>NC_082681.1:14332898-14643148 GCF_025265405.1 Mesoplodon densirostris
GCCTCTTTAGTCTGGCTCCAGTTTTTTCACTAGAACTGTCATTTGTCCAAACCCTCAGCAATAGAAACAGACTAGATTCAGGCTAAACTACTAACTAAAGCTTTTATCATTTGCTAAAATATTTTCAGTTTAATTTACAGTTTCTTTAATACGTGAATCAGTAGTTTTGCGCTATATGAACTGTGTCTGAATGTACTACTTTTTTTTTTTTTTTGCTTCCTCCAGCCCTCAAGAACTGGTCATGTTATTTTATAGAGTGAAAGAAAATGGACTTAGATGCTGGAATATACTATTTGATACAACTTTCTAGGGACTTTCTTAGCGCTAAATAAGTAGAAAGAGTGAGCAAACTCTTACATCAAGGCCCAGACTGTTCAGGTAAACCATAGTGAAGGAGAAACTTCAGTGCTCTGGGTCAAACACTAAATAGCTAGCCCTTGGTAAAGTACATAAGATTCCCTCATAGGGAAGCTGTAAGAAGAGCAGTACTGTCTATCTGCATGGAAAACCACTTGATATAGAGTCTAAAAAATCAATATTATCTTTATTAAGAGACTTTGTCCTCTCACAACTGATATAATAACTGGGGCAGGAATTCTCTGCTTAACAATGTTTGGCATAGCATCATAACATAGCACCTTCACGTGCACTGACAGTGGTGATGGTAAGGATGATCCAGACAAATGAAATATCACCAAATGACCAAGTAAAGATAGAGAAAGACAATTAAATTCCACGTGCATTGACTGAATACATACTAATACATACCTAAGGCTCCAGGCTCTAAGGTGGATGGAAGAACCTCATTTCTGCCTTGTGGGAAGATCTCATAAAATATACTCTTGGTGCCCTTCACTTTTATATTTTCTTCATTTTCATGCCATGCCTCTCTTTTTCAAGGAAGAGAAAACGTGAAGATATATGTAGCAGAGAAATAAATAGTTTCAGGTAGAATTATATCTTTCAACTACAATAGTGGTTGACAAACCATAACACATGGGCCAAACCTGGCCTACTGACTATTTTTGTCAATAAAGTTTTATTGGAATAAAGCTGCACCTCACCCATCTATTTATGTATTTTCTGTGGTTGTTTGTGTACAATAGTGAAATTGAGTAGTTGTAACAGAGACTGTGTGGCCCAAGAATCCTAAAAAAGTTTTAATATCTGGCTCTTTACAGAAAAAAAATTTGCTGATCCCTGGACAAAACTGTTCATCTACATTGGCTGATAGAATTCCATCCACATTTGGTCACCAGTATTCATGTCTCAATAAATTTTCAGTGTTTCTTCCATACTGTCTTTTATATTCCTTTCCTCTTTTACTGTTTCATTCATGGTCATAAATAAGCCAGTTTAAATAGAAACAGTAATTTATTTAAATTATATTGTATCGGGCCTCCCTGGTGGCGCAAGTGGTTGAGAGTCCGCCTGCCGATGCAGGGGATGCGGGTTCGTGCCCCGGTCTGGGAGGATCCCATATGCCGCGGAGCGGCTGGGCCCGTGAGCCATGGCCGCTGAGCCTGCGCGTCCGGAGCCTGCGCGTCCGGAGCCTGTGCTCCGCAACGGGGGAGGCCACAACAGTGAGAGGCCCGCATACCGCAAAAAAAAAAAAAAAAAAAAATTATATTGTATCAACATTAATAGGGAAAATGTACCTGGTGCTCTTTTGAAATACATCATTACCAAAAAAAACATAATTTCCTAGCATTGCTATCTACAGTCTGCCTCTGCCTCCTAGCACTCTGCCCCCTACCCACTGTGCCTTAGCTATGTTGGCCTTCTTGCCATTCCTTGAACTTGTCTAGTAAGTTCACATTTTGGGGCCTCTATTATATTTGCTGTTCCCCGTGCCTGGGATGCTCTTAACTCTTTTGTTTGTTCAGTTCTTTCCTGTGATCAAATATCACCTCCAGAGAGGCCTTCCTTGACCACCTAATCTACAATAGTGCCCTCCTTTTTCAGCACTCCTTATCACTTTAATGCACTCCATTTTTCAAGACCAATATCTTTTGCTGATACTATATAGAATAATTATTTATTGTCTGTCCCCCTATCAGAGTATTGGCCTCATGAGAACAGTGACTTAATCTAGTTGAATTAATGTTATTTTCCACTGTCTATAACAGTGCTGGGAACACAGTAGGTGCCCAACTAATATTTACTGAATGAATGAATAAATGGATAGAAGAAATACATTATAGACACCGTATATCTAAATGGTTAGGTAAATATAGCTGACTTAAATGTAACTTCTTCCAAGTGAACTTGAACAAGTTCCTTTATCTTTCTGGGCTTTGGTCTTTTCATTTGTAAAATAAGGATGATAACAGTAGTTATCTTCCAAAAGTCACTGCACAGATTAAAGAATGTATATAAAAGTTCAACCACATTAATTAGCATGCTAAATGCTTAAAGAAGGCAATTATTATCATTATGGATATCAGAAAAAGTGCCAGGAATCATCTGGAAAACCAAAACACAGAAGGTTTAATGCTAGCTATTACAAAAATGCATTTTCCCATAAATCAGACTATGTGGATCTGCCAATGCAGTGATCTTGCAAATTATTATTACCACAAATTGAATCCTTTGAAGTGAGAATATTGTACTGTAACCTATTGTATTTAACTAATATTGATTGAGGGCCTACTCTGTGTCAGGCACTGTTGAGCAAATTTGTGTCAATGATCTTCTGAAAACATTCTTTGCAATCTTTTCTTATATGTTCCCCAAAGAAAATGAACCAGCATGGAGAGGTTGCTCATCCAGTGTTCCTAAAATGATGGACACTCAAGAAGAGAATGAAAATGAATGCATGTGTGGTTTTGTGAGGTTTCTATAGTTCTCTTTCTTCAGCTTATACTTCAAAAACATGCTGGACTTTCAACTTAGTGTAGCAGTACCGTTTTCATAACTAATGTATCCAATGGGTAGAGTGACTAATGGTCTGGTCCCAATTTTCCCAGGACTAAAGGAGTGTCTGGGACATGGAACTTTCAATTTTAAAACCAGAAAATTGGGGCAAGTTGGTCACACTATCCATGAGGGTATGTGTATGTGTTGTATATATTTATGTATACTTATGCATATCTCATGATCTAGGTGGCATATTTAGACTGGGAATCAGGTGTGTTAAATCCTATGACACATATATATATTTATAGCCAAAATCTCTGTAAATAACATATACTTCTGAAAAACTTCTAGAAAACAGAACTAATCATGAAACGCTATTTTAATTTCTTTTCAACCATATCATATCATCATATTATTTTTTAGATCTCATTTCTCAAGGCCAACTACCTGAAAATCTTGGGCACCCAAAATTTTAATCTATTTCATGGGATTCATAGAAAGTGCTCATTTTTCATACCTCCATCCCTGTCCCCAAATAACTGAGCAGGAATTTGCTGTTAGAATAGATTCCTCCCCTTCCATTTTACAGGTAATGGAAAAGCTTACACACATAGTCACTTTGGAGGCTGGACACTTTTCTACATTTTTAGCATTTGCACATCTTTAACCAGCTTGTGCAAAAACATAAGACCGCTTCATAATTTTCATTAATCAATGTTGTTATCTTTACTTAAAGACTTGGTCCATTAACTTAAGCTCATTGTGATGAATTTTTAATCTGCCCAGAAGAATGACTCTGCATTCCGGTGTATGAAAAGCAGCCCTCCCTGCAGTTCTACAAAGACATAGTTGAATATACTCTTCGATTATATTTAGATGTCATCATGGGGAAATTAGATCGTGGATTTTCTTTAAAAAGATGGATTGATTTTACATTTGGTAATTGAAAATTGATAACAGTGCTTGGAAATAAGCAGAGAAATATTTCTAGTGAGACATACTACTGTTTATCATTGTTCCCTTTTTCTATATTTTGATTATGTTCTCCTGCCACCCTGCCCTTGATGTCAGCTATGTCTCTTGAGAACTGCAAGCTTCTTCAAGACAGACAGATAACTTGTTTGTCATCACATTCCCAGCAGTGCTTGGCATGGTACTTGGCAAAGTTAGTTAACTAACTAAATAAATAAACAAATAAGAAAATGTAGATTAGAATTATTTCCCAAGAATTGCCAACATCAATGCAGAAAAATGCAAATCCAACCGTAACTATACACACTTGCATACACAAAGCATTGAATGCCCCCAGTGATCTCATTAAATCTTAAGATTTCACCAGGGCCAATTCTAGTGGCTTTGTTTCTGGTTATCCTGTCAAGGGCACTACAGAGAGATGATGATGATGATGATATCTTTGTCTTTTGATATTAATTCATTCAACAAATATTGACCAAGTGTCTACTATGTGCCAGGTTTTTTTTGTTTTTTGTTTTATTTTGGTCCTGAGGTTACAGTGGTGAATATAGCAAAGTTATCGCTCTCCAGGAGTCCTGTCTTTATCTTTCTTTTGAGCTCCACCTCCACCATCCTAAGTGCAAAAGGGGTATCTATGCTTAAATGTTCAATAGTAAGCTCAAACTCAAAATATTTAAAATTGAGTTCATCTCCCCCACCAAACCAAATCCTCTTGGATTTTTTTTTTAGAGTCCAATACAATTTTATTCGATTATTGTTTTACAGTTATGTGAGAAAAAATTACAATATTAATGACATTTATGGAATGCTGACTGGCATAACTATCACCGTTTTGCATCTGGTGTTTCTACTGTAAATGATTTCTGGTGGGAAAGGAAGGAATTAAATCAATATCAATGGACATAAGAATAATAATTTTTTTTCCCCAGTGGAGACTTCTGATATTTTTATGTTATTGTATATTACACATTTATATACCATATTTTTTAATCAAAGTAAGAAATACGTATGGAATAAAATAGTATACCATAGAGGAACAGAAAATGTGAAAATGTTGACCACCTTTCTGTACTTTAAGCTTTGGACCCTTGCCTATTGATAGGAAAAATGTTATGTGTAGAAAAATAGTACCATCCTCTATGTAAATTCATCAATTTTTAGTATCTTGTCCAATTTTCTTGATCTCTTTTTTCTTATTTAAAAATTTAATCAGTTATACATATACATATGTTCCCATAACCACTCCCTTTTGCGTCTCCCTCCCGCCCTCCCTATCCCACCCCTCCAGGTGGTCACAAAGCACCGAGCTGATCTCCTGTGCTATGCAGCTGCTTCCCACTAGCTATCTACCTTACGTTTCTCATAGTGTATATATGTCCATGCCGCTCTTTCGCTTTGTCACAGCTTACCCTTCCCCCTCCCCATATCCTCAAGTCCATTCTCTAGTAGATCTGTGTCTTTATTCCTGTCTTACCCCTATGTTCTTCATGACATTTTTTTTCTTAAATTCCATATATATGTGTCAGCATACAGTATTTGTCTTTCTCTTTCTGACTTACTTCACTCTGTATGACAGACTCTAGCTCCATCCACCTCATTACAAATAGCTCAATTTCGTTTATTTTTATGGCTGAGTAATATTCCATTGTATATATGTGCCACATCTTCTTTATCCATTCATCCGATGATGGACACTTAGGTTGTTTCCATCTCCGGGCTATTGTAAATAGGGCTGCTATGAACATTTTGGTACATGACTCTTTTTGAATTATGGTGTTCTCAGGGTATATGCCCAGTAGTGGGATTGCTGGGTCATATGGTAGTTCTATTTGTAATTTTTTAAGGAACCTCCATACCGTTCTCCATAGTGGCTGTACCAATTCACATTCCCACCAGCAGTGCAAGAGTGTTCCCCTTTTTTGACACCCTCTCCAGCATTTATTGTTTCTAGATTTTTTGATGATGGCCATTCTGACTGGTGTGAGATGATATCTCATTGTAGTTTTGATTTGCATTTCTCTAATGAGTACAGATGTTGAGCATCCTTTCATGTGTTTGTTGGCAGTCTGTATATCTTCTGTGGAGAAATGTCTATTTAGGTCTTCTGCCCATTTTTGGATTGGGTTGTTTCTTTTTTTGTTATTGAGCTGCATGAGCTCCTTATAAATTTTGGAGATTAATCCTTTGTCAGTTGCTTCATTTGCAAATATTTTCTCCCATTCTGAGGGTTGTCTTTTGGTCTTGTTTGTGGTTTCCTTTGCTGTGCAAAAACTTTTAAGTTTCATTAGGTCCCATGTGTTTATTTTTGTCTTTATTTCCATTACTCTAGGAGGTGGGTCCAAAAGGATCTTGCTGTGATTTATGTCATAGAATGTTCTGCCTATGTTTTCCTCTAAGAGTTTGATAGTGTCTGGCCTTACATTTAGGTCTTTAATCCATTTTGAGCTTATTTTTGTGTATGGTGTTAGGGAGTGATCTAATCTCATACTTTTACATGTCCCTGTCCAGTTTTCCCAGCACCACTTATTGAAGAGACTGTCCTTTCTCCACTGTACATTCCTGCCTCTTTTATCAAAGATAAGGTGACCATATGTGCGTGGGTTTACCTCTGGGCTTTCTATCCTGTTCCATTGATCTATCTTTCTGTTTTTGTGCCAGTACCATACTGTCTTGATTACTGTAGCTTTGTAGTATAGTCTGAAGTCAGGGAGCCTGATTCCTCCAGCTCCATTTTTCGTTCTCAAGATTGCTTTGGCTATTCGGGGTCTTTTGTGTTTCCATACAAATTGTGAAATTTTTTCTTCTAGTTCTGTGAAAAATGCCAGTGGTACTTTGATAGGGATTACACTGAATCTGTAGATTGCTTTGGGTAGTAGAGTCATTTTCATAATGTTGATTCTTCCAATCCAATAACATGGTACATCTCTCCATCTATTTTTATCATCTTTAAATTCTTTCATCAGTGTCTTATAATTTTCTGCATACAGGTCTTTTGTCTCCTTAGGTAGGTTTATTCCTAGATATTTTATTCTTTTTGTTGCAATGGTAAATGGGAGTGTTTCCTTGATTTCACTTTCAGATTTTTCATCATTAGTATATAGGAATTCCAGAGATTTCTGTGCATTAATTTTGTATCCTGCTACTTACCAAAATCATTGATTAACTCTAGTAGTTTTCTGGTAGCATCTTTAGGATTCTCTATGTATACTATCATGTCATCTGCAAACAGTGACAGCTTTACTTCTTCTTTTCCGATTTGGATTCCTTTTATTTCCTTTTCTTCTCTGATTGCTGTGGCTAAAACTTCCAAAACTATGTTGAATAAGAGTGGTGAGAGTGGGCAACCTTGTCTTGTTCCTGATCTTAGTGGAAATGGTTTCAGTTTTTCACCATTGAGGAGGATGCTGGCTGTTGGTTTGTCATATATGGCCTTTATTATGTTGGGGAAAGTTCCCTCTAAGCCTACTTTCTGCAGTTTTTATCATAAATGGGTGTTGAATTTTGTCGAAAGCTTTCTCCGCATCTATTGAGATGATCATATGGTTTTTCTCCTTCAATTTGTTAATATGGTGTATCACGTTGATTGATTTGCGTATATTGAAGAATCCTTGCATTTCTGGAATAAACCCCACTTGATCATGGTGTATGATCCTTTTAATGTGCTGTTGGATTCTGTTTGCTAGTATTTTGTTGAGGATTTTTGCATCTATGTTCATCAGTGATATTGGCCTGTAGTTTTCTTTCTTTGTGACATCCTAGTCTGCTTTTGGTATCAAGGTGATGATGGCCTCATAGAATGAGTTTGGGAGTGTTCCTCCCTCTGCTATATTTTGGAAGAGTTTGAGAAGGATAGGTGTTAGCTCTTCTCTAAATGCTTGATAGAGTTCGCCTGTGAAGCCATCTGGTCCTGGGCTTTTGTTTGTTGGAAGATTTTTTTATCACAGTTTCAATTTCAGTGCTTGTGATTGATCTGTTCATATTTTCTATTTCTTCCTGATTCAGTCTTGGCAGGTTGTGCATTTCTAAGAGTTTGTCCATTTCTTCCAGGTTGTCCATTTTATTGGCATAGAGTTGCTTGTAGCAATCTCTCATGATCTTTTGTATTTCTGCAGTGTCAGTTCTGACTTCTCCTTTTTCATTTCTAATTCTATTGATTTGAGGCTTCTCCCTTTTTTTCTTGATGAGTCTGGCTAATGGTTTATCAATTTTGTTTATCTTCTCAAAGAACCAGCTTTTAGTTTTATTGATCTTTGCTATTGTTTCCTTCATTTCTTTTTCATTTATTTCCGATCTGATTTTTATGATTTCTTTCCTTCTGCTAACTTTGGGATGTTTTTGTTCTTCTTTCTCTAATTGCTTTAGGTGCAAGGTTAGGTTGTTTATTCGAGATGTTTCCTGTTTCTTAAGGTAGGATTGTATTGCTATAAACTTCCCGCTTAGAACTGCTTTTGCTGCGTCCCATAGGTTTTGGTTCGTCGTGTCTCCATTGTCATTTGTTTCTAGGTATTTTTTAATTTCCTTTTTGATTTCTTCAGTGATCACTGTGATCACTGTTGTTAACTGTTTCTTGCATTTTGTCTATTCTATTTCCAAGATTTTGGATCATCTTTACCATCATTATTCTGAATTCTTTTTCAGATAGACTGCCTAGTACCTCTTCATTTGTTAGGTCTGGTGGGTTTTTATCTTGCTCCTTCTCCTGCTGTGTGTTTTTCTGTCTTCTCATTTTGCTTATGTTACTGTGCTTGGGGTCTCCTTTTTGCAGGCTGCAGGTTCGTAGTTCCCGTTGTTTTTGGTGTCTGTCCCTAGTGGCTAAGGTTGGTTTAGTGGGTTGTGTAGGCTTCCTGGTGGAGGGGACTAGTGCCTGTGTTCTGGTGGATGAGGCTGGATCTTGTCTTTCTGGTGGGCAGGTCCACGACTAGTGGTGTGTTTTGGGGTATCTGCGGACTTTTTATGATTTTAGGCAGCCTCTCTGCTAATGGGTGGCGTTGTGTTCCTGTCTTGCTAGTTGTTTGGCATAGGGTGTCCAGCATTGTAGCTTGCTGGTCATTGAGTGAAGCTGGGTGCTGGTGTTGAGATGGAGATCTCTGGAAGATTTTCGCCGTTTGATATTATGTGGAGCTGGGAGGTCTCTTGTGGACCAGTGTCCTGAAGTTGGCTCTCCCACCTCAGAGGCACAGCACTGACTCCTGGCTCCTCCATTTGGGATGATTCATTGTCTATTCATGTATTCCACAGATGCAGGGTTTATCAAGTTGATTGTGGAGCTTTAATCCGCTGCTTCTGAGGCTGCTGGGAGAGATTTCCCTTTCTCTTCTTTGTTCTCCCAGCTCCTGGGTCTCAGCTTTGGATTTGGCCCCGCCTCTGCGTGTAGGTCGCCGGAGGGCATCTGTTCTTCGCTCAGACAGGACAGGGTTAAAGGAGCAGCCTCTTCGGGGACTCTGGCTCACTCATGCCGGGGGGGGTGTGGGGGGGAGGGGCACGGAGTGCAGGGCGAGCCTGCAGCAGCAGAGGCTGGCGTGACGTTGCACCAGCCCGAGGCGTGCCATGCATTCTCCCAGGGAAGTCTTCCATGGATCTCGGGACCCTCGCAATGACAGGCTGCACAGGCTCCCGGAAGTGCGGCATGGACAGTGACCTGCGCTCGCACACAGGCCCCTTGGCGGCGGCAGCAGCAGCCCCAGCATCCCACGCCCGTCTCTGGGCTCCGCGCTTTCAGCCGCGGCTCGCGCCCATCTGTGGGGCTCCTTTAAGCAGCGCTCTTAATCCCCTCTCCTCGCGCACCAGGAAACCAAGAGGGAAGAAATAGTCTCTTGCCTCTTCGGCAGCTCCAGAGTTTTCCCGGACTCCCTCCCGGCTAGCTGTGGCGCATTAGCCCCCTTCAGGCTGAGTTCTCGCCGCCAGTCCCAGTCCTCTCCCTGTGCTCTGACCGAAGCCTGAGCCTCAGCTTCCTGCGCCGCCTGCCCCGGCGGGCGAGCAGACAAGCCTCTCGGGCTGGTGAGTGCCGGTCGGCACCGATCCTCTGTGCGGGAATCTCTCCGCTTTGCCCTTCCCAGGTACATGGGGAGTTTCTTGCCTTTTGGGAGGTCTGAGGTCTTCTGCCAGCGTTCAGTAGGTATTCTGTAGGAGTTGTTCCACGTGTAGCTATATTTCTGGTGTATCTGTGGGGAGGAAGGTGCTCTCCGCGTCTTACTCTTCCGCCATCTTCCCCGGAAGTCCCTCTTGGATTTTAATATAAATCCAATGATGATAGATCATGTCTGTCTTGTTTTCAGCTGTATATGACTAGTGCCTAATATAGAACCTGGCCCAAAGAAAGTTTTCAATAAATGTTTCTTCCAAGGTCACACCTTCCATGTCATCAGAGTTAAGCCCTATAGCTTCTAAATTCCCACAATCCCCTCTCCATAACTACTATAGCAGCCTTCACAATCTTGTATCAAATTGTTTATGTATGTTTCTGTATTTCCCTTTAGATTTTAAGCTCTTTGGGAATAGAGATTGTTTGCATCATGTGTCTTTATCACAGATCCCAGCACTTGCAAACCCACAGTAAATGTTTATTGAATTAAATACTGTTCAAAATACATTAGTTTGTTGTGGCTCAATAATTTTTAAGTAATTCCAGTGGCTTTGTTTCTGGTGATTCAGTAGAGTCATGCTAGAGTAATAATAACAATCATAGCTATTATGACACATGCTAAGTGCCAGGCATCGTGCTAAGTGCTTTCCTGGATTACCTTATAAAATCCTACCCAAACCTATTATTATATTCATTTTATAGATGAGAAAACTGAGACACAGATAGGTTAAATGACTTACTTAAGTTCAAACAGGTAGGAATCAAATCACCGCTAGTTAACTGATGATATTTCCCCCATGATATTTATTCTTATCATTCTCTGCTGAAGAAATACATTTGTTTCTACATAGATTGTCTAAACATAAGAGGAGTCCACTTGGATTCCAGGACACTCTTACTGGTCATTCAGAGCCCAGAATTTTTACCAGATACTGTGTTGGTCATCATTTTGGCAGGCAATTTCTGTAGTCTGGCAGGTGAACCAGAAATTCTCCTGATATAGTTTGAATTTCACTTTAAATATAAGCCACTAGAGATGAACCATCCTCTTGGTTGTGAAGTCAGAGTGCAGGCCACTGATAACCTGATCAACTGTAACACCTTTTGTGGGTGGAAGTTGTGTGAGAGGGTTATTAATAAATGCAGAAAAGAAAAGGAAAAATATGCTGTGCTTCTCTGATTGACTTGGACCTGGACATTTGAGGGACTGAAAGATCATTTTGATTTCAAATAAAAATAAACATGTGAACAGCACACAATGAAGCAAGCTTTTTCCCCATATCACCTATGGCAGCCTTTTGTTTAACTCTGTGTGGTGAGAGGAAATTCTTGTACTTCAACTGACTAAAAGGTGTCAGAACAGAAATGATTCTAACTATGCCCAGGTTTCTTTAAAATTCCCTCATTTAAGGTCAGTAAAGCAAAGCTTTTATCTATTTTACTATGAAAATATATTTCAGTTGGAAATCTCTAAATTCTTGCTGGAAATCTGGGTGTTTCATGCCTAAACAGCAAAAGGAGCTGGCATTTTAAATAATTACTTTGATAAAGAATATACTTGCTTAGTGCACAATGCCAGGTAGACACAGGAAGGCTACTGGAATATACCTAATGACAACTGAAGATATTGTCTCAAAACTGTGGTGTGTTTTACTTTGATTAATGGTTTTATTCTGTATTCTCTCCCCTCACCACTCACCATGCCCTAACCATCAGACTACCACCCTTCAGGGCCCTGCTTCCTGTGCTTTACCACACCGGACAATTCTTCATGCCCTGGACATTTTCCTGCCTCTTCACTTGTTTCCTTGCTCCTCCTGATAAACACTTACCCATTCATCAAGGCTTCATTCAAATGTTACCTCTTTTGGGAAGTCTCCAGTGGACAACCCCTAACTGCAAAATGAGCTAATCCTCCTCTCTGCTTCCTGGCACATACCTCGATTGCAGTGTATACCACATTGTGTTGCAATTGTTTAGGGGTGTGACTCCCCAAAAACGTTCTACATGGGGAAGGACTAGTTAGTGTGTGTAAGCATGGATATACATACTAAATAATTTAAGACAATTAAGAGTCTACACAACAACTAAAGAAACAGATAGGTGAGAGATAAATATAAATATATGAATCAGGATACAAAACAGAGCTGTGAGTGAGGCAGATAAGGCCTGGGATTATATTTTATCCATCTTTATATTTCAATAACCCAGCAAAGTGACTAGCATTTAGAAGATAGCTAGCATGCATAATTTAAATGCATTTATTTATTTAATTATTTATTGATTATCATTGCCCTTGAATGCATTAAGTGATAATTTATCGAAGCATTAAGTTTCCCATTTATGAACTGATCATTCAGTCACCAATACCAGGACATGACTTGTCAAGCACTGGAATTTATCACATTCATTTTTCTCAACAGTTCTCCCCATTTATGGATGTGAAACCAAAGGTCTAGAGAGATCAAGGCATCTGAACAAGATCACACAGCATAAACATTGGTGAAATCACCTCTTAGGGCCTCATCTGCAAAATGAAAAAGATGAAAGAGCATTCATTTAGCCCAGTCTTTCACATTATATGATTCTAAAGTTATAATGCAATATATTAAAAGTCATTTCTCATTTTCACTCATTCTAATTCTCTGATGTTATTTTATTTTCAGGCTGTCCATAATTGGTCCAGTTTTGTAGAATATTAATGCATTGTTAAATGATTTGATTTATCTTGTGTCCCATATTTGTGAGAGACTCTGTGTCTTGGATGTTGATTACTTACAGATCACTAAATTTTTTTCCTGTGTCTTGGATGTTGATTACTTACAGATCACTAAATTTTTTTCCTCTGACAAGGGCTTGCCTTTGTAGGTACCATAGAGGTGAGACACATAAGTAGAGTGCATGGGTGTGGTATGTCTACATTATATGGGCATGTTATGGGAGCAGATGTGCTACAGTCCTGCATTTCACCTCAGAGCATCATCATTTCATCTACATCTGGCACACTGGTGACTTCTTTACATTATCCACGGGATTTTGATCCATCTGAGGAAAGAGGCAGTGGCTGGAGAAAAGGGCTAGGAGAAGACTAAAGGCAAACAGATGGAGGTAGCAGGAGGGAAGGAGAAAACAGAGGCATTTGTTTGGACATCACTTTCAAATCACACTTACCAAAAACAAAAATGGAAGATTGCATAAAGACAAGTCTCTATGTGCTTTTCATTCATTTCAGGGAATGAAAATGTAAGGGAAGACAGGTGAAAATAAATTTCCATGAGGTGATGACCTCATAGTTTTTTCTTAGAAGCTCATCAAGACTGTATAGGAATATAGTCTAGGGATATTCTGGCCCAGTCCACATGCTCATCAGAGCAATTTCTTCAGAGGAATTTTCTTTCCACCAAACAATTGTTCCTTGAGCTTTTGAGAAAGTTTTATCTGCAAAGCTCCTATAGAGAGAAGTGATTTTTAACCAGCCTCAGCGTGAAACTTACAAGGAGATACCTTCCTGAGTCTACAATTATAATTCTGGAGTAGTTTGTTGTTTGGTCAGTGGACTCTACAAAACAATTCTTTATGTAGTTCAACTTGTATTAAAAAGGCGGAGCAAAATCATTTTGCTAAGTGAAATTAGCCAGTCACAGAGGACAAGCACTGCACTGCATGATTCCACTTATATGAGGAATCTAAAATTTTCAAACTCATAGAAACAGAGAATGCAATGATGGTTGCCAGGGGCTGGTGAAAGGGGGAAATGGAGAGTTGCTGTTAAAAAAGTATAAAGTTTCAGTTCTATGATATGGATATATTCTAGAGATCTGCTGGACAACATTGTGGCTCTGTAGTTAACAATACTGTATGATGCACTTAAAATTTGCTAAGACGGGAGGTCTCATGTTGTGTTCTTACTAAAATTAAAAAAAATCCTTCTGTGAATTAAGAGATGTAAACTTCTCTGAATTGACCTAGTAGAATGTTTTAAAGTGTGTGCCATGTGTTAAAACTCTTGAATATTTAATATTTCTAAGCAGGCTGCTTTTCTGTAGGGCTGGGCGCTCTGGTTCACAGTGATTTGAAAAGTGGTTTAATATTAAGTAACCAGAGATTGTGAAATCAAAACAAAAGGATGTGTCACCTCATTACCGTAGTTGATTGATGGTAAATTCTATTCAAAGTAGGTAAGTGAATTTTGAATGATAAACCTTAAAACAGAAAATACAAGATGAAGTATGCTGTCTTTTCTGCACAGCTGGATTTTTCATGGTTATATTAAGAAAAGAAAACTAATAGCTTGTGAGGGGAAAGTATGAAGGCTCCACTTTACAGCTGTGATAAAGCATTCAAGATAATGAAAATCAAGCAAGATTATTAAGAGAAAGATAGATAACCTAAATAAAACCCAGCTCTCTCTATGTAACATCAACGCTTTGAATCTCTGTATACCTAATTATCTGGTCACCGTAATTTAGATAAAATCATTTCTGAAAACAGGCAAATACACATAATTTTTTAATAGTAAAGGGAAAAAAGCACATTTGTTTCCTTTTATAATACATTATATCTGTGACTGATTGGAAATTGTTCTTCTGATTTACCAAAACTGGGGCCACTCAGTAGTCTTAGAATATTCTGAGAATCATCCTTTATTTTGTGTGAAGTTAAAATTTTAAAAGATGATAGTGGCAATTGAACAATTAAGGTGTACTTCCTAAAAAGTACATGGTTGTCCTAATCACCATGTCAGTAATAAAGTGCCTGTCTGGCCCTTTCATGAGCATGTAACAATTTTTATTTTTTTAAAGCCTTTATTGAATTTGTTACAATATTGCTTCTGTTTTTTGCTTTGTTTTTTTGGTGACGAGGCATGTAAGATGGTGAGGCATGTAGGATCTTAGCTCCCTGACCAGGGATCGAACCCGCACCCGCTTGCATTGGAAAGCGAAGTCTTAACCACTGGGGAAGTCCCACAAGAGACTTAAAACTGCTCATAGTTTACCTACTGGATTTTAATTTCCCCACATGACCTGTTAAAATTTATCACGTAAATCCAAATTTTGGGTCATGTTAAGTATTAAATGTGTGTTTGAAAGTCTGGCAGTGTCTTAGGAGCCATTAATTACTATCATACAAATACGTATTAAGAACCATTAAAAATTGTTTTCCTGGCGCCCGCACCTCCGGCCTCCGCTAGGTGATGCTGCGCCCGCCTGCGCGCCGCGCCGCCCGCGGGGCTGGGCTGGCTCCTGACGGTCGGTACCGGGTCCGACTGGTCAGCCAGGTTCGGACCGTATCGGTTCGAGCGGGCGGTACCGGGTCAGACGGGCGGGCGGCCGGCCGGGTTCGGACGGTACCGGGTTCAGACGGGCGGTACCAGGTCCGACCGGTGGGCGGGGCTCGGATGGGCGGTACCGGCCCGACTGGTGGGCCAGGTTTGGACGGTGGGTTCAGACGGGCGGGCTGGGTTCGTATGGTACCGTGTGGGGACGGGCGGTATCGGATCCAGCTAGTGGGTGGAGTTCGGATGGGCGCTGCCGGGTCAGACGAGCGGGCCTAGTTCGGCTGGGCGCGCTGGGCCGTGGAGGCCGCAGGGCTGGGACTCGCAGAGCCCCTCTGGGCGCTGATCGCACGGGGCCCCGCAGCGCCCCATTGCCGTGCGGGCTCCGCGGTGACTCCCGTCTGCTGGGCCTTCCTCCCGAGGGGGGGCGCGTCTGTCGTGGCGCTGCGGGTGCCCCCGCCCCGGGGCTGGGCCCCCACGTCGGTGTTGGTCCCACGGTGTCCGGTCAGAGCGGCCTCCTGGCTGTGTGTGGATCAGAAAACACGTCTTCTCGCAGCACCAGGTTGCAGCCTTAGGTGACGGGGTCCCTCGAGGTGCCCCCGGGCGCGGGGAGACGCCTTTCCACAGCGCTAGAGCCTCCGAGTGTCCCGGTGCCTCTGCAGACCTAACATTCATTTCAGCATGTGAGATGATTTTTCCCTCCACCAGATGGATTCCTCTTCTGGGAAAGACGAGAATTCTACCATCCCTGCTGGGTTCTGTCTTCAGCTCTCCTTTCTGCGGCACTAGTACAGTTCAGCTTCATAAGGAGGCTTTTCAGCAGAGAAGCCTGTGGGGTTGAACCAGTGCCATGGGGGAATGAATTCTTCAATAGATCTCTAGCCTCCTTTCTCAAAATTAAAATGTGGTGACTTGAGGAAAAGCATATGTATATAAACGACACATCTGTGTTCTGACATTCTGTTCCTTTATGCTTTTTAGTTCCTGCGCTTCTTTATAGACTCAAGTTGTTTTTTGTTTTGGGATTTTGTTTGTTTGTTTGTTGTGGTGAACACCACGGTGTCCATACAGCTCAGAACTGTCCAGCTAAGTTCCACACATGCCACGTGGGTCATCAGCTATAGTGTCAGCTGAATTGTGACAGTAAGAACTTTATTCCTGACTATGCTATTAGCAAGAATGACTTGGCTCTTAGAGCAAATAATTAGTTTGCAAAGCCGGCAATTAGTTTGCTGGTGTCTGAAGTAAGTACATGTAGAAAATTTAGTATTGCTAGAAAATAAATATGGGCTCCCTGCAGTGTTGTTTTTGTAATAAACATGTGTAGCATACATGAAATGCCTACAGTTTGATGCAGGAAAAAAAATTGTTTTCCTGCCATTTTAATTTGCTACAATATAGTCTAATGAGGTCAAGCACATTTGTTTCGTTAAGGAAGAAGGATGATTCAGAATAACAATTTTGCTGGGCTAGAATAACAGTTTTATAAGGCTTCATAAAGGTTTTCTTGGCAGAATCACCAATTTGCAATGTCAACGTGAGAATTCCATATTCATTAAATCTACTTCTCGATTTGTTTTACTGAGAGGTGAAAGTGAGGCTGAATGCTCACCAGTGGTGGCTTTACATGTTTTTCGGGTGATTTTTAGAGTTTAAGTATAGAGCCAATGCTGCAGAAATCAAAATCCATGGGAGGTGTCTTAGAGGGACTACTTTGATTCAATCAATTCTCCTTTATCAGTCACTTCATGTGTGTCAAGCACTGAGTTAGGAGTTCTGTCAGATAGAAATGCAGTAAAGAATTAGATACATACTCTGCCCTCAAGGAGAGGGGCTGCAGAGCTAGACTGTCCACATACACTCTAAGGTGTGCACAGCACTGGATCTAGCCAGGTAGACCTGGACATGGTAGACACATTAAGTCTATGTATTAAATAGGCAATAAATATTTATTTCCTAAATGCATGAACAAATGTATTTCATAATATAGGGACATGCAAATGTTCTGAGAGCTCACAGAAGTGAGAGCTTCCTTTTAGGTCAGAGAGATAGTGGCTTGAATTTTGAGGAAGACTTTTCTGCTTTAGTGTAATATTGAAACAGCATTTTTAAGATTTTAATATGACTCGTCATTAAAAATAACGATGTGAACTAGATTTCTAAACCTTAGACTCTTGACAGTTGTCTTGAAATAAACTTGTTCTTTGTTGTAGATGTAAATGTTTAAGGATATGTCAGCGATTATGAAAATTTTAAAGGAAATTTGGTAGACATAATAGGAGTATAAGATCATAAAAAGACCTCCTCTTGCCTGGGTCAGGTCCATGCGGAACTAAGAGAATGACAGTTAAGGGTATGACTTACTTCCTAATACCGATCTTAAATGCTAGGATGTCATCCCGAACATCCCAGTTTTAGTTAATAACACATTGTAGTTACTTAATCATGGAGCTAGCTAAGCATTTTTACTATCTCAAGTTTGATGAGATAGTCAATTTCTTCCTTCTCCTGCATTCCCATCTTTAAGGTTAATTTATGTGAAATACTATTCAAAATGTATGAACATATAAAAGATACACCAGGAATTATACTCTTTCTTAAGTAGCTGAAATGCCCAATATCATTTTTATAGAAATTATCATATTCATTTTTTCTGTTCCAAGTTAAGATGTGCTTACTATGTGCCAGCTACTGGAGCTACATCCTAGGGACACAAAGACAAACAAAGGCAGTTAGATTTGTATATGCCCCAATGTAACTCATGGTTCAATTACAGAAAGATGGACATGTTGCTTTATTAAGAGCAACAAAGAAAGGAAACATAGTACTGTGATAGAGGCTGATGGGGCAGGACAGCTAGTTTAGATTGGTGGACAGAGAAGTGCTCTTTGAAGAGGTGACATTTAAGTAAAGCTCAGAAGGATGAGAAACAGCTAGCCATTTAAACAGCAGAGGAAAGAATAGTCCTGGCAGAGGAAACAACATGTGTCAATTCCCCAAGGTGGAAAAGAGACTGGCGTATTATAGGAACAGGAAAAAAGGCCAGTGTAAAAACATGGAAGAGTAGTACGAGATGAGACTGGAAAGAAGGGCAGGAGGCTGGATCATGCAGGTCCTTAGAGGCCTGCATGTAGAGGTGGGATGATATTGAAATCTTCTATGCAGAAATGTATCATGATATGATTTAATTATTAAAATGATTCTGGATATTGTAAGGAGAATAGATCAGAGTAAGGAAAGAGTTGAAGGAGGATGATTTTTTTCTTAAGAGCCTGTTTGATCCAAGCAAAGAGTGGGAGGTGGCTTAGACTAGGATAGTGATAAAGAAATAGAAATGAATGTATTGAAGAGATATTTGCAGGTATATCTGATAGGGTAAAATTATAATTAGATGTTTAACTTGTCTTTATCCCCTTACAGCCTGGGGCCCATTGAAGAGAGGGACTACATCTTGTTCATCTCTGTTTCCACTCCCAGCTGGGAACGTTTAATGAAAAATATTTTTTTTTAACTTGGGGTTTCTGGGCTATGACAGGCACTCATCAAATCTTCAAATAGACGAATAAGTTTTCTATCTGTTTTCTATAGTAGAATTTCTCTTTCTTTGCCTTAAAATTAACTTTGTTCATGCTTCAGGAGAGCCCCTCTGGTTTTGATATATTACATTGTGGTGAACACGACCACATTCTCTTTCCCTACCCCCTGTTCAAGATCTTATAGACTTCAATGATATGCTTTCATTATTTTTATCTTTCACGTTGAAGAAAGAGAATCTTTTGATTCCTTTCTCTTATTGAAGTTCCTCCTTTTCACTGATTACTTCTGTTGCCTCCCTCTGGATTTTCTTCAGCTCTTTTATGTCTTGTTTGAGATGTGATAACACAATACTCCTGGTGTGAATATACCACAGTCCTGTGTGTCGGATGAATGTTGGGTTTTGTTTTATTCCAACACATTTTATAATAAAGTTTAATATTTTCTAGACCATTTTTGGTTCTAGGGAGCAGACCCAAACACCCATAAGTCTTTTTATAGTAATAATTTAACTCATAGCTTGAAATAAAGTAGTATATTTTTCCTTGTTCTTATGTATAATTTTCTTTCATTTTTACACAGCCTTATGTAATTTTCTTGCATTTTTCTCCCTGCCAGTTTGGTATCTCAGTATCTCCAGAAGAGCTTAGTGTCAATTGCATTCTTTCCTTCAAATCACTTATAAAAACTGTGGGATTAGGCTGACCCCTGGGAGATATCCTCATTTGTAGTTTCTCTCCAGAGCAGTTTTCCCCTAATCTTAGTTTCTTGTCTGTAAGACAATTCTCTGTTCATGATGAAAATAATCTTCTCAACTTCCTGGTAATTCTGGTTGAAGATTATGTAAATGTACTTTGAAAATGAATATAACATATCTGCTTGTTCTGTTTTGTTCATATTATTAGTTATCCGCAAATAACTTAATCTGATTAGCTGAACATCATTCCCCTTATAGAAACCACATTTCCTTTTAATAAATATGTTATACCTTCTTTAGTAACTCACTTACTCTATCATCTATCTATCTTCCACTAACTTGCCTGAATATGCAGGTGAAATTTGTCAGTCTTTAACTGTAAAAATGCCCACTAAAACTTTTCTTATAGATGTCAAATGTCATTCTTTCGGAATTTATAATGACTGTTTATATTTGTGGCTAATAGCTTCACAATTTCACCCTTGGAGTCTTTAAAACTTTTGATGCATTTAAACCAATTTATCAATTAAATTTATAACATCCTATAGATTTATTATTTGCTTAAATCCTTTTGTGACACTATATTTTCTCAACTGTAAGATACATACCTACTTTGACCTTTTAAGGATTATTCATGCATTCATTTAATGAGTATTTATTGGGAGGCTATGTACCCACTTAACAAAGTAAGGAAAAATTCCTGACTTCATAGAACTTTTATTCTTTGAGGATTGAAAGACAATAAACAAACAAATAAGGAAATAATATGTTAGAAAGTTATAAATGCTATGAAGAAAAATAAAGCAGTTAAGGGGATAGAAGATGAGGAGGGGTGCTATTCAATATAGAGGGATTAGGAAAAATCTCTCTGAGAGAGTAACATTGGAGCAAGACTCAGGAACAACCCATGTGGTTATTTGGTGAAAGGGAATGCCAGGAAGATGGAACAGTAAGTGCCCAGGCCCTGATATAGGCATGTGTTTGGCTTGGTCAGTGAACAGCAAGGAATCTAGTGCTATAGAAACAAAGTGAGTGGGGGAGAGAGTGGTACAGAATGAGGACTAGGGATTTAACAAAGGGCCAGATCATGCAAAGCCTTACAGATATATTGAGGACTTTGAATTTTCTTCTTAGTAAGACAAGGAGCCATTTGATGGTTTTTGATCATGGGGAGATCATAATGTCACTTATTTAAAAATAAAAGTGTGGTTTTAGTCTGTTAGATTTAGATTGGGTATTTAGTATATTAAATCTAGATTGCATATTTAATATATTTAGATTTAGATTGGGGTTGATGGATTGTGGCAAAAGGAAGACAAATTGGGAGGCTATTTCAGTAGGTAATCAGGTAAGAAATGATGAAGATTTGAACTTGGATGGTGGTGGTGGAATTCATCAGATTTATTTTTTTACAAAATTCATAAATTTTATTTATCAGACATTCATTATATTTGCCAGAAATGCATTTGATGTTTGCATAACATGTATTTCTTTCCTTTTCATTAAAAAAATAAAAGTTATGATAAATGTAAGACCACTGGATTAAATTAGTTTAACATATGTTTGTCTTCATTAAGGAACCATTACCATAAACTCTATCTTTGTAACTGTTTACTGTCTGTACAATTTAGGTAGAAACAAAATAATTAAAAATCAAAGAATCTTTTCACTAGTTATTTTGCTTAACCAGTTTTCTAACTTATCTAAAGTTTCAGGAACTCCCATTTAATGCTGGATATTTTATTCCATAAATTCAGAGGCTGTAGATTTACTTTAGAGATAAGAGTTCTGTAAGCCTTGCTAAGTAGGTCAACGTGGCATGCTTGAAAGAATAACCATGATGCTGCATATTAGAATTTTAAGAACAACATGGTAGTTTAAAGGAATAAATTGCTTAATGCTGTTTTCCTGGGTCCCATACAAACAAATAGCAGCATATTGGCAAGTTTTTGAAATCAAGGCCAATGTTTAATAAAGGCAGGAAAGAATTGAAAAATAGATATATTACTTCTGGATTTATATTTTATCTTACTTCCATCCAAATTCTTACTGTTAAAACGATCCAAAAATATACTTAACGTCTAACCTGGGCCTGCCACCCTGCTATTTTAAACATGTAGCTAGAGTGGGCTTGTTTCTGACAGAAGTCCCCTTTGGAATTAATCAATAATACTATGCATACAGCAACTATTTGGCCTTACACACTTTTATGTCATGTCCCTTTTTTTGTTGACCTAGCCCCACATTTTTTTCTGGGAAAACTCCTCACACATACGTGGAGATCATGAGCAACGATTTTGATGCTGCCCCTCTGGCCACACTTGATTGGTCAAGGGTTGACCTAAGAGTGGTTACCACAAAACTTTTCCAATTATAATGGAAGAAACATTTTCTATTCATTGGCTGGAGCTGCATTGATTTAATTTTAAAAAGTCAGCCTGTATGGAGTGCCTTTTAGGTCTCTGCTTATTTCAACAGAATGTCAGGTGATTCTCTAGCAGAATGTCCAAGGACCGAACTTAGAAGCACTTTGGGGCCAAACTTAGATGCAGATAATATTTGCTTATTTAGTTCTTTTTTAAAAAAATATTTATTGGAGTATAGTTGCTTTACAATGTTGTGTTAGCTTCTACTGTACAGCAAAGTTAATCAGATATACATATATATATACATATATACATATATATATATATATGTATATATATATATATATATATATATATATATATATATATGTATGTATCTTTTCTTGGATTTCCTACCCATTTAGGTCAGCACAGAGCATTGAGTAGAGTTCCCTGTGCTATAGAGTAGGTTCTCATTAGTTATCTATTTTATACATAGTATCAATAGTATATATATGTCAATCCCAATCTCCCAATTCATCCCATTCCCCATTTCCCCCTTGGTATCCATACATTTGTTCTCTACATCTGTGTCTCTATTTCTGCTTTGTAAATAAGGTCATCTATACCAATTTTTTAAGATTCCACATATATGCATTAATATACGATATTTGTTTTTCTCTTTCTGACTTCACTCTGTATGACAGTCTCTAGGTCCATCCACATCTCTACAAATGACCCAATTTCTTTCCTGTTTATGGCTGAGTAATATTCAATTGTATATATGTACCAAATCTTCTTTATCCATTCCTCTGCTGATGGACATTTAGGTTGTTTCCATGTCCTGGCTATTGTAAACAGTGCTGGAATGAACATCGGGGTGCATGCATCCTTTTGAATTATGGTTTTCTCTGGGTATGTGCCCAGTAGTGGGATTGCTGGGTCACATGGTAGTTCTATTTTTAGATTTTTAAGGAACCTCCATACTGTTCTCCATAGTGGCTGTATCAATTTGCATTCCCACCAACAGTGCAAGAGGGTTCCCTTTTCTCCACACCCTCTCCAGCATTTATTGTTTGTAGATATTTTGATGATGGCCATTCTGACTGGTGTGAGGTGATACCTTATGGTAGTTTTGATTTGCATTTCTCTAATAGTTACTGATGCTGAGCAGCTTTTCATGTGTTTGTTGGCCATCTGTATGTTTTCTTTGGAGAAATGTTTATTTAGCTATTTCAACCGTTTTTTGATTGGGTCGTTTGTTTTTTTATATTAAGCTGCATGAGCTGCTTGTATATTTTGGAGATAATCCCTTGTCAGTTGCTTCATTTGCAAACATTTTCTCCCATTCTGAGGGTTGTCTTTTCATTTTGTTTATGGTTTCCTCTGCTGTGCAAAAGCTTATAAGTTTCATTAGGTCCCATTTGTTTATTTTTGTTTTAATTTTCATTACTCTAGGAGGTGGGTCAAAAAAGATCTTGCTGCGATTTACATCAAAGAGTGTTCTGCCTATGTTTTCCTTGAAGAATTTTATAGTGTCCAGTCTTAACATTTAGATCTCTAATCCATTTTGAGTTTATTTTTGTGTATGGGGTTAGGGAGGGTTCTAATTTCATTCTTTTACATGTAGTTGTCCAGTTTTCCCAGCACCACTTATTGAAGAGACTGTCTTTTCTCCATTGTATATTCTGATCTCCTTTGTTATAGATTAGGTGACCATAGATGCATGGGTTTATTGCTGGGCTTTCTGTCCTCTTCCATTGATCTATATTCCTGTTTTTGTGCCAGTACCATACTGTTTTGATTGCTGTAGCCCTGTAGTATAACCTGAAGTCAGGGAGCCTGATTCCTCCAGTTCCGTTTCTCTTTCTCAACATTGCTTTGGCTATTTGTGGTCTTTTGCATTTCCATACAAATTGTAAAATTTTTTGTTCTAGTTCTGTGAAAAATGCCATTGGTAATTTCATAAGGATTGCATTGAATCTGTAGATTGCTTTGGGTAGTATACTCGTTTTCACAATATTGATTCTTCCAATATGAGAACATGGTATATCTCTCCATCTTTTGTATCATCTTTAATTTCTTTCATCAGTATCTTATAGTTTTCTGGTCTTTTGTCTCCTTAGATAGGTTTATTCCTAGGTTTTTTATTCTTTTTGCTGCAGTGGCAAATGGGATTGTTCCCTTAATTTCTCTTTCTGATCTTTTGTTGTTAGTGTATAGGAATGCAAGAGATTTCTGTGCATTAATTTTGTAACCTGTGACTTTTTAAAATTAATTGATTAGCTCTAGTAGTTTTCTGTTGGCATCCTTAGGATTTTCTATGTATAGTGTCATGTAATCTGCAAACAGTGACAGTTTTAAGTCTTCTTTTCCAATTTGGATTCCTTTTATTTCTTTTTTGTCTTTGATAGCCATGGCTGGGACTTCCAAAACTATGTTGAATAATAGTAAAGGGTGCAATGACTGCAAGGGACCTGATAGGGTGGAGAAATAATTTAGGAAAGATATCTCTGGGAACATGATTTTTAAACTAATTTGATTGTGCAGCTTGCTTCTGACCCTAGGACATTGAATTACTGGTATAGATCTCTTCCACATATTCTGACCCTGGACTCAGTTGTGAATGGATCGATAACTCCAGATTTATTGGGCCTTTTATACTGCTCTATGAAGATGTCATATGTCTTTTGACCTATAGCTTCTCAGAGACCTTAGCTTTCTTCCTTCTATGTTAGGTAGAATAGACTGGCATACAGATCCCAGCTCTATGTATTTGGTTAATTAGAACCCCTCCCCCACCCCATTGTATTGATCCCTTCATGGGCATCCTGGGTTCTCTCGTGACTCTTCTCACTTCCTTAGTCAGCAACAGGGTTGTCCAACTGAGTATCTCGGTGCCTGCTCCATACTTCAGCTCTTTCCCTTCCCCTCTCTTGGCCCCAAGGACAGAACATTCACAGAGTGATTCTCCAACTGCAAATGTAACCACTTCCCTGTTGAATTTAGAGAGACTCAAACATTAATAAAATAACCCAAACAATGAATTTTAGCACTTCTTTAAATATTACAACTTGAAGAAGGAGGAGGAGAAGGAGGAGTAAGAGAAGAAGATGAAGAAAAAAGACTGTTACCTACTATGAGGAGAAATTAATAGATCAGAAACATAAGGATCAAGTGTTTTCATTAGTGTCTTACCATACTTTACAATTTTTAAAGTGTTTTAACATAAACTTTCATTTGTGCTTGACAATAAACCAATATAGGAGAGGTGTTATTATCATTTTACTGATAATAAAACCAAGGCCCAGAGATAGAAATGTGTAGCCTGAGGTCAAAACTCCACCTAGTTCAATCTGTTTATATTACTGATTATAATGACAAGGTAGCTCACTCAGTGTTGTGGCTTACCTTATCCTGCTTCTCTCTTCTCGTCCCTGGGAGCCTGCTTATTTGCAGTTCAACAAGGCTCCTGCAATTTCGATTTGCTCTTCGATTTGCTTTTTCCAGCTGTTCCTGCTGTTTGAGGGCTGGGGCATCAAAGCTCAGCTTGAATCCTGCCACTTTAGCCGTGGAAACATTTATCATTTTAATTGCTCTACGTGGAGCCTTAACTACACTGAAGTCCTGCTTGTTCTCAGTGGAGAAGGTGCTGGAGCAAGAACCCCATGTGGTTTAGGTGGTTTGGCTAAATATAGCTCACATCCCCAAAGGATGTGGTGTCTTCATGAGAGAACGTTTCTGGCCAACTAGCATGTTCTGGATCACTGCTCCTTAAACACCTCTGCCACCCTGCCATCTGTAGCTGCAGTTGCTGTAAGAATTCCTTGCTACAGAATTTTCTATATAGTTCATGAAACCAAAGGATTCTCCCAGCTTTTTGACCGAGGTTACCATTAGGGGTTTTTTCTTTCGTGATCATTTTTAAAACAACCTAAGAACAAGATAATATGCTTTTCAAACGTACAGAGCAGGGATTTCCTGACGATTCATAATCTGTACACTACCAAAGGTAGGGAGCAGGGGCGGTCCTCATGTCCACCTCAGTCAACACGGAGGCAGAAATGAACAATCTGGCCGCACTACAAGCTGTTTTTCGTCCTTGTGTCTCCCCTTTGCTTTGTATCCTTAAATAGTTTTCTCTGGTTCTCAAGTTGGCATCAAAAAGAAACTGCAGTTGCTTAGGAGCTCTTCACAAGTATTTTCTCAAGTTCATTTTGGACCCATATGTAAGGTATTCATTTTCCTACTCAGACATGTCTTTGCTCTTTGCCTTGGGGTGATCTTACAATATTTGAAAATGTCTTTCCTTAAGCTCTGGCCTTTTTCCTTTAGTCCCTATTTTGCTGCTTGATCTCACCTATCACCTTCTGACCTCCTCCATCACATACACATTAATCATTATAATAGAAGTATTTAAACCTCTGATTCCATCGGTTTTAAAAGCCCAATAATTTTTGGAATCAAAATATTGGGGTTGAAATTCTGACTACACTGCTTATGAGCTGTGTGATCATGGATAAGTTGTAAATCCCTCTGGATCTTTGTCTCTTCATCTGTAAGATGGAATAATTTAAAGCACCTACCCTTGGTTGCCATGAGAATAAAACATTAAAAAATCATGCAAAATGTTTAGAATAGTGTCTAGCTGGTAATAAGAATGCATTATGTGAGCAATATTATTAAGACTTCTGACAAATGGAGTTAAGCATATTGACCTTACAGGGTTACCATGAAAATTAGATCATGTATGCAAAATACTTAGCAAGGACCTGGCAGAATATAGGCATTCGAAAAATTGTAGTTCTGTTCCCTACCAACTCACTCTCCTCCCCCTATTCCACACTTCCTTGTCTCACTTGGAAGATTACTTTTCCTCATGTATTTTTGCTTTTGTGAATTAACAACTATAATTTTAAAACTAACTTTAAAGTGGCGATTTTGTATAAAGTCCCCCAAAACCAAAGAAAAGTAAAGAGGAAAACTGTTAAATAGCAGCTATGCTCTCAGGCAAAAAAAAAAGCATTAGAGCAGTGATTCATTTTTTAAAAGTTTCTTTTAACTCCATGGTGAAGTGGACATTGTAATAACCTTTACTTTCTGGCCATTAGACACCTGAGAGATGCCAGAGAAACCGAAAAACTAGCTGCTCTGCTCAAAGTCATTCTTCTTAATTGCATGAGGTCAAGTGTAAAGTGTAATCACTTCACTTCCGTTCAATTGGTGCCACTTTTCATTTTGTTCTTTTTCATAGTCTCATAGATTTCCAGGCCTTTTATGGACCAGCATCTGCCATCATCCTCAAGTCCAGTTCTAGTGTCTGAACCTCTTCTACGTCACCCCTGCCCACTGGTCATCTAGCCTCTGTTGATACCTTCCAGGGAAGGGACACCCAAAATATCCAGAAGGCTGCCTAGATTGGCTTGAGATAGACATCTGTGAGAAAATTCTCCTTTGATGAGCCCAAATCTGCTTCCATATATTCTCTCCTAATGTCCTAGCTTTGCCTCTTGAAACCTTGTAAAACTAGTGTCTTTGTTCTTGTGCAATAGCAGTCGATCTATTATTGAAAGGAAGTTCTCATGCTTCATATGGATTTTTTCCCTCACTCAGCTAAAATTCTAAGTCAATATAAGAAAAATAAATTAAAAAAACATAAAATAGATGTGCATATCCAGACACTGTAGACCCAGTGATATGTTAGTTTTTACTGTTAAGTGTGCCTTAAAGAAGTTTTGGATTTAGACACCCATTACATACCTCCAGCTTCCTCTCCATATTTTATTGTTTGAGAAGCTAACAGTTGATATTTAGAGAAGCATGGACTCTAGATACAGACATTCATTCATTTAATCATCCATTTATTCATTCACTCAAAGTTGTAAATATTTTACATAATTTTATATGCCATAAAAGTATATTGTTCAGGACAGTATTATGTAATATTCTCTTCACATCAGCCCCCTGTCACCTGTAAACTTCATTTATCCATGTTTGAAAAGTGGGGATATAGGAGAACATTAGTAAGAAAGATGACAATAATGATTTTGTCATTGCAACCCTCCGCCTTTGTCCTTTGAATGTATTTCCCCTGATCACCCATTTTCCTACTCCTGGGTCCTTCTGAGTTGATGATCTTCAGCATTTCCCATATACATGGAAGGATCATAGCTCACAAGACAATTTGGTGCTTATTGCTTGCTCCCTTATTCATGTCCAGCATCTGTATGTCAACTGGTGCATATCTTGGCTTACAGATTTACACAGGAACTATAGAAAAGTTGAAAAATCCTCCTTAGACAATGACAAGGGTTGCTGTCACTAACTGGTTGTGTTTGCTAGATGAGAAAATGCAACCTGCAAAGTAGGAGAGCCATAACATTTCTTTGTGCAAAAAGGCATGGGGTTGAAATTTTGCTTGTGTCTGGAGTAGCCATAATTTTAGATCCCTAGTGTTTAAACGGGAAGTCCAGAATATTCATTCAATGAATATTTTTTATGCACCTACTATCAATGTCCTCCAGTCAAAGACCACCAGAAACATACCCTAGTTGAACTAGTTGGGTTTATTTCTCATTGCACCAAGGAGGGGGAATGCACGTTATATGGCATCTCAGTAACATGTTAGAAAGGACTTCTGATAGAATTCGGGCTTCTATTAGGTAATTTGGGGGATGTTTTAAGGAATCAGGGCTTTGCTCTAGTCTGGATGCTGTCAGAAAGCAGGCTCAATTTTATGACTAGGTATTTCAATAAATCTGAAAGACGAGGGAAAACTAAAGCAAGGGTAAAGCTATAATTGGTAAAGAAGCAGCAATCACTCAAGTTTGCCAGGATAGGGGAATGTTTGTTTATTTTCATGATTTGGACAATGTGTTCTGTCTGTGTTCAGACATGATTACAGAGTGGTCTTGTTTTTGTCTTGATCTATTGTGGTCCCAGAGTAGCCTCCTTTGATGTTGTTTTTCTGTGAAATTGTATTCAACAGAACACCAAGGCCTATCTGTGACTGTCTGGCCAGTTCCTGGGTGTCAGGATATACTTTTCTCTTTTTCATGACTAGACGTTTGTGATGCATCAGTGAACAAACGTATCAGTGAACAAAGCAGATGACAGTATATTTGCCCTTATTGGGAGAGGGGGACAGAAAAAAACCAAACTTGGTAAGTAAAGTATACAATATATTAAAATGTGGTCAATGCTACATAAAAGAAAAAAGATAATGGAACAAGGTAAAAGGCAGAGGAACTGGGGTAGGTATAGAGAGGAAAGTTTTAGTTTTACATAAGGTGATCAGGGTCGACCTCATTGAGAAGGTGACATTTGAACAAAGACTTGGTGTGGAGGTGAGGAAGTGAGCCACAAGAATAGCTGAGGGAATTTTGCTCCATTTACAGAGTCATCCTAGTTGTGAGCTTGGATTCCTACAATATTCTGAGTTACTCCATAGGCAATTGAGCTCATCCCTGCCTTACTGTCTAGTTTGCTGTCTTCCCATTGACCTCCCTCAGTCATTTCTGCCTTAGACCGTGGAGAAAGGGATTAGCTAGGAGGCACAGGATGAGCTGAGGAGTGTATGATGACGCCTTTTCCCCAATACAACTGCTGTACGACCTCAAGGCATTGAGTAATCTCCTTTCCCCTTTCCCTTCACAAAGCCGCTAACCCCAGGGTTTGTCCTCAACGAAAGGCAGCTACCCCACTGACTAGTCCTATCAGAAGACCATTATTGCTCCCTCTTTACCCTAGCCAGGATTCTGCATTCCTTCCTCTCAGGAAAGCTGAGACTTGCCTAAGTTTTAGCCTTGTCCATTAGGGTCAGTCAAACACAGGATTCTGAGCAGAATGGATCTGTCTCCTGGGGGATTCCTTCAATTGCTTTCATTTCTTCAGAGCATATTCGTAGCTATATTACCTATTTTTCCTCTAGCATCATCTCCATGAATTCTATTCAGTATGCATTAGCCCCAGTTTTCATATTTAAAGGTATAAATACAGACTATTTTATTTGTACTTCCATCAAAATCACAGTTTTTAAGTGATATAACAAAGTTAGCTCAGGCTTAGGATTTTGAGATTTGTTTTACAGTGTTCTTGCTTCTAGACTCTAGTGCATTCTATCCTGGTGGCTTCAATGATCCTAATAAAATGGTGCAATAAATATTTTTAAAGTGAAAATAATTGACACCAAGAGACATGGTATAGTCCCCTTCAGTGACAGATTGAATAAAACAAATTTAAATATGTATACATCACTAAAATATGAGCGATAGAATGGGAGTCCCCTATTCATAAACAGCATGACACTATGAGGAAAAATATATGAATTTCTGATTTTTGACACTAAAACTCTAGCAATATTGTTAATACATCCAAACAATAATAAATGGCATTATTGAGAGAGAATTCTTTTTTTTTTTTTTTCTTTTTGCGGTATGCGGGCCTCTCACTGTCGTGGCCTCTCCCGTTGCGGAGCACAGGCTCCGGACGTGCAGGCCCAGCGGCCATGGCTCACGGGCCCAGCCGCTCCGCGGCATATGGGATCCTCCCAGATCGGGGCACGAACCCGTATCCCCTGCATCGGCAGGCGGACTCTCAACCACTGCGCCACCAGGGAGGCCCGAGAGAGAATTCTTGATTTTATATGTTTAGTGATCTGATTGTGGGAACTATTTTTATTGTTAAATTATAATAATCATAGCAACTTACATTGTTATAGGGTATTATGCCTTGCTTTTATATTCAGTTTTCCTTTTGAGTTTCATAACATCTCTGGAAGGTATAGAATGTATTGAGTTATTATCCTCATTGTGCTGTGAAAAAAGTAGAGCTCAGAGAAATGAAGTAACTTGCAAGATTAATAAGAACTGGATGAAGGAATGGAATCTCCTGAATGAATATAGATCTCAAATAAAGGGCAATCAGACATTATTTCAATTTTCCATCTGTTACTTACTACCTATTTGACCTTCGACCAGTCACTTAATCTCTCTGAGTTTCCAATTTTCTTAAAGCTAATGATAATGCCTACCTCAGTGAATTGAGTGATGATGAAATATATATATATATAATACAATGAAATATATATGAAGAGATATATATAATATGATGAAGTATATATATGATGAAATATATATAAAGTACATATATATGAAGTATATATATATATATATATATATATATGTATATATGTATATGTATATATGTATATATAGAAAAATAGGTGTTCTGAGACCTAGTTCCCAATTTCCAGTGTGTGGGGAAGGTTCCCCACACCAACAAACAAGTCTTCAGGACACCAGCTGGGTGTCCTACATTTAACTCAATTCTGACACTATCTACCCAGAAATAGCATCAAATTCCGTGGGTTAAGGGCTCAGTCCTATGACTGCCCCCACCCCATCCCACTTCAGATGCCAGTCGCAAGTCCAGGTTGTTACCTGTATTCTGACCTACCAGCTACAGATTGGATGTTCCTGTAACCTTCTCCTTGGATTCAATTAATTTGCTAGAGTGGCTCACATAACTCAGAGAAACATTTTATTTACTAGATTATCAGGTTATTACAAAAAGATATAACTCAGGAACAGCCAGATGGAAAATATGCATAGGGCTAAGCATGGGGGGAAGGTATGGGACTTCCATGTCCGTGCCATTTCCAGGCACAGCAATCTCACAGAGTCTCCATATGTTCATCAACCCAGAGGCTCTCTGAACCCCATCCTTCTGGGATTTTATGGAGGCTTCATTACATAGGCATGGTTGAGTAAATCATTGGCCACTGGTCATGGATTTAACCTTCAGCCCATTTCTCTTCCCCACAAATCAGGGGATGGGACTGAAAGTTCCAACCCTTTTTTCCATGGTTGGTTACCTGGCAACCAGCCGCCATCCTCAGTTGCCTTCTGAAAGTCTTATCATTAACATAAACCCAGTTGTGGTGGAAAGGGGCTTGTTATGAATAATAAGACTCCCATTTCATCATTATGGCTCTGAAGCTGGCTCTGAAGTTTTCAGGAACTGAGGACAAGAGAACATATATTATGATAAAAGATGTTCCCATAGATCATAATTGCTCAAGAAATTCCAAGGGTTTTGGGAGCTGTGAGCCAAGAACTGCGGATGAAGACCAGATACATATGAGAAGTATATTTTCGTTATCTGAATGACCAATATATATTTCATATATATATATACATATATATATATATATAGTTCCTAGAAAACTCTGTAGCTCAATAAGTTGATAGCCACTATTTTTATGAGTAACACCAACACATAAAATCATTCATTCATCCTTTAAACAGGAAGACTAGAACTTGACTCATAGGGTTGTCATTAGTATTAAATGAGATGTTAAAAGCAAAGTATTTAGCATAGTATATGTCATATAGGCAGACATTCAATCAGTGATAGCTAATATAATTATTTTCACTTGTATTTTAAGACTCACTTTCCTGAAAATTACTGAAATCTATCAAATTTAAGCAAAGATGGTGACTTACAGGCTCAAGTAACCAAATAATTAAGGGGCATATCTCACTTCTGCTGTGCCTAGATAAAGAAAATTAAATGATGTCTTCAGGATATTTTTCCACCACCTGACCCCATTCTTCTCTGTTAACTCCATTATCAGATGATTTCAAGCTATCTTCCAGCAAATCCCAGGTCTACATACCCCCATATTTCTACCTAGTGGCAAAGAGCAAAAGTCTTTATCTAAGCATTTCCAGCAAATGTCCCAAGATTCATTTGATTCTATCAGCCTAGATTATATGCTCACCCCTGTATCAATCATTCTGTTTAGAAGAATGTGATATGTAGGTTTACTTAGTCCTGAATGACATGCAAATGTCCAGTACATCATTAGTATTCCGTATACACTTGCTCTCAAAGGAGATAGTTCTGCATTGTTGGTTTACATAATTAGGTTGTTCCATTGTAATGCCCATAGCCACAGTTCACCTTCATCTATACAGTCTCTTGTTACCCTGCTGGATAACACAGCAGAGTGGGATTCAACACAAATGTGTTTAACAAAACTGTTAACTAACATAGTAACCAGATCACACTATTCATTGTAATTAAATTATATGATGACTCCTTACATTGTGTAATAATACCCTGTTCTGGGCACTGTAATGGAGATTAAAAGAAAGCTCTACCTTCAAAAGTGTCCCAGACTCATGGAGTCACAGAAACAGCTTGAATACGAGTCCCCCTAAAACTAAGTTCTCCTGCTGAGTTTATGGCTAACCTCTCTACCCAAAACGTTTTTGCCTTTCTTGTCCAACCCCATTTCCCCTCAGGATTGAGGAGTATCAAAGAAAAGGGGGGATTGAAACTGAGCAGGACACTGGGGCATTCCCAGGTACAAAAGCCCCTCTGTGTGCCCCATTTCTTGTTTGTAGAAAAAAACCTTTAGTCCCCTAGGCCTTCCCTGTGTTCCAAAGAGCAGACTCAAGCAGTTATGAATTAGGGAAGAGAGGAAATGCAGAAACAAAGGAAAAGCAGTTAAGCAAGAAAAGTAATGATATCCTAAACATAGTTCAGAGATAAAATACTGTCCTAGAAGAGGTAACACGTATCCTTCTCAAACTCTTCCAAAAAATTGCAGAGGATGGAACACTCCCAAACGCATTCTACGAGGCCACGATCACCCCGATACCAAAAGCAAACAGAGATACTATGAAAAAAGAAAATTACAGACCAATATCACTGATAAACATAGATGCAAAAATCCTCAACAAAATACTAGCAAACAGATTCCAACAACACTTTAAAAGGATCATACACCACGATCAATTGGGATTTATCCCAGGAATGCAAGGATTCTTCAATATTCGCAAAACAATCAATGTGATACACCATATTAACAAATAGAAGAATAAAAATCATATGATCATCTCAACAGATACAGAAAAAGCTTTTGACAACACCCATTTATGATAAAAACCCTCCAGAAAGTAGGCATAGAGGGAACTAACCTCAACATAATAAAGGCCATATATGACAGACCCACAGCCAGCATCATTCTCAATGGTGAAAAAATGAAACCATTTCGTATAAGATCAGGACCAAGACAAGGTTGCCCACTCTCACCACTGTTATTCAACGTAGTTGTGGAAGTTTTAGCCACAGCAATAAGAGAAGAAAAAGAAGTAAAAGGAATACAAATTGGAAAAGAAGTAAAATTGTCACTGTTTGCAGACAACATGATACTATACATAGAGAACCCTAAAGAGGCCACCGGAAAATTACTAGAGCTAATCAATGAATTTGGTAAAGTTGCAGGACACAAAATTAATGCACAGAAATCTCTTGCATTCCTGTACACTAACACTGAAAGATCAGAAAGAGAAATTAAGGAAACAATCCCATTCACCACGGCAACAAAAAGAATAAAATACCTAGGAATAAACCTACATAAGGAGGTAAAAGACCTGTACTCAGAAAGCTATAAAACACTGATGAAAGAAATCAAAGATGACACAAACAGATGGAGAGATATACCATGTTCTTGGATTGGAAGAATCAATATTGTGAAAATGACTATACTACCCAAAGCAATCTACAGATTCAGTGCAATCCCTATCAAATTACCAATGGCATTTTTTACAGAACTTGAATAAAATATCTTAAAATTTTTATGGAAACACAAAAGACCCCAAAGAGCCAAAGCAAACTTGAGGAAAAGAACGGAACTGGAGGAATCAGATTCCCTGACTTCAGACTGTACTAAAAAGCTACAGTAATCAAGACAATATGCTACTGGCACAAAAACAGAAATATAGATAAATGGAACAGGATAGAAAGCCCAGAGATAAATGCATGCACCTATGGTCAACTAATCTATGATAAAGGAGGCAAGGATATACAGTGGAGGAAAGACAGTCTCTTCAATAAATGGTGCTGGGAAAACTGGACAGCTACATGTAAAAGAATGAAATTAGAACACTCCCTAACACCATACACAAAAATAAACTCCAAATGTATTTTTTTAACATCTTTATTGGAGTATAATTGCCTTACAATGGTGTGTTAGTTTCTACTTTATAACAAAGTGAACCAGTTATACATATACATATGTTCCCATATCTCTTCCCTCTTGCATCTCCCACCCGCCTACCCTCCCTATCCCACCCCTCTATGTGGTCACAAAGCACCGAGCTGATCTCCCTGTGCTATGCAGCTACTTCCCACTAGCTAGCTATTTTACGTTTGGTACGGTATATGTGTCCATGCCACTCTCTCACTTTCTCAGAACTTACCCTTCCCCCCCCATATCCTCAAGTCCATGCTCTAGTAGGTCTCTGTCTTTATTCCCATCTTACCCCTAGGTTCTTCATGACATTTTTTTTTCTTAGATTCCATATATATGTGTTAGCATACGGTATTTGTCTTTCTCTTTCTGACTTATTTCACTCTGTATGACAGACTCTAGGTCCATCCACCTCACTACAAATAACTCAACTGAGTTTCTTTTTATGGCTGAGTAATATTCCATTGTATATATGTGACACATCTTCTTTATCCATTCATCCAATGATGAACACTTAGGTTGCTTCCATGTCCTGGCTATTGTAAACAGAGCTGCAGTGAACATTTTGATACATGACTTTTTTTGAATTATGGTTTTCTCAGGGTATATGCCCAGTAGTGGGATTACTGGGTCATATGGTAGTTCTATTTGTAGTTTTTTAAGGAATCTCCATACTGTTCACCATAGTGGTTGTACCAATTCACATTCCCACCAGCAGTGCAAGAGGGTTCCCTATTCTCCACACCCTCTCCAGCATTTATTGTTTCTAGATTTTTTGATGATGGCCATTCTGACCAGTGTGAGATGATATCTCATTGTTGTTTTAATTTGCATTTCTCTAATGATTAATGAAGTTGAGCATTCTTTCATGTGTCTGTTGGCAATCTGTATATCTTCTTTGGAGAAATGTCTATTTAGGTCTTCTACCCATTTTTGGATTGGGTTGTTTGTTTTTTTGTTACTGAGCTGCATGAGCTGCTTATAAATTTTGGAGATTAATCATATGTCAGTTGCTTCATTTGCAAATATTTTCTCCCATTCTGAGGGTTGTCTTTTTGTTCTTGGTTATGGTTTCCTTTGCTGTGCAAAAGCTTTGAAGTTTCATTAGGTCTCATTTGTTTATTTTTGTTTTTATTTCCATTTCTCTAGGAGGTGGGTCAAAAAGGATGTTGCTGTGATTTATGTCATAGAGTGTTCTGCTTATGTTTTCCTCTAAGGGTTTGATAGTTTCTGGCCTTACATTTAGGTCCTTATTCCACTTTGAGCTGATTTTTGTGTATGGTGTTAGAGAGTGTTATAATCTCATACTTTCACATGTACCTGTCCAGTTTGCCCAGCCCCAATTATTGAAGAGGCTGTCCTTTCTACACGGTACGTTCCTGCCTCCTTTATCAAAGATAAGGTGACCATATGTGCGTGGGTTTATCTCTGGGATTTCTATCCTGTTCCATTGATCTATATTGCTGTTTCTGTGCCAGTACCATACTGTCTTGATTAGTGTAGCTTTGTAGTATAATCTGAAGTCAGGGAGCCTGATTCCTCCAGCTCCGTTTTTCGTTCTCAAAATTGCTTTGGCTATTTGGGGTCTTTTGTGTTTCCATACAAATTGTGAAATTTTTTGTTCTAGTTCTGTGAAAAATGCCAGTGGTAGTTTGATAGGGATTGCACTGAATCTGTAGATTGCTTTGGGTAGTAGAGTCATTTTCACAATGTTGATTCTTCCATTCCAAGAACATGGTATATCTCTCCATCTATTTGTATCATCTTTAATTTCTTTCATCAGTGTCTTATAATTTTCTGCATACAGGTCTTTTATCTCCTTTGGTAGATTTATTCCTAGATATTTTATTCTTTTTGTTGCAGTGGTAAATGGGAGTGTTTTCTTAATTTCACTTTCAGATTTTTCATCATTAGTGTATAGGAATGCCAGAGATTTCTGTGCATTAATTTTGTATCCTGCTACTTTACCAAAATCATTGATTAGCTCTAGTAGTTTTCTGGTAGCATCTTTAGGATTCTCTATGTATAGTATCATGCCATCTGCAAACAGTGATAGCTTTACTTCTTCTTTTCCAATTTGGATTCCTTTTCTTCTCTGATTGCTGTGGCTAAAACTTCCAAAACCATGTTGAATAAGAGTGGTGAGAGTGGGCAACCTTATCTTATTCCTGATCTTAGTGGAAATGGTTTCAGTTTTTCACCATTGAGGATGATGTTGGCTGTGGGTTTGTCATATACGGCCTTTATTATGTTGAGGAAAGTTCCCTCTATGCCTACTTTCTGCAGGGTTTTTATCATAAATGGGTGTTGAATTTTGTCGAAAGCTTTCTCTGCATCTATTGAGATGATCATATGGTTTTTCTCCTTCAGTTTGTTAATATGGTGTATCACATTGATTGATTTGTGTATATTGAAGAATCCTTGCATTCCTGGAATAACCCCACTTGATCATGGTGTATGATCCTTTTAGTGTGCTGTTGGATTCTGTTTGCTAATATTTTGTTGAGGATTTTTGCATCTATGTTCATCAGTGATATTGGCCTGTAGTTTTCTTTCTTTGTGACATCCTTGTCTGGTTTTGGTATCAGGGTGATGGTGGCGTCGTAGAATGAGTTTGAGAGTTTTCCTCGCTCTGCTATATTTTGGAAGAGTTTGAGAAGGATAGGTGTTAGCTCTTCTCTAAATATTTGATAGAATTCGCCTGTGAAGCCATCTGGTCTTGGGCTTTTGTTTGTTGGAAGATTTTTTATCACAGTTTCAATTTCAGTGCTTGTGATTGGTCTGTTCATATTTTCTATTTCTTCCTGATTCAGTCTTGGCAGGTTGTGCATTTCTAAGAGTTTGTCCATTTCTTCCAGGTTGTCCATTTTATTGGCATAGAGTTGCTTGTAGTAATCTCTCATGATCTTTTGTATTTCTGCAGTGTCAGTTGTTACTTCTCCTTTTTCATTTCTAATTCTATTGATTTGAGTTTTCTCCCTTTTTTTGATGAGTCTGGCTACTGGTTTATCAATTTTGTTTATCTTCTCAAAGAACCAGCTTTTAGTTTTATTGATCTTTGCTATCATTTCCTTCATTTCTTTTTCATTTATTTCTGACCTGATCTTTCTGATTTCTTTCCTTCTGCTAACTTTGGGGTTTTTTTTTTCTTCTTCTTTCTCTAATTTCTTTAGTTGCAAGGTGGTGGTGGAATGAACTGGGAGATTGGGGTTGACATATATACACTAATATGTATAAAATTGATAACTAGTAAGAACCTGCTGTATAAAAACAACAACAACAAAAATACACTGTCCTAGTTCCTACTCAAGGGCTATACATAACAATCTGACACAGAGTACCCACAAAGCAAACAGCACTGGCAATCTCTCTGCAAATGTATTACCATTCTGTTGTGCAGAAACCAAGACATTCCCCCCGCTCAGGAGGGGTATGGTGACTACATGCTGACCACAAACACATAGACCCCAGTCTGGTTGGATCCAGAAGGTTGATGATCAAGATTCTGGAAACATTACCCTGCTACCTCACCACCAACCAATCAGAACAAAGTCCACAAGCTGCAACCCTTACCCGAAATGTTACCTTTAAAACCTTTTCCTGAAAGCCGTTGAGGAGTTCAGGTCTTTTGAGCAGGAGCTGCCTGTTCTCCTTGCTTGTTGCCTGCAAATAAATGCTGTACTTTCATTCACCACAACCCAGTGTCAGTAGATTGGCTTTGCTGCACAGAGTGTGAGCGGACCCAGGTTCAGTTTGGTAACAAGTTTTTTCTAATATATGGGTGAATATGAGCAGTAAGATAGCAGATCTATCCCAATGTGCTCTGGAAATGCAGAGGATGATATTAATCTTGAATGGGATAGGACTGAAACAGAGATAAAAACAGAGAGATGGTGATAGAAATTTGGTGGCAAGTTGAGAAAACTTTTGGTGTAAGGTATCAGCACTATAAGTTCTCCAAAGTACATAGACCTGGGTGTATGTTGAACAAGTTATCATGGAGTCAGGGAACATATCATTTGCAGATTTATGAATGTATTCTTTTTCCAAGACACTCTTCTTTTCTTTTTCCTGCCTCTTGTTTCTACCAGATAAATGAAAACCAATTACATCTATCGATTTCCAGAGGCAATTCCTCACTTGCCTCCACCCACCCACCCCAGGGACCTACTCTTATGATTACAGTGGGTTAAGTAACAGTGTTCATTCATTCAATCTATCAGTCAATGAGCTCTTGCGAGGTGTCACTTGTGTATCAGCTACATTAAGGGATAAAAAGATGCTAAGATATATTTATTTCTTGCCTATAATTTAATGTGTATACATTTTGTTTGGGGTACCAACTTAAAAGTACAGTGTGAGAAGTATAGTACTAGAGATCTGTGGAACATTTTTAGAAACATTAGAAGGAAGAAGAACTAATGCTGCCTGATGAAAGCTACAGATGGATATTTGGTAGGAAAGTTTTCATTGAGGAGATGACATTTGAGCTGGGTCTCTAAGCAGGGGAGGAAATTTGGCCAAAGGGAGAGAGGCATAAAAAAAACATCTTGAGAGTTTCAAAGAATTGGGCAGTAACTTGATATGCCTGGAGTGTGTTCAGTTTCAAGAGAGAAAGTGGCAAGAGATAAGGCCAGAAATATGTGCAGTCAGCAGATCAGGAAAGATCTTAAGAGATCTGACTTTATCTCCAGATGATGGTGATGCAGGGGATCATGGATGGGGTAGAGAAACTGGCATGGAAGAGATTCAATCAGGGAAGTGATATAATTGCTGAACGTAATTACCAAACATAATTACTAAGTTAGAGAACAGAAAGCTATTTGTAACATTTTATAGAAGCCCTGTTTTAGGAAAATCTAATGAACTCAAATGCAAATTAAAATTAAATATATGAATAAACAGGTAAATAATTCTTCACTTTAAGGAAAGGTAGTTCCTTGAAATTGAGACCTTCCCTGGTATACTGTCATATATAATTCTATTTATAATAAATCATCATAATATTTTTTTCAGAATTACTTCCATTATCTGAACCAAGGACTACTTCCTTGTTTGAGCCGAATGTGTAAATTTGACACAAATTGAGTCTGTAGCTGAAATGCATTGCTGGACATATCTAATATTTGAAGAGAAAACTGAAAATGACACAGCTATGTTCTCATAATATACCACAGTCTCACTTTAGCAGTGACCTTGGAATCCTTGCTGTTAAGATCATCAGACAGGTGGAAGAAAACAGCAACTAAAAGACCTTGTGATGCTTGAATAATTAAATCCTCTTAGATTAAATCCAAAAGCTCATCTTATTCTGAAATCTATGTCATGACAGAGTATTAACAAATACCAGATTCATATTCAAATCATGATGACCTTGTGCTTTTTTTTTTTTTTTAATAGTGTTTATTTTTACTTGTTGACAGTTTGCTTTATTTATTTATTTATTTTTGGCTGTGTTGGGTCTTCGTTTCTGTGCAAGGGCTTTCTCTAGTTGTGGAGAGTGGGGGCCACTCTTCATCGCGGTGCGCGGGCCTCTCACTATCGCGGCCTCTCTTGTTGCGGAGCACAGGCTCCAGACGCGCAGGCTCAGTAATTTTGGCTCACTGGCCCAGTTGCTCCGCGGCATGTGGGATCTTCCTAGACCGGGGCACGAACCACGTGTCCCCTGCATCGGCAGGCAGACTCTCAACCACTGCGCCACCAGGGAAGCCCCACCTTGTGCTTTTTATTTAGAAAGTTTAGAGAGATTAGTATTCAAAAGTAGTTTGGGACTTGCATTTCTAAAGCTATTGCAAAGACTTATGGAATGCCATATACATTTTTTAGTTTTTCTTATTGACATTGCAGTTGTAACTTAAGTGTTTACTCTTAACACAGTCAGACTCTTCTTCCTTTTAAGATTTTATAGCTGAGGGCAAAATTTCTGCTAATCACCAGTGAAACTCTGAAAGCCATTCGAAAGGAAATGTGCATGGTAACTTTCAAAACCATCATTTGAAACAAAACATGTGTAAATTTTCATGTGTTTTGAATATAGATATCAAGGAAGGGCACTAAATTCAAATTGTTTACCATTTTTTCTTGCCATAAGTTCATGAAATATGCTTCTATCATCATTCTTAACTTTAGATTAACTTAGGGGAAAAAAGTTATAAAATGGAGCCAGAGGACTCACTTTTTCCTTCTCAGATTCTCAGAATATGCTAACTGAACTCAGTTATTTCTCTTTAACGTGAAAGGCAGTCCAGGAACCTACTTTCCTTCTACTTTATACAGCACAGAAACGATTTCTCCTCCTACGGTGATGACATAAAATATATTTTTGGTCTCTCTTATTTGACATGCAAATGTACCCACTGTATCACAAGCAAAAACCCATTAAAAGCCACTGGAATGCAATTGTGTTATCTCCCAGGAACAAAGAAAATAACATTAGTCATCACTCCAGTACATTTCCATTTGCTAACATAGTGAAATCACCCATCCCATCCTCATTCCCCAGAGGTTTCCATAGAAAATTTTCATATTTTATTCTAGTTCTATCAGACAAAAGCTGTAGGTGTCTATTTATCACTAAGACACTTTTTACAAATTTAAATTGCAGAATGCTGCCACGTGAGTTCATGTACAACCATGGAAACTTTTGTTTCCTAGTATGTCATGCAGGTCTGACTCTAGATACTGTTAAAAATTCCCATCAAGTGTTTGGAATTGTTGCTTAGGTAACTAATATTTGGCTAAAACAGACAGAAGGGAGAGGCTAACGTATAATGAGAGTTACATATATCATCTGAAAATATACCCTCTCTCTAATATTTTACTCATTTTATGAAAGTATTTCCTTTGCAGAGAGATTGCCAGTGCTGTTTGCTTTGTGGGTACTCTGCTAATGTTCGTGTAACAGACATTTGTGCAAATCTTACCCTAGCTTGTCTTCTCTAGTTTTCCTATTTCTGTTTACTATCACCACCAGCTTTTAAAGAGGAAAGGAATCTTACTTACGCTAGGGAAACTTCAGAGGGCAAAACGTAACTAAATGAGTGAGGTAAACTAATATAGTAATATTTGCTTTAAAAGCAATTAAGTAGGATGTTGTGGGGAGAAATACTTAAACTGGGATTTTGATGATGGAATGATTCAATGAGAAGATAATATTTGATTTTTTCCAGCTTTATTGAGGTAGAATTACAAAAAATGTATATATTTAGGTTGCACAATGTAGTTTTTTTAAAGGTTTACAACATGATGGTTTAATATACATATACATTGTGAAATTATTACTACAGTGAAGTTAATTAGCACATCCGTCACCTCACATAAGTTACCATTTTTCTTTTGTGGTAAGAATGCAAGATTTACTGTCTTAGGAAATTTCAAGAATACAATAGTTTTATTAACTACAATCACTATGCTGTACATTAGAATGCCATAACTTATTCATGTTATAACTGGAAGTTTGTATTGATGAAAGAAATTTTCACATATTGAGTTATGGGGCAGTCATTCTGGCTTATACATGATTTAGCTTTAGGCTAACCAAAACAGCCTGTTTGTGGCCTATTAATCATGCATTGTGAATCTGTTTGAACCATTAAAGAAAGGAATGCATTTAAAAATCAAAATGGAGTAACTGTGTTTCAGGCATCCAAAATGGAACTAGGTGGCCATTGTGGACGTGGTTTCAGGCATGTTCCTGTATTACTGAGAACTTGAATATTCTGAACTGTATCAGACTCAAGGACATCACCAGCCATTCTCAAAACAATATCTGCTAGAGGCTGCCAGCTGCAACCTTGTAGTCTCAAGGTCTCCCCTCATAATTATGCAACCACTTCAGACCCAACCAATTCTTGCTTAACAAGCACCCTTCTTGCCAGCTCCAACCTAATTCTTGACAAACAACTTCAGTAATTTTTGTGGGTTTTGCCTTTATAACCCCACCCCCATGCCATTTTGTAGTCCAGCAGAACACAATTCAAGTACTTCTTGAATCTGTGTCTACCAGGCTATAATCTTCAGTTTGGCTCAAATAAAATTCTTTTCTCTTCTTATAGATCGTTTACTGATTATTTCTGTCATCAGTATCTTTTGACCAGCATCTCCTCATTCCCTCCCCCCACCCAACCCCATTTTACTTTCTGTTACTATAAGTTTGGCTTTTTTAGAGTCCACATATAAGTGAGATCACACATTATCTGTCCTTCTCTGTCTGACTTATTTCACTTAGCATAATGTCCTTCAGGTTCATCCATGTTATTGCAAATGGCAGGATTTTCCTTTTTTTGGCTGAATAATCTTCTGTCATATACAGATACCACATTTTCTTTAGCCATTTATCTGTTAATTGACTCTTAGGTTGTTTACCTATCTTGACTATTGTGAATAATGCTACAATGAACATGGGAGTGCAGATAATCTCTTCAAGATACTGATTTCATTTCCTTTAGATATATACCCAGAGGTGAGGTCACTGAATCATTTTTGATCTTGAGAAAAAGCCAGCCAAGTAAAGATCTGGGGGTAAAGCATCTGAGATAGGGGAAACAGCAAGCGTGTACAGTAAGGTGCTCAACAATTATTTGATAAATGGGGAATTATCTTTAATTGCCTTGTAATTTTAAACTATTTTTTCTTTAGTTAATTTCTTTGCAATTTTCCTATGAAGGTAATCATACTTTAGTAGAAAAGGTATTTTGTACATTGGGGAAACTAACCCTTTGCTGATGGTTGGCAAACGCTCTTCCATTTTGTTATTTATATCTTGACTCATTTTATTCTTTTTTTCTCACAGAATTTATATTTTATATTTAGCTCTATTAACCTTTTTAATGCTTTTTAATTTTCATTATATGTTTAGAAATATCTTCTCTACCTAAAGATAATTCGTGCTTAAATCACCAATATTTGTTTGTACTTCATCTTTGGTTTAAAATTTTAGAGTAAAACATTTGATACATCTTGTATTTATTTGAGTTAGGAAAACATTAAAAAAATTTTTCAAAATGGCTAAACAGTAATTACAATGCACTTAATTGAATAATTGACATTTTCCCTGTTGATTTTAAATGCTGCCTCATTTTATACTAAATTACCTATTTTTGAATCTAAATCCAGACTCTGTAATGTGTTCCTTTGAGCTATTCCTCTGTGCCAGTACAAAACTGTTCTGTTTTTTTCATCTTTATAATGCCATTGATGTATGCTAGGACCAGTCCTCTTCATTATTCTTTATCAAAATAATCTTAGTTATTATCACGTATTGTTCCTGGTATATCTCTTTGAATCAACTTCCCAATTTATTTTTAAATGCTCTTTTGATGGGAACAAATTGAAAATTATACATTACACTTATAGAAAACATAAAGTTTAACTTAAGATTATTCCTAAATTCATTTTGTTGTTTACTATGGTAAATGTGCTCTCTTTTTACCATACTGAACCTCTAAGTTCTAAAAAAATATACAGTGAATTTGCTTAGGTTTTCTAGGTATACAAAAATGCAAGCTACAAATAATTATTGATATCTATCTATATCTATCTACCTATCATCATCATTATCTTTCTAAAACATATATGTGTGTATTGATTTGTTTATTGGAGCCAGAATACATGTGTTTGAATGTGGATTCACCACTTACGTGCTGTGCTTCATTTGCTGGTTACTTTGCATCTATTTACTTCAGCTTTCTGGAAAATTGAGATACAGTTGCCTACTTGATAAGTGGTTTGGAAAATCAGATGAGTTAGTTTATGTAAAATTTTTAGACAGTACCTGGCATATAGTAAGCATTATAAAAATTTTGTTGCTGCTGTTAACTATTCTTAACATTATTTTGTTAGCTACAACTTCCAAAGAAAAGCTAAATAATGGTGGTGCAAATAAGCATCTTTATTTTGCCCCTTACTTTAGGGATAATGCCCCCTAGAAATTTTTTTCTGTACTTGGTTCTTCTATATTTTTATATTATGAAGTATTTTAAAGAACATTGTAGACTTTTTGGTATTTTTACCTTAATTTATTGGTATCTATATCTAAAAAGTGAGATTTAAAAAAAAATCTTTGCTCTCCTTTATTTTGTTCTTTTAAAAAATATTTGGACAATCTAGTCCTTCTCTCTATGTGTAACATAGGATCCATATGTTATTTATACTAAAACTCAGTTCTAATAATGTTATTTTCTAAAGAGAAAAGTACCAGTAAACATCCTGGATTGTAATCTTGGCTCTACCATTCCCTAGCAATGTGACCTTAAATTATTTAGCTTCTCTTGGCTTCAGGTATTTTTGTTGGTTTGTTTGTTTTTGTTTTTTAAAATTTTGGGGGGGTATAATTTACAATGCTCTGTTATTTTCAGGTGTACAGAAAAGGGAATCTGCCATATATATACATATATCCACTCTTTCTTAGCTTCTTTTAACATATAGCCCATTACGGTGTATTGAGTACAGTTCCCTGTGGTATACAGTAGGTCCTATTAGTTATCTACTTTACGTATAGTAGTGTGTAGTGTGTTCTCCCCTCCCACTTACCCCCCAGTAAACATAAGGTTTTTTTTAACATCGGTAACTCTATTTCTGTTTTTTAGGTAAGTTCATTTGTAGCCTTTTTTTAGATTCCACATATAAGCGATATCATATGATATTTGTCTTTCTCTGTCTGACTTACTTCACTCAGTATGAGAATCTCTAGGTCCATCCATTTTGCTGCAAATGTCATTATTTTGTTCTTTTTTATGGCCGAGTAATATTCCATTGTATATATGTACCACATCTTCTTTATCCATTCCTCTGCTGATGAACATTTAGGTTGCTTCCATGTCCTGTCTACTGTAAATAGTGCTGCAATGAACATCAGGGTGCATGCATTCTTTTGAATTATGGTTTTCTTCAGATATATGCCTGGGAGTGGGATTGTTGGGTCATATGGTAGTTCTATTTGTAGTTTTTTAAGGAACCTCCATACTGTGCTCCATAGTGGCTGTATCAATTTACATTCCCACCAACAGTGCAAGAGGGTTCCCTTTTCTCCACACCCTCTCCAGCATTTATTGTTTGTAGATTTTTTGAGGATGGCCATTCTGAGTGGTGTGAGGTGATACTTCATTGTAGTTTTGATTTGCATTTCTCTAATAATTAGTGATGTTGAGCAGATTTTCATATGCTTTTTAACCATCTGTATGTCTTCTTCTTTTTTATTTTTATCAGGGTATAATTGCTTTACAATGTTATGTTAGCTTCTTGCTGTAGAGCAAAGTGAATCAGTCATATGTATACATATATACACTCTTTTTACGATTTCCTTCCCATTTAGGTCACCACAGAGCACTGAGTAGAGTTCCCTCTGCTATACAGTAGGTTCTCGTTAGTTACCTATTTTCTATTTTATATATAGTAATGTATATATATCAGACCCAATCTCCCAATTCATCCCACCACCTCCTTCCCACCTTGGTAACCATAAGTTTGTTCTCTTCATCTGTGACTCTATTTCTGCTTTGCAAATAAGTTCATCTCTACCATTTTTCTAGATTCTACATGTAAACGATATTATACAATATTTGTTTTTCTCTTTCTGACTTACTTCACTCTGTATGACAACCTCTAGGTCCATCTACATCTTTGCAGATGACACTACTTCATCCTTTTTTATGGCTGAGTAAGATTCCATTGTATATATATATACCACATTTTCTTTATCCATTCCTCTTTCAGTGGACATTTAGGGTGCTTCCATGTCCTGTCTATTGTAAATAGTACTGCAGTGAACATTGAGGTGCATGCATCCTTTTGAATTATGGTTTCTCCACATATATGCCTAGGAGTGGGATTGCTGGATCATGTGGTAGCTCTATTTTTTGTTTTCTAAGGAGCCTCCATATTGTTCTCTATAGTGGCTGTACCAGTTTCCATTCCCACCAATAGTATAAGAGGGTTCCCTTTTCTCCACACCCTCTCCAACATTTATTGTTTGTAGATTTTTTGTGGATGGCCATCCTGACTGGTGTGAGGTGATACCTCATTGTAGTTTTGATTTGCATTTCTCTAATAATTAGTGATGTTGAGCAGCTTTTTATGTGTTTGTTGGCTATCTGTATGTCTTCTTTGGAGAAATGTCTATTTAGGGCTTTCACCCATTTTTTGATTGGGTTGGGTTTTTTTTTGATATTGAGCTGCATAAGCTGTTTGTATATTTTGGAGATTAATCCCTTGTCAATTGGTTCATTTGAAGATATTTTCTGCCATTCTGAGGGTTGTCTTTTCATTTTGTTTATGGTTTCCTTTGCTCTGCAAAAGCTTTTAAGTTTCATTAGGTCTCACTTGTTTATTTTTGTTTTAATTTTCATTATTCTAGGAGGTGGGTCGAAAAAGATCTTGCTGTGATTTATGTCAAAGAGTGCTCTTCCTGTATTTTCCTCTAAGAGTTTTATAGTATCCAGCCTTACATTTAGGTCATTTTGAGTTTATTTTTGTTTATGGCATTAGGGTGTGTTCTAAATTCATTCTTTTACATGTAGCCGTTCAGTTTTCCCAGCACCACTTATTGAAGAGACTGTCTTTTCTCCATTGTATATTCTGGCCTCATTTGTCATAGATTAGGTGACCATAAGTGTGTGGGTTTATCTCTGAACTGTCTATCCTGTTCCATTGATCTATGTTTCTGTTTCTATGCCAGTACCATACTGTTTTGATGATTGTAGCTTTATAGTGTAGTCAGAAGTCAGGGAGCCTGATTCCTCCAGCTCTGTTTCTCTTTCTCAAGATTGCTTTGGGTATTCAGGATCTTTTGTGTTTCCATACAGATTGTAAAATTTTTCATTCTAATTCTGTGAAAAATGTCATTGGCAATTTGATAGGGATTGCATTGAATCCGTAGCTTGCTTTGAGTAGTATAGCCATTTTCACAATATTGATTCTTCCAATCCAAGAACATGGTATATCTCTCCATCTGTTTGTGTCATCTTTGATTTCTTTCATCAGTATCTTATAGTTTTCTGAGTACGGGTCTTTTACCTCCTTAGGTAGGTTTATTCCTAGGTTGTTTTTTTTTTTTTTGATGCGATGGTAAATGGGATTGTTTCCTTAATCTCTGTTTCTGATCTTTTGTTGTGAGTGTATAGTAATGCAAGAGATTTCTGTGTATTAATTTTGTATCCTACGACTTTACCAAATTCATTGATGAGTTCTTGTAGTTTTCTGGTGGCATCTTTAGTATTTTCTATGTATAGTAACATGTCATCTGCAAACAGTGACAGCTTTACTTCTTCTTTTACAATTTGGATTCCTTTTATTTCTTGTTATTCTCTGATAGCCATGGCTAGAACTTCCAAAACTATGTTGAATAAATGTGGCGAGAGTGGACATCCTTGTCTTGCTCCTGATTTTAGAGGAAATGCTTTCAGCTTTTCACCATTGAGTATGAGGTTAGCTGTAGGTTTGTTATATATGGCCCTTATTATGTTGAGGTAGGTTCACCTAACCCCATTTTCTGGAGATATTTTATCATAAATCAGTGTTAAACTTTGTCAAAAGCTTTTTCTGCATCTATTGAGATGATCATATGGTTTTTATTCTTCAATTTGTTAATGTGGTGTATCACATTGATTGATTTGTAAATACTGAGGAATTCTTGCATCTCTGGGATAAATCCCACTTTATCATGGTGTATGATCCTTTTAATGTGTTCTTGGGTTTGGTTTGCTAGTATTTGTTGAGGATTTTTGCATCTATGTTCATCAGTGATTGGCCTGTAATTTTCTTTTTCAGTGATATCTTTGTCTGGTTTTGGTGTCATGGTGATGGTGGCCTCGTAGAATGAGTTTGGGAGTGTTCCTTCCTCTGAAATTTTTTGGGAAGAGTTTCAGAAGGGTAGGTGTTAACTCTTCTCTAAATGTTTGATAGAGTTCACCTGTAAAGCTATCTGGTCCTGGACTTTTGTTTGTTGGAAGATTTTTGATCACAGTTTCAATTTCAGTACTTGTGATTGGTCTGTTCATATTTTTTATTTCTTCCTGGTTCAGTCTTGGAAGGTTGTATCTAAAAAGTAAGATTTTTTCTATACACCACAATGCTATTATTAAGACAGTTAACGAAAGTAGTAATCATTCCTTAATATCTTCTACTCTCCAGTTCATATTTAAATTTACCTGAAATGTTTTTTTTTTCTTTTACAGCTGGTTTGTTAAAATATACATCTCATCAAGAACTATACAGTAAATTTAGGTTTTATGTCTCTCCAGACTCAGTCTGAAATAGTCTCTATCTTTGTTTTAATGACATTGGGAAAATATTCCACCTTCTGGATTTTTCTGATTCTTTACTCATGGTGTCACTTAACTTGTTTTTATATCTCCTATGTTTTCTGTAAACTGGTAGTTCATTTTAAAGACTTGATGTGATTCCAGTTATAAATATTTTGAGAAAGCATAATTTCTATTGAATCATGTGTCATTACTGGTCCACTTGGAAGCAGATGTCAAAGAAGAATTAGAAGTGCAAAAGATTTATTGGGGAAAGACCATGACAAATAGAGGCAAGAGGGAGCAAGAGTAGGCTTATAGAAGCTCAGGCCCCAGTGCATATCTGACTCCTTTGAAAGGAGAGAAGGCAGAAAGGAGGATTAGGTAGGAAGCCCCTCAGACTGCAGCACAACTCTGAGAACATGTGCCATGCCAGGACAATAAGGAGCCACAGGGAAAGATGGTCCAATATAGGAGTCTCACAGTGTGCTGACATGGCCTGGCTCTAGTATTCCTGCTGTGCTCAGTTATTGGTTGGAAGCAGCCCAGGACAAGCTTGGCCTCGATGTGAACATTGTATTAGATCCTGAAACTATGGCAGCTGGAGTCTGTCAGCCCACTACACTCCTACAGGAGATTCTCTTTTGAGGGGAGGTCTGAGCAGTGCACTCTTCTGGCTGCCACATATATCAGAAGGCATGTATTGTACTATCTGCTTTTCCACTGTTAGACTTGCTAAGATTAGAGTAGTCATAGCCTGATTCCTCCTCTCTACCAAGTGAGCTCACAGGTACTTCAACTTCAATATGTCCAAAATAAGTGCATCTTTCTCCATCCCTAAATTTGTTCTGCATTTCAGCCTCAGGGAATGGCAATACCATCCATGTAATTATCCAAACCTGGACCTTTGGCATCACCCTTTATTCCTTCTTTCTCCACATTCCCATGTCCAATCAGTCACCAAGTCATATTGATGCAGCCCTCTTAATATTTCTCAAATCCAATCCCTGCTCTATATCCCGTCTGCTACCGACACAATTCTGGACTTCATATTTTCTTTCCTAGGACTATAGCAAGTCTCTTAAGTGGCACCATGTGCCTGGTCTTGCTTTCCTCAAAAATAAACACTACGTTAAATCCAGCAGGACCTTTCAAAGTTGGCAATGTGATGGTATTACTTTTCTATGTAAATTTTTTCATTGACTTTTCATGATCTTCACAAAAATTCCAAAACCTTAAATTATGTATAATATTCTTCATGATTTGTGTTCTGCTTCCCTTTATGCTTTCATCTGCTGCTTTCCCTCCAGGAAACCTTGTTATTTAACAAAGTTTAACCCCTTTAAGTTTTTGGGTAGGCCATGTGCTTTATCATGGCCATTACTTGCACATGGTATTGATCTTTTGCTTGGAATTCTCTTTCCCTCTTGGTCAATATGAGCCCTTAATTCTCCTCTAAAGGTAGCTTAAATGCCTTCTCCTCTAGAACACTCACCTTAACTTGCCTGATAATTGCTTGTGTACTCTGTTCTTTATATTTCCATAGATTTTCATATGTATGTCTAGAATGTTGTTCAGCACATGGTGTATCACAAATTATGTGTTTGTTTCCTCTGCTATACTGTGGGCCAGAAGGACTATAAATATGCTCTATTCATCTGTATATTCTTAGTGCTTAGCACAGAGCCCTGGCCAATAGTAGCTGTTCAAAAGAATAAATTATTTATCAAGTGCAATTTCAAAGCCAGACTACGTTATCTTGTTCTGTCATCAATTATATACCTTCCAAACTGGTACTCAAGCTACATTTCAGGGACAGTAAAACACGTAGTGATTAAACACAGGGGTTCTGGGTTCAAACTCGTGGGATTAAAATCCTATCTCTGCCACTTAACCTTAACCTTCTGGATCTCATTTTTTCCACTTGTGAATTAGTAATAAGACTGACTGTCTCATATTGTTGCTAATAATTCTATTGGCTCACACTTATTTACTATGTTTGAGGCATAACTTAAGTGATTTTTATGCATTATTTATTCATTCAACAGATCGTTATTGAGCACCTATTTGGGTCAGGCACTGTTAGATATTAGGGATACAACAGTGAATAAACAGACTAAACTCTCTCTCTCTGCCATCATGTAGCTTACATTCTAGTGAGGGGGGTGAGGTAATAAGCAAAAATAAATAAGCTAAATATATACTATGTCAGTTGGTAATAAATACAATGGAGAAAGTAATGCAAAAGTTGGGAGTCAGGTGGTGCTGAGGAGATGATGTTTAAAATAGGTGTCAAGAAAAGCCTCACTGGAAAGGTAATATTTGAGGAAAAAAATTGAGAAGGTGAGGGAAAATGTGTTACGGATATTTGAGGAAAAAGCAATCTATAAATGAACAACAAGCGCAGATGCCTGAGGCATGAATGTGCTTGTTTTACACAGAGAACCACTAGGAAGTCATATTGACTAGAGAAGAGTAAGAAAGAGACACAGCAGTAGAGGCTATGGTCACAGAAGTAGCAGGGTCTGGATCATACAAAATGTGCATTGAGAGAGCTGGAAAGCCATTGATAGTTTTGAGTAAAGGAATGATGTGAGGAACTTTAAAATGATCATTCTGGAAGGTGTATGCAGAATAAACTATAGATAGGTAGGAGTGGTGGCAGATCCATCAATTAGGAGTCTACTTCAATACTCCAGGTGAGAGAGAATGACTATTTGGGCCAGAGTTGTAATGGTAGAGGTGGTGAGAAGTAGAGCAGTTCTGAAAGTATTTTGAAGCAGAGCTTACAGAATGTGCTGATTAATTGGATTTGGAGTACGATAAAAAGAAAGGAGTCAGATATAATAATGATAATAATAATAGATAATGTATATTTCACTTATTATGTATCCAACGCTACTAAGTTTGTTATAAGTGTTAAGTCTTTTAGTTCTCAGAAAAGATGAAGAATCAGTTATTGGTACATATGGGTACTCAGTATTTACTGATTGGGGCACAGAGAGGAAAAGTAACTTGCCCATGCTATGCAGCTAGTAGGTAGTGGACCCAGAACTCAAACACAAACAATCTGGCTACAGGGTCCATGATTTTAACTACTACATGATGGTTGGATGTTTCCAAGTCTTTTGGTTGGACTAACTGGAAAGATGGAAGACTGGATATACAGATGTGGGTGTCAATAGTGTACTGAGGCAGAATACAATCACCTAGGGAGTGAGTATACATAGAGAAGATAAGACTTCTAAGACTCAGCTGCAGGAAACTCAGACATTTACAGTTCTGGAAGATGAGGAGGGATCAGCGAAGGAAACTGTGAAAGAATAATCAAGGAGGTGGGAAAAAATCCAGGAGGGTGTAGTGTCTTGAGAGCCAAGTGAAGAATATATTTCAAGAATAAGTGGTTGATCAACTGGGTCAAATGATACTGATATATCAAGTAAGATGAGATTTTTGAATTGAACAGTAGATTTAGCAACCTCGAAGAGAGCAGTTTCTATGGGACAGGAAGTAAGCTCCAAAAGAGAAATAAAAGAGGAGAATTGGAAACAGTGAGTCTAGAAAGCTATTTCCAGTAATCCTTCTCCTATAGATGCCAGAGAAAAGGTGCAGTGGGTTTAATAAACGTTTACTGTTTTTGTTTTCCTTTAAGATAGAAGAAATGCTTCTTTGCTGATGGAAATGATACATTAAAGAGGAATAACCTGATGATGTAGTAGAGAATGAGGATCATTTCTAGTCTCAAATCCTTGAATACATCTGAGGCATTGGGATCTAGTGTACATAGCACAGAGAATTCACTTAGAACTGTGATTCTATTTTGGAAAAGTTGTGATGTCATGTTTCATGTTTTAGTGTGGTCACACTTGCATACTTATATATTTAAATACATGTTAAAAACAAATTAGTTTTTTTAAAGGTCTCCCTTTACTTTATATTTAACGTATTGTATTGATTTTTTTGAAACTATATATGTAAGTAGTTTATGAATTTTATTTCAGAATAGTAATGAGAGACATGCTAGTCGAATTAAATCAGGCTCTCTGAGCCAGAGGCAATTGCATAGGTATTTTTAAAAATGATTTCTGGTGGACTTTAATATTCAGCCAAGATCCTCTAACTCAAAACAAACCTCAGAGGCAGATACTATTATGATGATGATGATGATAATCATTGTTATTACTATGATGTTACATCTAGGAAAACCAAGGCTCAAAGTGGTTAAGCAGTTGGTTCAAGGTACTGTGGGTAAATGATAGAGTTTAAGAGTGGGTCCAGGCAATCTGACTCCTGAACTCACTATTCTACTCCACCTCACCAATCTTCTTTAGAACTGTAAAAGTTCTTTTGTGTCTCTGTGCCCTTTCACGTGGTCTTTCCTTTCCTTGGATTACCTTGCCTTTTTTATCTCTTTACTTCTCCAGGTCCTTGTAGGCTTCACATTTTCAGCATGTAAGAATTATGTAATGTTCATATGTATATCTCCATATGAATATATCTCTATATCTGTCTATCTATCATCTATCTGTCTCTCCATCTCTAGAGCCAGGGATATCTGGGTTTGACTCCTGACTCTGTCAATTCTGAGCTATGTGACCTTGGGAGGTGACTTAGCCTTTCTAAACTTCAATTTGGTCATCTTCGAATTGAGGGCAATAATAACATTCAGTTTAAAGTTGAGAAGTTTGGACCAGAGAGAGAAGTGATCGGATATCAGTTAAGATCTCAGTTTCAGTGTATGTGCAGCAATAGCCTTCTTCTATGCTTGAGAGAATATAGCCAAGCATGACTCAAGATTGCTTGGGAAACTGGAAGGAGAGCTAAGATTAAATGAATCTTAAGGCTCCTTAAACCATGGTGAGTGACTCCACCATCACCCAAGCCCCAATTAATCCCAAAGAAGAAAATTAGGAAGGATGCTTAAAAGGCTCTAAAGTCAGTCTCCATCCAGTGGGCTAGAAGTCATGCCATGTAAAATCCTGAGGAAATACCACAGGAGCTAGTTCAAGCCAAAGGAATTGAGTGCCTAGCCTTCTCTAGACTCCCAATGGCTGATTATATTTAGAAGCCATATATTTCCCTTTCTTTATTTTTTCAAGTGGACCAACAAGTGACTTAAAATAATCAGACCAGACATGACCTTAGTACAAAGCATACTGGACTGGTTCCCATACTTCATCTGCCGCTAATTAGCTGTGTGATCTTAAGGATGTTATTTACCTTTTATGAGTTTTATTTGCCTTGTTTGTAAAATAAAAGAATTGGATTGGATAACCTCTCAATTACCACATTTTATAATTTTACAGTGACCTAAAAAGCTAAGCTTTCATGTGATTGAGAAGATCATAGCATCTTGGGGTAAAACCAGAATGCTTCCTATATTTAAAGATATTCACAGAGAGGGCACGCCCTCTCTCAGGTATGCATTTTATTATCTTACACCCCACACATCAGTCAGAATGCCTCAGAGTACTAATAATAACTGAAAATTGCTTAGCACTTTGCCCCTTACAAGAATTTTGTTTGCTGTTTATGGAAACCCTGTGACACAGATAGTGTAGGTATAATCATACACATTTGTAGATGAGCACAATAAAGCTCAAAGAGGAATAAGAAACTTGTTCAAGGTAACGGGTGTGTTTGTTTTTTGTTTGTTTGTTTTTTGCGGTACGCGGGCCTCTCATTGTCGTGGCCTCTCCCATTGCGGAGCACAGGCTCTGGATGCGCAGGCTCAGCGGCCATGGCTCACGGGCCCAGCTGCTCCGCGGCATGTGGGATCTTCCCGGACTGGGGCACGAACCCCTGTCCCCTGCATCAGCAGGCGGACTCTCAACCACTGCGCGACCAGGGAAGCCCTCAAGGTAACAGTTTAAAAAAAAAAAAAGCTGAGACATAAATCAAGGTTTTGTAATGATAGGACGTCCCTGAAGAAGCTCCCCTATGTCACCCCCTGGTTTTATTTCTCTAGAAATAATTACAATACGGGATGCTTTGAAAGAACGCTAGAACATGGTCTGGGATCCATGTGGAAAAGGGAGGACAATGTTTGTGTACGTGCAGCAGTCTGAGCTGCCTGCAGCTGCCTCAACCCCTTTGCTCTTTCTCCTCTACAGGATGTTGGGAGATCCCAAAGTTCCAGTAATTGTTCTATGGAGATAACAGACAATATCTGACTTAGTCATATTAAAAATAAGCCTTCTAGCTCATCCATACCTAGTTACACACCTATTTTGCCTAAAAACGGATAATACAATTTGTCAATTGAAATGAACTTAGTGTAGAAATTTCATTGTTTGCCGGATTACCACACTGGGAAAATATTTTATAGTTTTGACAAGCAGGCAGAAATTAATTGGGAAACATGGAGGATCAGAGAAGCCACTCAGTGTGTCTCTAGGTTTATCTGCAGCTTCTCCTTTATTCATGTTTGTGTTTTGAGGGGGCCAAGCACTCCAGAAAGCCCAGGCCACAGCTCAGCCTCTTCTCCTTCTTGAGTGGGAGGAGAAAAGGTCCTCTACCCCACACCTCGCTCTCTCACCACATCCCTGTGACTACCTCTCATCAATATAGGCAAGTGACTCTCAACCTGGGAGTGATTTTGCCTTCCAGGGGACATTCGTCAGTATCTGGAGACATTTTGCGATTGTTATACCTGGGGGGTGGGTGCTACTGATAATGGGTAAAGGCCTATGATGTGACTAAATATGTTACATTGCACAAGACAGCCCCCAACAGCAAAGAATTATCTGGCCCTAAATGTCAGCAGTGCTGAGAATGGAAACACTGGTGCAGGCTGCATCCCGTCTGGACTTAGCTTAGACTGGGGTATAGTGGTAGGACAGATCGCCTCAGGGCTTGTAGGACACACAGAAATCTGTAAGTGGGAAAAATTGGGGATACTGGTCTGAGGTTAAAAGCCAGGAGAGTCAATACGTGACTGGTCTAAGAAAAACTAAGCAGAATCCCTCTCTCTCTTACATTGCTGCCAGGAAAAGAGAAGGTAGCAAAGTACTCAGGAATAGTCACCTGGTACAATAGTGGCTAATGGGAAGCCATTGCTAGGGAGAAAATGTAACATATAGTAATTAGCATAACTTTTTTTTAAGGAAGCCCCAGACCTATAGCCATTATCAAGCTCTCTTCTCTCCTGGCATCTTCAAGCTCTCTAAGCTCTTCCTCCCTGGAAGGAGACAACCTAATGGCACCTACCTTAGAGTTTCTCTCCCTTGTCTCTTACTTCTCTGGCTCTTACCTCTTTGCTTCTCCTTCCCCTTCTAAGAAAATCAAACGAGTACTTGCTATGTTAGGCTTCCAAAGTGAAGTGAGTGTAGAAGTCTCTCACCTCTTATGTAGTCTCTTATATGGTGGCTTGTGGAGGCCAAGGAACTGGTCACGTTCTCGTGGTGTTGGGAAAGTGCGATGACAGGACACACCGGATTGCAGAATTCTGATGACCCAGGAAGCCAACCTGCAGACACTCTACTGGGATGTTTGCCTACTAGACCCTGTCCTGTCCTGGGGGGTACAGTCAAACTAACTCTAATGTTAAAATCTTATCTATTAGTGAAGAGGTCCGAGTCCTCTAGGGTATACAAAATGTATTCTGAATGAGTGATTACCTAACAGAGACAGGGTTAGTCATCTGTTAAATGATCCTCCAAAATTAGCACTGAAACTTAAACATAAATATATATTTTTTTGTAAATCCTCGGGAAGCCTAATACATTAAACCCTGCCAGTCAATTCTGTACCAAATACGACTGGCTTTATCGGCTCAACTCTGGAAAGGACTTTGGATTTGCTTTTTGTCATTAAATACATGTTGTGATAGAGTTGATTTAAGAGCTACTAATGACAAGGAAAGATAACAAGTGGTCACAGGACTTAGAGGTCTAAGACTTTTATAATGGTAGCCAAGTGGAATTTTAAGACAAGATAGGCTTCTTGTGAATCAGTAAGTCAAAATGCAGGCAGCCTGCTGGGAAGTGTGCCTGCTGGTTTTGCTAGCCTGACCTGGGTGAAACAATCAGGCTGGCCAGCGGATAACTGGCTGCTCCAGGAAGAAAGCAAAATAACTTTTGCTTTTGCTTTGGGCATCTCCATTTCTCCATCATAGAAATGGGCAACCAATGACTGCTTAAAAGACAATGAGATGATTTATCTATTATAATAAAAATTCTGCCCCCACCTTTACTTCATGAACAAACAAAGAGACAAACAAATAAATCAAAGGGGCTAACAAACTAAGCAATATGTTACAAACAACAAAGACCCTTTGCAGGCTAATGTAAATGTAACGTAAGCTCATTATGTCATTCAGATGGTTTCAAATGACTGACTTTGGCATGTTCCCCTCATTATATTGCTTCTGCTTTTTGTCAGTAAGGGCAAGTTGTTTTAAGAACATAAGGACAGTAGATGCATGGGGTGAGCTAGGCCAAACCACAGAGTCTGTGGATTCAAAAACTGGTGATATGAGTGTGGTTCATGTTTCCTTTGCATGGATGGGTTTGCTGCAGAACGTGCAAACAGGCAATGCATAAGATATACAAAAGGCCAAGGCTACCACTCAGTGGCCCAAGAACTCTGATGAATTTCTGTTTCTCACAAAATCATACTTGAGCATACTTGAACACTACTCTAGGGTTGTAGTTTTTATCATGTGCTCACCAAGGGCGCATATCTATATTCCTCTGCTTAGAGAGCTTTGATTTGATAACCACTTTTCTCATTTTATTGCAAGAGATTAAATTTCTCATATTTTCAAACATATTGATACTACCTATTAGTGTAATAAATAGAATATTGCAAACAAACTGTGATATTTTCCTGACAATGGGTATGTTTTTACTGGTGGTGATATACAGTGTTTGGATATATTGGGCCAATACTGTTTCCCAGTTTTACACAGGTAAGCATCATTTCACAGTTAGCACACCATGTGTCAAAGGCAGATTGTTAGGTATCATGACAAAGATGAAAATGCGTGTTATTCATTGAGCATTAAAAATGATGACCACTACAGGGGGTTTCTGATGAAATCAAGGGTCATTGCAATAGTTTTGAACATCCTTAATTCTTTTCCCCACTCTGTCCTCTCTCTCTCTCTCTCTCTCTCTCTCTCTCTCTCTCTCTCTCTCTCTCTCTATATATATATATATATATATATATATATATATATATATCTCCAAACCTAGATGAAAAACCTCTACATTCATTTTCCATTGAATTCTAGCTGCTTAAGAGGTTCACATTACATCCTTAGTAGTGATGGATATATAATTAATGTGTGGCTGATACGAGTAAAACAGGCAAGGGATGCACAGGCCTTAAGGCAATCTGTCCTTTGTTAATGCTAAAAGTTCTCTGGGTTATCCCCACCCTGAATTAAAATCAGATGCTACTATGAGAAATCAAAAGGCAGTAAAACAAAAATAGTTTCCTAACAGAGATAACAGTAAGCATCATAGTAGAAAGAGGCCTGGCTTTGAGATCAAACATGGGTTACAATTCTGGACCCTCCATTTATTATCTGAGCAATCTTGGACAGAAAATCTCACACATCCCCAGTTTTTGTATCTGTGCTATGGTAATAATATCATCTACTTCATTGATTTATTGTGAAGATTAAGTAATGAGATAGCATATTACAATGCCTAGTATATAAGAGGTGCATGCAAGTGGTAGTTACTAAATAAAATATATTAATTTGCTTTATTCCCAACCAATTCATCTTCACTTAGATTCTTTTTTTTTTTTTTTCGGTATGCGGGCCTCTCACTGTTGTGGCCTCTCCCGTTGCAGAGTACAGGCTCTGGACGCGCAGGCTCAGTGGCCATGGCTCACGGGCCCAGCCGCTCTGCAGCATGTGGGATCTTCCCGGACCGGGGCATGAACCCGTGTCCCCTGCATCAGCAGGCGGACTCTCAACCACTGCACCACCAGGGAAGCCCCTTCACTTAGATTCTAATCCATAAGTTTAAAATAAATTTTCAAAGACCATCATTTTCCTTTTTAAGACTTTGTGGTTTACTTATTATTACTATTCCTATTATTATTTCATTATCATTTTTATTATTTTAATTCATCAGCTTGACTTGAATCAACACATTCCTGACATTTCAGAAAGTAGAGCTTCGGGGTGAGCTCATTTACTCATTTACAAAGGACATTGTATCATACAAGAAGGGTGTAGTGTTGTATTCAACTTGAATTTTTCCTTTTAGGGTATTGGAACATAAGTAAAACATAGAGTTTACGTCGTTGAACAAAAGTCGTCAAACACAAAAGAGTAGACGATGTATGATTCCATTCATGTAAACTGCAAAAACAGGCAAAATCAGGGGAATGGTAGCCCTGGGTGGAGGGTAGAGGGGTGGATAGTGAGTAAAAGAGGCCTCAAGGCCGAGCAGAGGGAACAGGTGATGTCTGATTCTTGATTATGGTGCAAGTAACACAGGGTGCATTCAGTTTATGAAACTTCATCAAGATAAACACTCATCATGTGTTCACTTTTTTGTACATATATTATTTTAAATACCAAGTCTAAAAAAATGGGATCGTTGCAAGAAAGTACTATATATTCTTTTAGAAACATTTGAGAAAATACAGAAAAAGAACTAAAAATCACCTGGTAGTTCTACCATCAAAATATAGCCAGTGTTCACATTTTATTACTTTGTTACTGGTATTGTTTATAAACAAAATGAGAGTCATGGTGTATGTGGAAATTTATATCTAACTTTTGGTAATTTACATTATATTTTTATAATTTTCTCATGCCACGAAATATACTTTGAAGATATGATTTATAATACCTACATAGAATTTGATTATATGGATATGTCTTACCTTATTTGAACAGTCTCATCTGCATGGCATTTAGATTTTTCCCACGTTTTTGATAATGCTGTTATTAGCAATATTGTGCATAAATCTTTGTGCATATCTCTGATTATTCCCTTATGATACATTACCACAAGTGAAATTACTGAGTCAAGCTCTTGAAAAATATTATCAGTTGCTCTCTAAAAAGATTCTGTCAACTTAAACTCTTACCAGCGATATTCAAAGGTACCAATTTCTCTGCACCATTATCATCACAAGATAATATAGTTAATATTTATTAACACTTTACTATGAGCCAGTCACTACACAGGTTTTATCTCATTATTCAAAATAACTCTAAGAGTGAAGTATTCTTTTCCTCATTTACAGATGAGGAAATTAAGGCTCGGTAAATACTTTTCTCAACTAGCGATTAGCAGACCTCTGGGCTTTTTCATTACAAAGCCCAAGATTTTCACCACCACATCCTACATTCAGTTTGTATTGGTGTTTCAAAAATTGCCACTTTGAAGGGCAAAATATGGTAACATGTTTTTATTTGTACCCTTGATTATTAATAAGCTTAATTTTTTCTTTTAAATATCCAGTGATTATATTTCCCCTCTTGTCAATACTCTGTTCATAAGCTTTAATTTTTAATAGCATGTTGATCTTTTTTTCACTCATTTTTAAAAGTGTTTTAAAACAAGACATACACATGGTAAAATGGTACAATAGAAAATTAGTCATCCTCCCACAACAGAACTCTGTCTTCACCGTCTAAATTTTACAATCACCAACAGTTTACTGTGTGCCCTTCCAGAAATTTCCCATGTGCATATTTCCCCACTTATATAGGCATATATATATATATATATATATATATATATATCATATATGTATATATACATACATATATGTGTGTGTGTATATATATATATATGTATATATATATATATATATATAATTTCCTGCATTAGTTTGCTAGGACTATCATAACAAAATACCACAGACTGGGTGGCTTAAAAAATAGAAATTTATTTATTTTCTCTCAGTCTTGGAGGCTAGAAGTTCAGACCAAGGTGTGGACTAAGTTGGCTTGTAGATAACCAGCTTCTGGCTGTACCTTCACATGGCCTCCCCTCCATGCGTGTCTGTACCCTAATCTCTTCTTACAAGGACAACATTAAGGTCCACCCATATGACTTCATCTTAATTTAATTACTTCATTAAATATACTATCTCCAAATGCAGTCAGTCATTTTCTGAGGTACTGGGTGTTAGGACTTCAACATACGAATTTTGAAGGGATACAATTCAGCCCATAACAAAGGAAAAATACTATATATACTGTATAGCACATTGATTCTTAATACAGTTTGAGATCAACCCATATCAGCACATAAAGATCTACTACATTCATTTAAATGGCAGCATATTATTCCATTTTATGGTTATAATATGAATTGCTTAACCAATTTCCCATAGGTGGACATTTAGGTTATTTCCAGGTATTTGAGGTCATAGATAATGCCACCGTGAACATCATTGTAGATGTATCTTTCTCTACATTTGTGGGTATATCTAAGCATAACTTTAAAAGTAGAATCATTGGATAAAAGATTATATGTACTTAACATTTTGATAGAACTTGCCAAATTATCTGTCTATAATATCAAAGGTGAAAGGGAAGGCCTAATTTCTCACAACTTTGACAATACTGGATGTTTCAAACCTTTGTATTTGGCATTGTAATAGGTAGAATATGATGTCTTGTTACATTGAAATTAATTTCATATGTTTATAACCATTAGCATTTCTTTATTATCTTTCACATTACTTTTAGATATTTTTGACTATGTTGGTCTTCTAACTTATTTATTTTATTTTTAGAAACTCTTTATATATAAGAAAATTGTCTCTTTGTCATATGTATTATATTTTTGTGAAGAGAAATTGAAATATATACATTATATATGTACACAGACAATGTGTATATATATGTATGGTATGTGTTTATATATATATAATATATATATATATATATATATATATAGAGAGAGAGAGAGAGAGAGAGAGAGAGAGAGAGAGAGCCAGATTTATATCTTTACTTTTATTTGTCTTTTTTTTCTGTAGTTTCTGAGCTACATGAAGATCTTCCTACACTATCTTCTTTTTATATGGTAGTTCTAGTTTTAATTTTTTGAGGAACTGCTGTACTATTTCCCATAGTGGGTATAACAATTTATATTCACACACTATTATTTTTTGATTGCCAAATTTTACTTTTGGAGATTTTATAGTTTTTATTTGTTGATTTATTCATTGTTTTATAAACAATCTACTCCTTCTAAATTTATTTTATTTTAAGAATGCAGAGACATAGCTTTATTTTTGCTTATATGGAGAGACCATGTTATCATCACTTTTCTGTCCTGAATTTTATTTTCACCTCCTTTTGATCCACACTATTTTTTATGTGAAGGGTGTATGATCAATTTTTATTTTAAGCAGAGTTAGATGTTTTTCATATATATATATAAAATATTGTTGAATCAAATGTCTTTTCAGCATCTCTGGAGATAATAATATATTTCTCTTTAAATTTTTTAAAATATGATGACATTTTCTTTTTCATTTCAATTATGTAACTGGCTTCTCTAGTCTTCACTGGAACCTTTTTTTTAAACTCCAAATCACAAATCTAATCTGTTGTCCTATGCAACAGTAAGAAGTCCTATCTTCTACCAAGTTACCCTCGTCCTGTATATCTAGAAATGCCAAAAGAATTGGCTCTCAACCAGTTCTCTGATTCCAGATTGCTGTCTACTTACAGCCATCTCCTAACTTGTTTCCATTGCTCAGCTGTCATTCTTCCCTTTACTGTTTTCCCACAAGCATGGAAAATGACCTTCCCTTCAGTTCCCTCCAGAGTTAGCCGAGGGTGGGTTGTAAAATTTAACAAGACTTTACCAAATGCTTAGAGAAAACAGAAAGGCATTAAATTCCAGACACATAAAATTGAGTTCTATTTAATAGATACTCATACTTCTAAGACCCAAGCCTCTCCATCAAAGTCACGGGTACTTCTTAGCTTAAATCTGACACCTTCAATGGGAGATGAGACCTCTAAATATGATCCTGCCGCCAGTTTTACTGAGGCGCTTACCACCTCCTGAGAAGAATGCCCTTGAACATGTATTTTATAACCTGTGACCATGACTCCAACTTTTATAGGTCTATTGTATCTGTCTGATGGAAATACTAAATAATGGAGTGTGAGGAATGTATATTACAATCTCTTCATTCAGTGACATCAAGTTAGTAGTTTAAAATCAGCAATGGTGGGGATAGTTACACCATGGATATTTGAAAATGCTGCAAATAAGGGCTTGATTTTTTTTGTTGTTGTTGATTTTCTATACTTAAGTATGTGATATAGAAAATGTTACCAATGAACATTACAATTAAAAGGGTGTTGCAACTGTAGGCATTACATTGTGAGCAGTACAAAATATTGAGGAAATATCCTTTTAATATCAATATTAGAAAATTATAATCTGATTCAGTGAGGTTATCATTCCTGTCATTGATGAACCAGCGACGTTCCAACATACATCTGTGTTATTTCACCTGAATGCTACTCATTAATGCAAATGAAAATAACCAACATTCATGTTGGAAACTAAACACACTCTTCATCTCCAACCATAGTTTGGTTATGGATATAAGAGTTTGACAAAAGTCAACGAAAGCATTTCATAAGAATCAATTGGCTACATGGAAGTTACTGAAAAGAAGAATGTTGTATATTTTATAAATATTTGTAAATTGTGTGCTTGTCATCCTTTAAATCAGTAAATTTTATTGTATCTATAGAATGTGTGTGTGTGTATGTGTGCACACACATACTATTTTTCTATAGAACTAGTTGAACTAGTTGCGACTTGCCAGCATACCACTGAAACAGAAGCTTTGGGACATTGCATTCTGGATTTTATTTATAGTGAGATGGGAAGGAATTGAGGGGATTTTCAAGAGAGGAAATAACATGATTTAACTTATGACTTAGCAGGATTTAATGGGATCAGCGTAGCCTGCACGCTGAGAACAGACTGTAGGATGGAGGCAGAGAGACCAGTTAGGAAGCAGCTGGCAATAATCCAAGAAATAGATGATGGTGGTTATGACCAGGGTGATAGGAATGGAGATAGTGAAAAGTTGTCAGATTCTGGATATGTCTTGAAATTAGAATCCACAGGCTTGCTGGTGGATTAAATGTATATTTTGAAAGAAAGAGTAAAATCGAGGATAACTCTAAGGCTTTTGGCCTGAGCAACAGAACAAATGGAGTTGCCACTCACTGAGACAGGGAAGACTATGGGAATAACAGATTTGAGGAGATTGTCAGAAACTGTTTCGGATACTTTGATTTTAAGATGCTTGTTAAACTTCCAAGTGGTGATACTGCTTAGGCTTTTGGATATGAGTGTGCAGTCAGTTCAGACTCTAGATATAAATCTGTGAGTCATCAACATATAGATGCCTAAATCATGTGACTGAATAAAATCATCTTGTGAGTGAAAGTAGACAGAAAAGCAAAATGATACAAGAACTTGTGTATTCCAATATTTAAAGGATAGATTATGAGGAAGAACAAACAAAAGAAACTTGCAAGAATTGGCCAAAAATGTAGAGAAAACAAAATAGCTGTAATGTCATAGAAGTCATATTAAGAGTATTTTAGAGTTAGAAGTGATTAGCTGTGTCAAATCCTGCTGAGGGGTCAAATACGATGAAGTCAGGAATGATCGCTGGATCTAGCAATATGAAAATCATTTGATTATCTAAGATTAGAGCAGCTTAAGTGGATTGGTGAGGTAAAACTTTATTTGCATACTTCAAGAAAAAAGCAAGAGTAGATAAATTTCAGATAAGGAATATAGAGAGCTGTTTCAAGAAACTTTGCTATAAATGGAAGGATAAAATGGGGCAGTAGTTGAAGAGGGACATGAGGTCAAGAGAGCTTTTTTGTTTATAATGAAAGCAATATTGAAATGTTTGTATGCTGAAGGCAATGGGGAGGGTTTGAAGATGTAGAGGAAAGAGGGGAAATTGCTTGTGTAGGCAATAAAGGATGGAATCTAGTGCACAAGTTGGGGAGGGTTTTGGCTTAGTCAGGAGCTTGAACAGTCACCCATAGCAACAAGATAGAAGGTAGAATACATGGCCACAGGTACAGATGGGTGTGTAGATGAAGAATTGGGAGCTTTGGGAAGTTCTGACTGCTTCTGTATTTTGCGGAATGTGAGCAAGGGCAAGGAGGTGTTAAAAGTTTGGGGAGAGAAGGAGTAATATGAAATGGTCCTCTAGGAGAGTAAGAAAGAATGGACTAGGAGATAAATATAATTGGACACTAATTTAAAAAAGAGAATTCTAAACTCTAGGGGTGAATGCTCAGGCTGCTATAACAAAATGCCATAGAGGGTGGCTTAAACAACAGACAGTTATTTCTCACAGTTCTGGAGACTGGGAAGTCTGAGATCAGTGTGCCAGCACAGTTAGGTTCTGTTGAGAGCCCTCTTCCTGGCTTTCAGATGACTGCCTTCTTGCTGTATCCTCACAAGCCAGAGAAAGAGCTAGCTCTCGTCTCTTCTTATAAGGGCACTAATCCCATCATGAGGACCCTAATGTCTTGACTTCATCTAAACCTACTTACTTCCAAAGGCCCTACCTCCAAATACAAATACCAGCACATTGCAGCACATAACAGATGCTTTTCAAACAACTCATATCAATATGTCCAAAATTAAACACCAACTTTCTTTCACCTGTATTTCTATTCAGTACTAACTAGTAGCTAATATTCACTGAGCCAGCCACTGTGCTAAGCACTCTATCATCATTACCTTATTCAATCTTCACCATATAACTAGTTTCCGCATCTTGCAGATGAGGAAACTGAGGCTATGGGATATATTTTTATGTGTTTACAAAACTATTAAATGTGAAAGTCATTATTCTAATCTAATTTAGTCTATCTCCAGGGCCATAGTTCTTAAGTACATAGAGAGCCTTGTTAAGACATTGTAAGGATTTTACTTATCATGAAACGTGTATTTTAAGCTTCAATAATATTTCAGTTATTCAAGGAACAATTCAAAAAGTCACTGTGGTAAGCAGAATAATGGTCCCTGAAGATGTCTATGTCTTAATCCCTGTAATTCATCAATATGCTACATTACACATCAAAGAGAGATTAAGGGTACAGACAGAATTAAGATTGCTAATCAGCAGATAGGGCAATTATCTGGGTCTGCCCAATGTAATCAGAAGATTGCTTAAAAGTGAAAAACTGAGGCAGAGTAAGATCAGTGGAGAGATATCAGCATGAGGGGCCTTGGTCCAATATTATTGCTCTTGAAGATGGAGAAATGGACATGAGAAAAGGAATGTGGACAACCTTTGGAAGGTGAAAAAGACAAGGACACAAATTCTCCCCTTGAACTTCCAAAAGGAATACAGCCCTATATACCTTGATTTTATCTCAGTGACATCCATTTAGGACTTCTGTCCTTCAGAATTTTAAGATAATAAATTTCTGTTATTTCAAGCCACTCAAATATGGGTGGTAATTTGTTACAGCAACAATAGGAAACTGATACAGTCATAATTAACTTTTCTTTCTCCTTCTCCATCATCTCTACCCAACCCATAACCAGAAGTCTTACAGGTTTTATCTCCTTCATGTTTGTTGGTTCATCACTCCCCCCGCCCCCCACCATGTTGTTCTAGGAAGAATTTAAGATTCTTACTTGGTTAATATCTTCAAACAAGGCCATTTACTCTATCTTCATTTTTGCTTAATTCAGCACATCGCTGTCTCTCAACTGGATATTTGCAGTATTATCTCTGCTAGTTATCTTGCCTTACTCATATAAGCCATCATCCACATTTGTGCGAAGTAATTCATCATTCTAAAATGCATAATATTACACTGGGGAATATGTTAAATTAGAAGTGAAGAGCCTTGGATAAAGCCTGAGAATGGAGGAAGAAATAATTTTTTCCTTATTTCTGTGTAGGATTAGCCTTTTGTGTTTAGGCCATTTGTTTCTCCTTACTGTTTCCACACAAAATAATTTATTTTGCTTAGAAACTACAACAGTACAGAGCACAGGAATGTAGATAGTCAGCACAGCTGACAGTCATGTGGGCACATTGCTATTTCTTGTTCTTTCTCACCACAAGACATTGCAGTGCAAGTGGGTGATTACTTTTCACTATCTCAGTTAAAAAACAGTTAATAAGCAGCTGATGGTGCCTATTTTGGAAGGAGAATTGCATTTGATAACCATTTAGAAATGTTTTACTCTAGTTGGGGGAGGCCAGTGAAGAAACAATGATTATTATTTCATTATTTCAGAAGTGTAGTAACAGATGCAAAGAAATATTTACCCCAACTGATTCCTAAGTCCTATATTGGAATTGTTCATTTGGTGTTCTAGAACGAAGACTGGATTTGTAATCCTAAATTCCAAGGCTGAATTCTATCTTTAGTTGCAAGTATGGCGTCACAACAAGCTACTACAGCGGTCAGGCTACGAAAGTAAAAAGGAAATTAACTCACATTGGGTGCTGGGCTACACACATACTTACATTGTCTCATTTAATCTCCAGGAAAAGGCAAGGGAGCATTAGTTCACAAATCTGTCTTTTCACTCATCTACCTAAAACCCCAAAACTTTGTGATGTCTAATAGGCTGAAATATGAACTCTGGAAACCTGTAGACCTCAGTTATAATTCTTGGAGGCAGTATCCATTTCCCCTAAAGGACATCAGGAAACCTGGTTTCTAGTAACAACTTTGCTACTGATAAACTCTGTGACTTTGGGCAAACCACACACACCCTCTAAGCCTCGGTTATTTTCCCCTCCACAAAATGAGAGCATTGGATTATTTTTACAATCCCTTCCCTTTGATAGTCTATGCCAGGAGTTGGCAACCATTTTCTACCAAGGGCCACATAGCAAGAATTTTATATTCTGCAGGGCACAATGTCTCTGTCACAACTATTCAACTCCGCCTTTACAGCACAAAAGCAGCTGTAGGCAGTATGTAAATGAACAAGCTTGGCTGAATTCCAATAAAAGTTTACTTACAAAATAGATGATGGCTTGGTTTTAGCCCAAGGGACTTAGTTTGCTGACCCCTGGTCTATACAGCAATAACAGATTTTGTGTGTCAACTCTTCCCTTTCCTGTTTGAACCAATATATCAAGAACTATATCTTATACATCTCTAACCTAAAGATACCTCTCTATTGAAACAGAGTTTATCTATGTGCTTCAGTGTTTCTTAAAAAATCTGCATAAAGGTGAGAATCTGGAGAAATTAATGGTCTGGGTTTTGGTTGCAGCTTGTTAAGAGCAGCATAGACTTACACAAACATGGTAGAAACAGCAAAAACCTTAATGAATAAAAGATATAAAACAATTAGATAGATTTAAAATAGTATTCTTGTCTATTCCAATTTCAGTATATCATATGAATAATCAAAAGTTATCAAAAACATTGCTTTTCTGAAATGCACAATGTTCTTCAATGAGACTTCTTGCCTACAAGAGAATATTTTACAAAGCATGGGTGGGAGAGGGGAATGAAGAGTTCTCATGAATTTCTGCTGACAGTAGATAGACAAATGGCAGGTTAGATGTATTTGATTAGGTTCTGTAACTGAAAGGTGTAGAAAGTGGAAACTGGAAAGTGTCCTGGAGATCACTGTCAAGGCCTGCATTTGAACTAAGATTTAACTGTAAGCCTGTGTACTGTGAGCTTTCCTTAAGAATGGCCTGGCTAGCTGCACCAGTGGGAGCATTACTCTAGGATTTATTTTTTGTTTTGTTTTTTGCTGTTGTTTAATTCTAGTAGGTCTTAGTGGTGAAGATGAATCTGATGCCAGTGTGTCACCAAAGATTTTCATCACAGTAAGAAGTTCTTCTGAAAGCAAGGAGAAGCTCATTGGCACATTGACAAATTCCCCCAAAGTGAGTTTGCAATGTGGGCATCTAAACTGGCTAGAGTTTTGATGTTTGTGTGTTCTATTTTATATTCTCATTGTTTCTTTCCACTCAGCAATGCCTTCAACTTCACTTGTTCAGTGAGTTCAGTCATAGAAAATATTCAGAGGGCCTGGGCAGATGGTAAATTCACCAGGGAGTTTATGCAATTCTCTGATTCATTCCATCAATCTAGAATTATGCAGAAACAATCCCAGTATGAGCTTAAGCATATTCTGCCTTGAAGAAAGACAGAAACAACAAAATGATTAAAAACTAAATTTGAGTAGCCCTCTGTTTTCCCTGTAGAATACTTCTAACTAGATTCTGGCTGAACTCGGCTGGTCTCTCACCCCTGATAGTTGCATTTTTCAGTTCTATGTAGCATTTTTATCACTGCTGTTTTTGTTGTAATGACATTTTCTCATGATTTTTTATCTAATTGGCCTTTAATGAACTTTGGAAATAGATCTGTATTTATTGTATGAGCTTTGGCTTTTTGGGGGGTGCTTACTTTTGACATTCTCTTTTCTTATTGCACAAATTTGAAACAATTTATCATGATACAAAAAAGATTATATACATATAATATAGATGTACATATATGTGTGCATATATTTATATCTATAAACTATCTTATGCCTCCCAAAGGGTGTGTGTCAATTCCTGTGGTTCTCAATGAGGTGCATTTTTGACCCCTATGGCACAGTTGGCAATGTTTGGACATACTTCTGATTGTAACAACGTGCGGAGGGGGAAATGGGAGGTTCTACAGGAATTAAATGGCTAGAGGCCAAAGATGCTATTAACAATTCTACAATACACAAGTCAGCTTCCCCACTCCGATCAAGGAAAAGGATTAATTCAGCCCAAATTGTCAATAGTCCCTAGATTGAGAAATTCTGGTCTAAAAACATGTAGAAATGTCTACATACAATTCAATAAATTACATATGAAGTCACAAATCTTTAACATACCATGTCTCTACAGTACACATAGGAAAGGCTCACAGGAAGTGCTGGAAGTTGTTTCAAATGGTATAGAACAAGTTATTGTATTAAGAGCATTGTAAAGTGGGGAACCTTTCAATGCAAACAAGTTAACCTATTTTTAATTGGAAAAATAACCAGGAAGGCTTGGTTAAGAATATATATTTGGACTTCCCTGGTGGCGCAGTGGTTGAGAATCTGCCTGCTAATGCACGGGACATGGGTTCGAACCCTGGTCTGGGAAGATCCCACATGCCACGGAGCAACTGGGCCCATGAGCCACAACTACTGAGCCTGTGCGTCTGGAGCATGTGCTCTGCAACAAGAGAGGCCACGATGGTGAGAGGCCTGCGCACCGCAATGAAGAGTGGCCCCCACTTGCCACAACTGGAGAAAGCCCTTGCACAGAGGTGAAAACCCAATACAGCAAAAATAAATTAATTAATTAATAAACTCCTACTCCCAACATCTAAAAAAAAAAGTGTTTGGTATATAGTAACCTCAGGAAATAGTAATTATTATAAAAAAAAGAATATATATTTATCTTTATAATTATCTTTGTAGTTTTATCTGCCCAGGGCCTTTTTTTTTCCTATGAATTTCCCTCTCCCGCCATGCCCTATCCCTTTATCTCCTCTACCTGAGTAATAGAGAAGCTGCCATTTTAATTCAGTGTGAGGCTGGCCCCCGGAAATTTGGGGAAAGACACTGGGAATGAGAAACTTCTCTCTCCCTCTCTCTCTCTCTGGCTGATAAACCGGTAACATGCATCAGAGATTTTTTTTTTAACATTTGAACTGGGTCATATTTAATTCTGCATGCTCTTGTAAGTCAGCAAAATATTCCATATATCATTTAAGTTGTCACTTACTTTTTAACTTGATTTTTAAAACATTTTTATTGGAGTATAATTGCTTTACAATGGTGTGTTAGTTTCTACTTTATAACAAAGTGAATCAGTTATACATATACATATATTCCCATATTTCTTCGCTCTTCTGTCTCCCTCCCACCCACCCTCCCTATCCCACCCCTCTAGGTGGTCACAAAGCTCCCTGTGCTATGCATCAGAGAGTTTTAAAGCTGTTCTTCCAATTGCATGAATTGAAGAAGCACCAAAGACCTAGAGGGAGACAGAGAGAAAGAGGAGAGAGTGCTGGAGAAGTTTTGTTGTGTATTGGGAGTTTATTCTCCACTATGGCACTCTTCCAGAGTAGGAAGTAAAGAGTAAAGTTGCTTTCTGAGTATTTGAGATGATCGACTGTTGTTTCTTTGAATGAGGCACCCTGTGGAAATAATGAGAGAACAAGAGGTCAAGATTTTTTTGTCATACATTCATGTATGTGCACATGTAAACACACACACCTACATACACTTTTACACAAATAAGGTTATATTATGCATGCTATTTGGTATGTTGCTTTTTTCACTCATCAAAGTATTGTGGACTTCTTTTCATGTCCATTCATATCACCGATTTCATGGCTGTTGAGCATTCTCTTTCCTGGCTTTACAGCTCTTTACTAAGCCACTCTTCACTTGATCGATGTTTAAGTTGTTTGTTACTAAATGCTCCCTATTAAAAATAGTGTTGCAGGGGCTTCCCTGGTGGCGCAGTGGTTGAGAGTCCGCCTGCCGATGCAGGGGACACGGGTTCATGCCCTGGTCCGGGAAGATCCCACATGCTGCGGAGCGGCTGGGCCTGTGAGCCCTGGCCGCTGAGCCTGCGCGTCCAGAGCGTGTGCTCTGCAATGGGAGAGGCCACAACAGCGAGAGGCCCGCGTACTGCAAAAAAAAAACCAGAAACAAAACAAACAAAAAAAACAGTGCTGCAGTGATCATGTTTCTGCATACACCTTTATGCATTTTGGGGGTATCATCTTAGGAAATATTCCCAGAAAATCTACTGAGTCAAAGAATATTTAATTAAAAAAAATTTGAGGCACAACAGTAATTGCCCTTCCAAAAAGGCTGGAGCAAATTGCATTCCCACCATCAATACACTAATGTACCCACATCCTATGCCTTTCCTGACAAGGGGTTTCCCCATGTTCTTTCATCTTTGTTAATATTTTTCCTCATTATTAATCTGAAGAGTGAAAAATTCTCATTTTAATTTACATTTCTGACAACTAGTGAAGGTGAGCATCTTTTCATTTTTAATAATCATTTTCAACTCATTTTTCAATTGGCTTTTCATGTTCTTTGCCCATTTTAAAATAATGTTGCTCATCTTTTTAGTTTTGATTTATGCAGGCTCTTTGAATATTAAGAAAATTAGTCTGTCAAATGTACTACAAATACTTCCTCCCAGATTGTCTTTTAACTTTCATTGCAGTATTTTTAGCTAAGAAGAAACTTTACATTTTTTATGTCATCATATTTATCAAATTTTTGTGGCTTCTAGGTATACCAGTGAGGCTTTGAAAGGCATCTCCCACATCAAAATCACAAAGAGCATTCATACATATCTTCTTCTACAAAGATTTAATTCTTAACATTTAAATATTTGATCTATCTGTAATTTATTTGAGTGCTTTGGAGTGAGGTAATAATCAAGCTTGGCAGCTAGTGTTAAACTCTATGATAAGAAAGACATGGATCTGGGCTTTACCACTTAATAGCCAAGTGACCTTGAGAAAATCACTTAACCTCTTGAAGTCCATTTCTTCATCTGTATAAAAGGGGTAATCATACTCCCTAACTCATAGGCTTGTGATGAAAATGAAAGAATCCATTCAAAGAATTTAGAACAAAACTGGAACATGTAAGAATATAATCAATATTAGCTGGACTGTCATTACCATTACTATTCTCAGTAGCTAATGTTTCCCCTAGATGATTTATTGATTAGTCCACCATTTTACCCAAAGATTGAAAATGCGACTTGTATTATATTTTCTAATTACAGTATATGACTGGATATATATTTAAACTATTATTGTGTTCTTCTGTCTGTGCATTTCCAGAACATAGGTACCTAGTACTTTCAAAATAACTTTATAATAGTAAGCATTCTTATCTTGTTCTTGGAAGTTAATTTTGATATTTTAAATTTTTTATGATTAAACATGCGGTTTTTAGTTTTGAGTCATGTATTTAATTTGTTAAGAAAGCACATGCTAATTGCTTTTCCAAAAAGCTGGGAACAGTTTGCATTTTCATTGTCATTCATGAATATGCCCACATCCCACACCTTTCCTAACAGCAGGTTTCCTCATGTTCTTTAATCTTTGCTAATATTTTTCTTTGTTACCAATCTGAAGGGTGAAAAATAACTTTTAATCTTCATTTTGTAGACACAGGGAGAATTGACATCTTTAAATCATTACCTTTTCTATATTTCTCTACTTTTATTCAGGTCTTTTTCTTTTAATTTCCCTCAGTAAAGTTTTATATGGTAGTTTTCTTCATTTAGTACTTATGCATTGCTTGTTAAATTTATTCCTTGTTATTTTATTTCCATTTTATTTTTGACTACTTAAATGGGATTTTTCCATTATATTGTAACTTGCTTTTGTTAGTATAAATGTATATTAATCACTGTATATTAATTTTGCATTTATCTTCATATCAAATATGTAAAATTTTATTTTGTTCTCTTGTCTAAATGCATTATCTAGCACTTTTAAAACAATTTTAAATAATAATAGTGAAAGCAGCATCTTAATTTTGTTCCTGAAGACTGAAAAGTCTTTTCATTTTTTTTTGAAGTCTTTTCAATTTTTTTTGCAATAAAATATAAGGTTTTTAATTTGTGTTATATATTACACTTTTTAAGGAGGCATTCATGTTTTAATGAAGGTTGAATTTTATAAATACTTTATTTGCATCTACCAGGATGATCATATTTTTTATCTCTTTTGACTTATTAATATGGTAAATTACATTTATTCAGTTCCTAAGGGATTCCTGTTATTGAACTCTTTGCATTCTTAGAGTGCCTCCCACTTCATTATTATGCATTATTCTGTTATCTGCAGTTGGATTACATTTGCAAATGTTTCATTTCAGATTTTTGCATCAATACATGTTATGCATATTTTTTAGTAGTTTTCTTCACATTTGTTATCCTCATCAGGTTCAGGTTGGGTATTAGTATTATGTTCCCTTAAAAAATAATTAGAAAAGTTTCCTTGTCATTCCATGCTCCAAAACAGTTTAAAATGCATAGAAGTTATAGGATTATAACTTCTAAAGTAATGATCTCTGTAGACAGAGAAATGAATTTAAAATCTGGCCCTACTACTTGTTCTTTGTTTTGACATTTATAAATGAGAATAATAATAAAATTAATTAAATGGGTCTCTTCAGAAAACATCACAAGATAATGAATGTAATTGGAAGTTTGTACCTCTTAATTTCTCTCATCTTCTTCACTCATCCACCATAAATGAGTCACGGGGATGAAATGTGCAGTGTGGAGCATTTAGCCAATAACTATGTAATATCTTCGTGACAGATGGTAACTAGACTTATCATGGCGATTATTTTGAAATACATAGAAATACCAGATCACCATGTTGTGTAACAGGAACTAACAGTGTTCTAGGTCAATAATACTTCAAAACCAAACAAACTCATAGAAAAAGAGATCAGATTTGTGGTGACCAGAGGCAGGGGGTAGGGGTGGGGGGAATTAGATGGAGGTGGTCCAAAGGTACAAACTTCCAGTTGTAAGATAAATAAGTACTATGGATGTACATACAGCATGATGACTATATACAGCATGATTACTATAATTAACACTACTGTATATATATGAAAGTTGCTAAGAGAGGAAATCCTAAGAGTTCTCATCACAAGGAAAAATTTTTTTTTCTTTTTCTTTTATTTTGTATTTATATGAGATGATAGATGTTCACTAAACTTATTGTGGTCATCATTTCATGATGCTTGTAACTAAAATTGGTATGCTGTACACTTTATACAGTGCTGTATGCCAATTATATCTCAGTAAAACTTGAAGAAAAATGAAATAAAATTTCACCACATTTATTCTTAAAACAATAATGAATATAAAACACTTAGCATATGCCTTACAAGGCATTAAATAAATGAACATCATATTATCAACTTCTCAAAATATGGAAAATTTCACCTGTGAAACCACCTGATCCTGACAATTTGGGTAGGAAGGAAATATAGTTCTTTGATATCTTTATCAATTTCTATTATGATTATTTGTCCATTTCTGCTTTTTGTCTTTTTGAGTCATTTTGGGAATATATATATTTTCTAGAAAATACCCATTCGAGTCATGTTTTAAAAAACATTGGGAGTGTACAATATATCCTTAAATGATCTCTGTACCTGAGGTTAGTTTGCCTTTCTCTTTCCTAATATTTTCTCTCTTCTTAAATATAACTAACTGTTAATTTATTTTTAATTTTTTCTCATATCTTAAATCTTATTAAGTAGCTCCATCATACAGAAAGTTATATAGAATGATAAAATGAACACTTGTGCACCTACCATTCAGCTTTGCCAAATCTCAATATTTTCCCATATTTCATTCCAGCTTCCCTTTACTTTTTCAAAAAATAAAATATTGAAGATAGAATGACTCTTCTTTTGTATCCCTCCTTTATTCACTTCTTGTTCCATGTTGCCTAGTAGTATCCTGAATTTTGTGTCTACACATAACAAATTTGGTGGTTAATTCTATTCGCCAACTATTTTCCATTCTTAGAATCTCTGAGCATATAGCAGAATGGCACTTCTGAGCCCCCTTGTGGTGAGATGGGACCTTATGATTACTTCTAGCCAATAAATTATGATTAGAGATGATATGTGCCCTTTTGATGCCAGATCATTTAATTGTTCATCTGAGACACTTAAAATCTCTATGTCAATCCTGCATGGCAACTTTCAATTTTTCAGATAGTGGGTGTTCTATTGCCTGAGCCTCAGAATAAGGATGATGTGGAGGAAGACCCCTTGACAACCCTCAACTGACGTGTAGTGTAGTACAAGTGAGAAATAAACCTTTGGTGCTTGAAATTTCTGAGATTATTTTATTGTCTTTGTTGTTTTTACCACAGCACAATCCAGACTGTCCTGACCAGTGCATCCATAAACAACACATAGTATGTTTTATATGTTTTAAATGTCTACACAAATGCTATCAAGCTTTGTATGCTCTCCCACAACTCGCATTTCTCATCTGATATGTTGTTAAGATTAATCCATGTGATATCTGCACCTATAGCTCTTTCATCTTAAAGACTGCTTTCTTTTCTGCTGAGTGACACACAATGAATTTACCTTTTCTTCTATTAATGGAAGTTTTGTGTTGTTTCCAATTTTACACTGTTAATAACAATGCTACATTATTGCACATCTTGTTCAACACTATGAATATTTTACACGAGTGCAATTATTAGATTATCAGGTGCATGTATCTTTAACACTATTGAATCTTGTCAAAAACCTCTCCTCTATGATTGTAGAAACTTATACTCCTACCAGCACTACATGAGAATTCCTATTTCTACATCCTGCCAACACTTGGTATTGTCAGAAATTCTCATCTTGTCAGTCTTATTTATAGTATTAATTTGCACTTTCCTGGTTATTAGTGTAATTGAGCATCATTTTGTATGCCTATTTTTCCATGCATAAATGACATTTACCAGTACATATACTTTGTCCTTTTTTTCTTGGATTATGTTAATTGAAATTTAGCAGTGCCCTTGTTAATTATGTGCATTGTAAATAACTTCTCTGAGTCTGTTACTGGTCCTTTCACTTTGTTTGTATTTCGTTTTGTTCTATACAACTTTTTAAATTTCAATGTTGTCAAACACTGTATCTCAACCTATTCATTTATCACTTGACCTTGTTCTTCATAGCTTTAAGATATAATTCACACATCATACAACTAACCCATTTAATGTGTAAAATTCAGCTTTTCAGTATATTTACAGTTATATATAACCATCACTGCAGTCAATTTTAGAACATTTTTATCACCTTAAAATGAGACCATATACCCTTTAGCAAATTCCCCAAATCCTCATCCCTCCAGCCATAAGCAATCACTAATCTACTTTCTGTCTCTGTAGATTTCCCTGTTCTGGATGTTTCATCTTTTGTGACTAGTTCTTTCAATTTGTCTAATATTTTTATGGTCCGTTCATGTTGTAGCATGATTTGAACTTTTGTATGCCTTTAAGAGGAGATCCAAAAAAAAAAAGAAAAAAAGAAGAGATCCTTACCTAACCCAAGCCCATAATACTAGTCTCTTTTGTTTACTTCCTTAAATTATATACTTTTATTTTTATTTTTTTAATTTATTTTTTAAGAGCAAATCTTTTTTTCTAATATTTATTTATTTAGGCTGTGCCAGTTGTTAGTTGTGGCACGTGGGATCTTCATTTTGTCACGCAGGATCTTTTTATTTTAGTTGCAGCATGCATGCAGGATCTAGTTCCCCAGCCACAGATTGAACCCCAGTCCCCTGCATTGGGAGCACAGAGTCTTACCCACTGGACCACCAGGGAAGTCCCTATACTTTGATTTTTACATGTAGGTCTTTAATCTGTTAGGAATTGACATTTGTGTTTGATTTGAGGTACGGAACTCTTTTCCCATATGGACAGACAATTGTACTAGCACCATTTATTAAAATTCTCTGTCCTTCCCCCTCAGATTTATACTACTATTGCTATTATGTATCAAGGTTCCATACACTGTGAGTTTGTTTCTAGTCTACGTACTGTACTTTGGTCTATTTGTCTGTTCTTTCAAGTACCTTACTGTCTTGGATGCTATAGCTTTAACTTTATAATAAGTCTTGCTCCCTGAGAAGGAAAGCCCCTTATAGTATTTTTTAAATTATCTTGCTTATTCTGGGCTCTTCTTAGTTCCATTTAATTTTTAGGATCAACTTCTCAAATTCCATGAAAAATATCTTACCATAATTTTGATTAGAATTTCAGTGAATTTATATATTAATGGAAAACTGATATATTTATTATATGAACCTTTCTATCCAAATACATGGTACATATTTCCTTTTAAATGTATTTTATTATTTCATATAATATTTTATTGGTTTCTTTAAAAAAACTTGCATATTTTCTATTATTCTTTTTCCTAGGTATCTTACAGTTATTTTTAAACCATGTGCAAATAATATTATTTATAAAAATACATTGTCTAGGTGTTACTGTTGTGTAGGAATGTGATTTATTTTTCCTTATATTGTTCATGTCTCTTTTTCATTAGAACTTATTTATTAGTTCTAATGGTTTCATAGCATAGAGGTTTTTATGGTTTTCCATATAAACAATCGTATTGTTTGGGAATACTAAACTCTCTCTCTCTCTGTCTCATTCTTGTTCTCACTCTTGCTCTCTCTTCTTCTATCTTTCCAAATCCTAACATATTCTAGTTATTTTCCTCATCTTACAGTTCTGCCTATGGCCTCCTGTGCATTGTTGAATATAAAAGTGACAGCAGCTGCCCTTTTCTTATTTTTGACTTTAAACATTTCATCATTAGGTATGATGTTTGCTGAAGGTTTTTGCAGGTTATACTTTATCATGTTAAGAAGGTCGCCTTCTATTCCTAGTTTTCTTGGTACTTTTTAAAATCAAGAATTTGTGTTGAAATTTACAAAATGCTCTTTCTCTACTTATTGAGATGATTCTGTGATGGTTCTCCTTTAATATGTTAAAATGATGAGTTATGCTAAATAATTTACTCAATTTAAATTATGGCTACATTCCTGAGATAAAGCTTTCTTGGTATAACACTAGCACCCACATACACATAAATGTGCATAAAATCGATGTGATTACATATATATTATTTTTGTGTGCAGACATATATTAGTGAATTTGCTTGGCTTAAAATATAGTGTTTTTCTGTCTATAATGATAAATAAGATTAACCTAAAGTTTTAGTTTCTTGAACTACTTTTATCTTACCAAGGTCTTAATACAAATTTGGTAAGTTAGACCAGTTTGTAAAGGATGGAAAGACAGAGATTATCTGGTCCTTGAATATTTGGAAATGCTTGCCTTTAAATTTCTAGCTGCTTTTGTTTGAGGGAAGAGATTGTCGTTTAACCACTGAGTCAATTTCTGTCATGAATTTTGGCCTATTCAGGCTTTCTATTTTTCTTCTGCTTTTAAAAAATTTATTTTTGAAACTTCTTTATTCCCCCAAATAATCATTATTAATAACACAGATATTGTGTAAAACAATTCATTCCTGTTTTGGATTACCCATGTATACTTGAATTGCTTTGCTCACAATTCCTTCTTGCCTCTTATTCCTTCTATCTCAGTTAATGTTCCCTGTATCTGAATTGCATCTTTTATTATTCCTTTTAGTGATGATCTGTTAGTCATAATGGATCTCAGGCCTTTACTGTCTGAAAAATCCTTATTTTGCCCCCCTTTTTGAATGATCATTTGCCTAGGTATAGAATTTTAGGTTTACAGTTCTTTTTCTCTCAAAATTTGGTAAGTTTTACTATACTATATTCTGGCTTCAATCTTGCTGTTAAGTAGTGTATTGTTAATTTACTTACTGTTAAGTAGTCTACTGTCAATTGTAGGCAACTATGTTTTCTCTGTTTTCATTGTCTTATTGTCATGAAATTTCCCTGTGATATGTCTAGATATGATTCATGAATAAAATGCTTTCTGACTATCTTTTCTATTCCCTAATACTTAATACTTTTAGAGTTTATACTTAATAGTCTGTATTAAACAGTGGTTGTCATTTGTAATATGTGTTTTCAAACTATACATTTTCCCCAACCATGCATTTCTGGATATTCTGATAATTCCCCCAGGGGCTCTTATTGAGAACTGATTTCATTGATGGTAATTGAATCTGTTGGAGTGGATGAATTTGCTCAGAGCACACAGATGAGAAGTGGCCACAGATTAGAAGATTGAGAAATATAAAAAGATTATTGATGAGCTTATGAGAGCAATTTCAGAAGACTGGTAGGAACAGAATCCTAATTACAGTGGAAAGTTGGCTGTGGAGTAATTTGCAGCTAAGGCAGAGGACACATATAGGATAGTAGTTGGTGGGATTTGGAGGGGGGCAAAGGTTAAGATGGAAATGATGTTATATTTAAATGTAGATGTGACATATCAATAATGTAACTGGAGATAAAAAAAGAGTGGTTATTTTAAAAGTTAATTCCCTTAGAAGATGGAAGGTAAAAGAATTCAAAGCACACTTTAGAGCAGCAGCTACTCTATTATAACCATAAGAAATGAGGAAAGGGTAGCTGCCCATGAATATATATTCATAGTTCCTTATCCCCAATCTTTCCTGTTTTTTTTTTTAAAAATCTGCTCTTTGGGGCATATTTGCCCATTGTATTTAATTGTAATTATTTTAAATTAATTTTTGTTGGAGTATAGTTAATTTACAATGTTGTGTTAGTTTTGAGTGTACAGCAAAGTGAATCAGTTATATGTATACATATATTCACTCTTTTTTAGATTCTTTTATCATATAGGTCATTACAGAGTATTGAGTAGAGTTCCCTGTGTTATATGGTAGGTCCTTATTAGTTAGCTATTTTACATATAGTAGTGTAATTGTAATTATTTATAAACTATGTTGCCAATTTTTCAAAGGCTATTTGTGTGTGTGTGTGTGTGTGTGTATCACATAATTGTCAACTGTTTTATGGGTCAGTACATATTTTTCTGTACACAGCAACCTCTGACCTGTAGTTCTAAAGAAGTTTGTCACAAGACTTCACTACTTTCATTTAGGAAGCTGGGTCAGGAAAAAAATGATGATGTGTTTAGTCATGTTGCTACTTTTCTTATGTTGCTACTTCAGCTCTACCTCTCCTGTAGAGAGCTGAAATCAAGGAACAGAATGTAAACAGCATGTGCTCAGTATCTCTTATGGTCCATTCTAGCCTCCAGTCCCCATCCTTCCAAGCTGAGAGCTACTGGATTTTTTGATGTGGACCATTTTTTTTTAAGTTTTCATTGAATTTGTTACAATATTGCTTCTGTTTTATGGGTTTTTTTTTTTTTGGCCCGGAGGCATGTAAGACCTTAGCTCCCCGACCAGGGATCAAACCTGCACCCCCTGCATTGGAGAGCTACCCATGGAAATCGTAAGGACAGCTTCCATTTACTTACTGTAATGAGGGTATTATTGGCATAATAAAAGCTGGGAAGTCTGGATGGTGGTATCCTCTTTCCTCTTGGTCTACACTGTATTTTACCTGGCCAGTATTATCTGAAGTTTGTAGTATGAGCATATGAATTTTCCTGTTATCTGCAAATGTTTATTTGTTTTGTTCATTTGGGTGGCTGTCAGAGAGGAGGTGTTGTCAGTGTGCCATTATTTTACTATCATTTTCAGAAGTTCTAGAGTAGACTCTGAGGCCCTGATTAGTCCTTTTCTAGTTCTCTGCTACCCAGCACATCACTCAGTCCTAAAGAACAGGCAGGATTCAGCTAGGTAGAAAAGACAGTGGGATGGTGTCTATTATGTCTACCCAATAACACATTTGAGTAAATTCATATCTGTAGGGGATATTTCTCACATATAGGAATTGGAAAGCTAGATCACTCAGTGTACCAATTAATTATCATTGTATATGTGAACCACATTTATAAGATCCTACAGAAAGGAATATCAGCCATGAATGAAAAATGTAAGTTAGTTTTAATAAAAATAATCCCTTACACTTGTGTATAGTATACTGTTTAAAATGTTCTTTCCCCTGCTAGTGGAGTGAGTTACTATTACAAGAAGAGTGCATGCAACAATATAAGCTAGCCTCTGTCTAAAACACTTTACATGTATTAACTAATTTAATCCTTCCACAAACCTAATGGTGGGTTCTATTATTATTCCTATTTTAGAGACCAGGGGACTGAAGGACTGAGAAGGCAGACAATTTGCCCAAGGTTACACAGTTATCCACATGTGGAAGCAAAGACCCATCTCTCTAGAGCTCACTACTCTAACCATTGTGGTAATGTGCCACCTCGGATGTGATCCACAGCAGCCGTGCCAGGTAAGCAGGGCTTATTATCCAGATTCTCCAGAAGAGGAACTTAATGTTCATAGAGGTGAGGGACTTGTCCAGAATAACTGTAACAGCAAAAAATGACAAAGCTGAGAATGAAATTGAGGTCTCCTGAAAAGTATCCCTTATACTTAACAAGTACTCCATAAATGGAGTACAGTTCCTTCTACATTCTTTTCCTGATTTTCAGTCCTTTATTCTGCTTCTCTTTACCCCAGAGTAACTAGCATCTTTTTTGACCTTTATTTCTTTGGCCTCATCCCTTGATCATTGCTGCTTCCCTTAGCTTTCTACTTTCACTGACTGCTGGGCTCAGTTTCCTTCCTGAAGCTGCCAGGCTTTGGAGGAAAAAAAAGCTGGAATAGGGCTTCCCTGGTGGCGCAGTGGTTGAGAGTCCGCCTGCCAATGCAGGGGACGTGGGTTCGTGCTCCGGTCTGGGAGGATCCCACATGCCGCGGAGCAGCTAGGCCCGTGAGCCATGGCCGCTGAGCCTGCGCGTCTGGAGCCTGTGCTCCATGGCGGGAGAGGCCACAGCAGTGAGAGGCCCGCGTACTGCAAAAAAAAAAAAAAAAAAAAAAAAAAAAAAGGTTGGAACAAAACACTGATAAAGAGACCAAAGCTTGGGAGCCTGGAGAAAACAGGATATCAGTGACAGGAAGTATGAGAAATTCTTGTGAGTAACAGTGAGCAGAGTTCAGAGCTGAGGTGAATGCTAAACAGGCATATAACGTTTATATGACAAATGATACAATAAGACTAAAATGATCATCTTCTCAAAAGTAATACGTTCTACAAAGCACCCACATGGTCAAGACAACAATTCTACTTTTCGGGTTTATGCCAGAAGCTTAGATGGGGCCTATGTCTTTTTAATTTTTTTTCAGATAATTTTATAATTGTGAACTGTAATTGCAGATTGATTATAGCAGCTGTGTACATAGAATATCAATTACAAATACATTTATTGCTGTCCTGCTTTTACATACATTATCTCATTTAAACTTCATAACAACCCAGTGAAGCAGCAAAGCTATTATAATCTCGATTTTAACATAGGGAAAAATCAAGGCTCAGAGAGTTCAAATTATTACCTTTGAGTCACATGCCAGTAAGTGGAGGCACAGGATTTGCATCTATGTTTATCTGACTCCGTACTGCTTCTTTTTCCATTTTCCTACATGGCCTCATGAAAGAAAAACCCATGAAGGTTTGTTGATGGATAAATTACTGAATAGTTGATAGCAGGAATACTCAGTGTTTTCTTTCACTGTTTGTGACTTTGTTTGGTGTTCTTCTGGTTTGTATGATGCAGTATCCAGGCTGGGGCTACCCTAGTAGGTTTTACCCTGGTATTAGACATCTGTTTTCTCCTGCATCTGCACTATACTCCGCATAGGATCTAGCAAACCTGTGGTTTGTTGTGGTTGTTTTCTAGAGCAGCCTTGAATGTAGTCAGATTGGTATCATGAGAAAAGCTCCCAATGTAAAAGCACTGCTCTCACTTCTTTTTGGCTTTCTATACATTGTTCTCTAACGCTTTCAACAATAAGGATGCTTTCTAAATGATCTTTTAGTTTGCTTCTGGCCAATTCTGTCACTTTGCTGGAAACCGTACCTTCATGGGTTCCCCAGGGGCCCCGACAGGAGATTATTTGGGTGTACAACTAGAAAGCATCACTCACTATTTGCTTTCTTTAAAGTAAATAGCAGAGATTTGAATCCATTAATTTGTACTGAATTGCTTTTTTGATATGGTCTTTGTTTTCTCTTCCTCCATCAAGATGTAGGAGAGAGAAGATGGAAACATGGTAACTCAAGGAAAAGTATTTTCTTGGTCTCAAAATAGCTTACATCTAGAATAATGGTGGGGGGAGGTTCCTTTTGACCTGTGTATCTGTGTGTGTGTGTATGCTGGTGGGCACATTTATATGAGAGGACTCCTTCACGTTTAACCACTGAGAGTCCTCTGGTGAAGGGAACTGGATAAAACCTCAATTCTGTTATCAGAGGCATGTGCTAGTTAGAAACACAGAGTTGGAGAGTCTCTCAACCACTTTGCTGGCCTCTATTGAGGAAGTGTGAGCAAGTACCTTGAGGGTGTGGCCTATTCTGGATGCTGTCATTGTATTCCTGGCACCTTACACAGATATTTGACAGAATGATTACTCATTAGTGTTTGTAAAATAAATAAATGAATGAATAAATGTAAAGGATTAATGGATAAGTGGATAAATGAATTATAGAATTATTAATTAAGAATAGAAGCTGGAATGGCTTGGAAAGCAGCAAGGGCTAGATTGAACTAAGCACACAACTCATACGGAGTCAGGGAAATGAAGCGCTTTTAAGATCTCACAGAGGATAGTCATCAGAGAGTCTAATTTAGCCACCTTAAAAATTACACTTAATTCACATGGTGGATTAAACTCTTATGTGTACCGTCTCTCTCTTCAGAAACACGTCTGAAATGAAAGTAAAGGAATAAAAATTGCATTAAACTAAGGGCAAAGAAAATAAGAGAAGAAACAGTGGGAGAAAAAAAAAGAGATTTCAACAAGAATTCATTTCACAAATATGTATTGAATGCCTGCTATGTGCCAGACACTGTTCTTAGCACCGGGGATAAATCAGTGAGCGGAAAAGACAAAAATCCCTGCCATCATGTAGCTTACATTCTGGTATAAGGAACACCTTTTCAAAAGAAATCTGAAAGTGGGTGGAAGAGTGCTGATTGATTTAACACAGTGAAGGAAGTTATAAAAATATTAACTTGGGGCAGACATAAAAAGAGGTGAGGTGATCTTCCACACTAACCGCAGAATGACTCATCTTGAGGTATCAGATACTGCAGAAGTATAGTTCTTTTTTGACCCACCTCCTAGAGAAATGGAAATAACAAAAAGAAACAAATGGGACCTAATGAAACTTCAAAGCTTTTGCACAGCAAAGGAAACCATAAACAAGATGAAAAGACAACCCTCAGAATGGGAGAAAATATTTGCAAATGAAGCAACTGACAAAGGCTTAATCTCCAAAATTTACAAGCAGCTCATGCAGCTCAATAACAAAAAAAAACAAACAACCCAATCCAAAAATGGGCAGAAGACCTAAATAGACATTTCTCCAAAGAAGATATACAGGCTGCCAACAAACACATGAAAGAATGCTCAACATCATTAATCATTAGAGAAATGCAAATCAAAACTAGAATGAGATATCATCTCACACCAGTCAGAATGGCCATCATCGAAAAATCTAGAAACAATAAATGCTGGAGAGGATGTGGAGAAAGGGGAACACTCTTGCACTGCTGGTGGGAATGTGAATTGGTACAGCCACTATGGCAAACAGTATGGAGGTTCCTTAAAAAACTACAAATAGAACTACCATACGATCCAGCAATCCCATTACTGGACATATACCCTGAGAAAAGATGTGGCACATATATACGGTGGAATATTACTCAGCCAAAAAAGATATGAAATTGCGTTATTTGTAGTGAGGTGGATGGACCTAGAGTCTGTCATAGAGAGTGAAGTAAGTCAGAAAGAGAAAAACAAATACTGTATGCTAACACATATATATGGAATATTAAAAAAAAGGTTCTGACGAACCTAGGGGCAGGACAGGAATAAAGACCTAGACGTAGAGAATGGACTTGAGGACATGCTGAGGGGAGCGGGTGAGCTGGGATGCAGTGAGAGTGTAGCACTGACATATATACACTACCAAGTGTAAAATAGCTAGTGGGAAGTAGCTGCATAGCACGGGGAGAGTAGCTCGGTGTTTGTGAGCCCTTAGAGGGCTGGGATAGGGTGGGTGGGAAGGAGGCACAAGAGGGTGGGGATATGGGCATAAATGTATACATATAGCTGATTCACCTTGTTATACAACAGAAACTAACACAACAATTTAAAGCAATTATACTGCAGTAAAGATGTTTGATAAATAAATAAATAAATAAAAAGATTGCTCTAGCTATTCAGGTCTTTAGTGTTTCCATACAAATTGTGAAATTTTTTGTTCTAGTTCTGTGAAAAATGCCATTGGTAGTTTGATAGGGATTGCATTGAATCTGTAGATTGCTTTGGGTAGTATAGTCATTTTCATAATGTTTAATCTTCCGATCTAAGAACATGATCTGTCTCTCCTTCTGTTTATATCATCTTTAATTTCTTTCATCAGTGTCTTACAGTTTTCTGCATAGAGGTCTTTTTTTCTCCTCAGGTAGGTTTATTCCTAGGTATTTTATTCTTTTTGTTGCAATGGTAAATGGGAGTGTTTCCTTCATTTCTCTTTCAGATATTTGATGCAATTTTAAATGGGATTATTTTCTTGCTTTCTCTTTCTTATTATTTTTAGTTTGTAGAAAAGCAACAGATTTGCATATATTCATCTTGTATCCTGAGACTTTGCTGGGTTCATTTATTAGTTCTAATAGTTTTGGGGTGGAGACTTTAGTGTTTCCTATAAGAAGTATCATGCCATCTGCAAATAGTGACAGTTTTATTTCTTCCCTTCCAATTTGGAAGCCTTTTATATTTCTTTTTCTTGTCTGATTGCTGTTTCTGGGACCTCCAATACTATGTTAAATAGAAGTGGTGAGAGTGGGTATCCTTGTCTTGTTCCTGAATTTAGAGGAAAAGGCTTTCAGCTTTTCACTATTGAGTATGATGTTGGCTGTGGGTTTTTCATAAATGTCCTTTATTATGTTGGAGTCTGTTCCCTCTATACCCACTTCGTTTAGAGCTTTTATCATAAATGGATGTTGGATTTTATCAAAAGCATTTTCTGCATCTATTAAGATGATCTTATGATTTTTATTCTTCCTTTTGTAACGTATATCACATTGATCGATTTGTGAATGTTGAATCATCCTTGTGACTCTGGAATAAATTTAACTTGTTCATAATGTATGATCCTTTTTATATATTGTTGGATTTGGTTTGGTAAAATTTTGTTGAGGAGCTTTGCATCTATATTCATCAAAGATATTGGCCTGCAATTTTTGTTATTTTACAGTCGTTGCCTGGTTTTGTATCAGGGTAACAGTGGCCTCATAGAATGAATTTGAGAATGTTGCACGCTCTTCAGTTCTTTGCAGTAGTTTGAAAAGGATAAGTACTTGTTCTTCTTTAAGTGTTTGATTGAATTTCCCTATGAAGTTGTCTGGACCTGTACTTTTGGTTTCTGGGATCTTTTTTTTAATTTTTAAATCAATTTTACTACTATTGATTGGTCTGTTCAAATTGTCTGTTTCTTTTTGATTCAGTCTTGGCAAGTTGTATGTTTCTAGAAATTTGTCCATTTTTTCTAGGTTGTCCAACTTGTTGGCATATAACTGTTCTTAGTAGTCTTATGATTTTTCTGTATATCTGTGGAATCAGTTGTTATTTCTCCTCTTTTGTTTCTTATTTTGTTTATTTGGGTCTCACAGAACTAGAACAAATAATCCTAAAATTCGTACAGAACCAGAAAAGACCCCAATTTGCCAAAGCAATCTGCAGAAAAAAGAAGCTGGAGGTATCACCCTCCCAGACTTCAGATAATGCTACAAAATTTTACTAATCAAAACAACATGGTATTGAAACAAAAACAGATACATAGATCAGTGGAACAGAATAGAGAGCCTAGAAAGAAACCCACTCAGTTATGATCAGTTAATCAACAACAAAGGAGGTAAAAATATTCAGTGGGGAAAAGACAGCCTTTTCAACAAGTGGTGCTGGCAAAACTCGACAGCTACATGTAAAAGAATGAAATTAGAACACTCCCTAACACCATACACAAAAATAAACTCAAAATGGATTAAAAGCCTAAATGTAAGACCTGAAACCATAAAACATCTAGAAGAAAGCATAGGCAAAACACTCTTTGACATAAATCATAGCACTATTTTTTTGGATCTGTCTCCTAAGGCAAAAGAGATAAAAGTAAAAATGAACAAATGGGGCCCAATTAAACTTAAAAGCCTTTGCAGAGCAAAAGAAACCATCAACAAAATGAAAAGACAACCTACATATGGGGTGGGAGAAAATATTTGCAAATGATGTGAACAACGAAGGGTTAATAACCAAAACACATAAACTCAATATCCAAAAAACCCCCACCACAACTCTATTAAAAAATGGACAGAAAACCTGAATATACATTTTTCCAAAGAAGATATACGGATGGCTAACAAGCACATGAAAAGATGCTCAACACCACTAATTATTACAGAAATATAAATCAAAACCACAATGAGGCCCCGGAGGAAGTTGGCGGAAGAGTAAGACGCAGAGATCACCTTCCTCCCCACAGATACATCAGAAATTCATCTACACGTGGAACAACTCCTACAGAACACCTACTGAACGCCGACAGAAGACCTCAGACCCCCTAAAAGGCAAGAAACTCCCCACATACCTGGGTAGGGCAAAAGAAAAAAAGAATAAACAGAGACAATAGGATAGGGACGGGACCTGCACCAGTGGGAGGGAGCCGTGAAGGAGGGAAGGTTTCTACACACTGCAAGCCCCTTCGCGGGCGGAGACTGCAGGTGGCAGAGGGGGAAAGCTTCGGAGTAGCGGAGGAGAGCACAGCAACAGGGGTGTGGAGGGCAAAGCGGAGAGATTCCGGCACAGAGGGTCGGTGCCCTCAGGCACACACCAGCCCGAGAGGCTTGTCTGCTCGGCCGCCGTGGCGGGCGGGGCTGGGAGCTGAGGCTTGGGTATCGGCTTTCAGTCGGAGCGCAGGGAGAGGACTGGGGCTGGCGGCAGGAAGAGAGCCTGAAGGGGTTAGTGCACCACGGCTAGCCCGGAGGGAGTCCGGGGAAAGGGTCTGGAGTTGCTGAAGAGGCAAGAGTCTTTTTTCACTTTCACTTTCGTTTCCTGGTGTGCGAGGAGAGGGCATTAAAAGGGCTGCTTAGGGAAGTGCCGGAGACAGGCTCGAGCTGCGGGTAAGGCGTGGACCTCGGAGACGGGCGTGGGCCGCCGCCGCCGCCGCCCACCGCCCGACGCCACCCGCCACCGCCGCGGCCCGCCGCGGCCCGCCGCCGCCGCCGCCCCTGAGGCCCGCCACCGCCGCCGCCTTGCCGCCGCCCGCCGCCGCCGCCACCCCCGTGGCCCGCCACCGCCGCCGCCCGCCGCCGCCCGCCACCGCCGCAGCCACGGGGCCTGTGTGCGAGCGCGGGTCACTGTCTGCCCCGCCTTCCGGGGGACCTGTGCACCCCGCCACTGCCGGGGTCCCGAGACCCGGGGACGGCTTTCCCGGGAAAGCGCACGGAGCGCCACGGGCTGCTGCAACGTCACACCGGCCTCTGCCGCCACAGGCCCGCCCCACACTGCGCGCCCCTCCCTCCCCTCTGCATGAGTGAGCCAGAGCCCCCGAATCAGCGGCTCCTTTAAACCCGTCCTGTCTGAGCGAAGAACGGACGCCCTCCGGCGACCTACGCACAGAGGCGGGGCCAGGTCCAAGGCTGAGACCCGGGAGCTGTGAGAGCAGAGTCAGGGAAATCTCTCTGTGCAGCCTCGGAGGCAGCGGATTAAAGCTCCACGGTCCATTTGATGTGCCCTGCGTCTGTGGAGTGCATGAATGGACAGCGAATCATCCCAAATTGAGGAAGTGGACTTTGAGGACAAGATTTAAGACTTTCCCCCCTTTTCCTCTTTTTACAACGAATTATTCCAAAGTAAGGAGGTGGACTTAGAGAGCAAGATTTCAGACTTCTTGCCCTTTTCCTCTTTTTACAACGAATTATCCCAAATTGAGGAGGTGGGCTTGGAGAGCAAGATTTTTTATTTTTCCCCCTGCTCTCTTTTTGTGAATGTGTATGTGTAATCTTCTGTGTAAGATTCTCTCTGTATAGCTTTGCTTCCACCATATGTCCCAGGGTTCTATCGGTCCGTTTTTTTTTTTTTTTCAATAATTACTTTCTAATTTTAATAACGCTACTATATTTCATACTTTATTCTATTTTACTTTACCTGCTCTTTCTTTTTTTCCTACCTCCCCTTCCTCCCTCCCTCCCTCCGCTCTTCCTTTCCTTCTTTCTTTTTCTTTCCTCCCTCCCTCCCACCCTTCTTCTTTCCACTTTCTTTTTCTTTCCTTCCTCCCTCCCTCCCTCCTGTCTTTCTTTCTTTCTTTCCTTCCTCCCTCCCTCCCTCCCTTCTTCCATTCACTCTTCCTTTTGCTTTCATTGCTCCCTCCCTCCCTCCTTTCTTTCCTTCTTTCTTTCCATCCTTCCTCACTCCCTCCCTCCTTTCTTTCTTTCTTCCTTCCTTCCTTTCTTCCCTTCTTCCTTTCTTTCCCTCTCTCTTTCTTTCTTCAACTAATTCTTTCTTTCTGCTTTTTCTCCCTGTTATTCTGAGCTGGGTGGATGAAAGGCTCTTGGTGCTGCAGCCAGGAGCCAGTGCTGTGCCTCTGAAGTGGGAGAGCCAACTTCAGGACACGGGTCCACAAGAGACCTCCCAGCTCCACATAATATCAAGCAGCGAAAATCTCCCAGAGATCTCCATCCCAACACCAGCACCCAGCTTCAGTCAACGACCAGCAAGCTACAGTGCTGGTCACCCTATGCCAAGCAACTAGCAAGGCAGGAACACAAACCCACCCATTAGCAGAGAAGCTACCTAAAAACATAATAAGGCCATAGGCACCCCAAAACACACCACCAGACGTGGACCTGTCCACCAGAAAGACAAGATCGAGCCTCAACCACCAGAACACAGGCATTAGTCCCCCCCACCAGGAAGCCTATACAACCTACTGAAACAACCTTAGCCACTGGGGTCAGACACGAAAAACAACGGGAACTACGAATCTGCAGCCTGCAAAAAGGAGACCCCAAACACAGTAACATAAGCAAAATGAGAAGACAGAAAAACACACAGCAGGTGAAGGAGCAAGATAAAAACCTACCAGACCTAACAAATGAAGAGGTAATAGGCAGTCTACCTGAAAAAGAATTCAGAATAATGATGGTAAAGATGATCCAAAATCTTGGAAATAGAATAGACAAAATGCAAGAAACAGTTAACAAGGACCTAGAAGAACTAAAGATGAATCAAGCATCGATTAAAAACACAATACATGAAATAAAAAATACTCTAGATGGGATCAATAGCAGAATAACTGAGGCAGAAGAACGGATAAGTGAGGTGGAAGATAAAATAGTGGAAATAACTGATGCAGAGCAAAATAAAGAAAAAAGAATGAAAAGAACAGAGGACAGTCTCAGAGACCTCTGGGATAACATTAAACGCACCAACATTCGAATTATAGGGGTTCCAGAAGAAGAAGAGAAAAAGAAAGGGACTGAGAAAATATTTGAAGAGATTATAGTTGAAAACTTCCCCAATATGGGAAAGGAAATAGTTAATCAAGTCCAGGAGGCACAGAGAGTCCCATACAGAATAAATCCAAGGAGAAATACGCCAAGACACATATTAATCAAACTGTCAAAAATTAAACACAAAGAAATCATATTAAAAGCAGCAAGGCAAAAACAACAAATAACACACAAGGGAATCCCCATCAGGTTAACAGCTGATCTCTCAGCAGAAACTCTACAAGCCAGAAGGGAGTGGCAGGACATAATTAAAGTGATGAAGGAGAGAAACCTGCAGCCAAGATTACTCTACCCAGCAAGGATCTCATTCAGATTTGATGGAGAAATTAAAACGTTTACAGACAAGCAAAAGCTGAGAGAGTTCAGCACCACCAAACCAGCTTTACAACAAATGCTAAAGGAACTTCTCTAGGCAAGAAACACAACAGAAGGAATATACCTACAATAACCCAAAGCAATTAAGGAAATGGGAATAGGAACATACATATCAATAATTACCTTAAATGTAAATGGACTAAATGCTCCCACCAAAAGACACAGAGTGGCTGAATGGATACAAAAACAAGACCCATATATATGCTGTCTACAAGAGACCCACTTCAGACCTAAAGACACATACAGATTGAAAGTAAGGGGATGGAAAAAGATATTCCATGCAAATGGAAATCAAAAGAAAGCTGGAGTAGCAATTCTTATATCAGACAAAATAGACTTTAAAATAAAGACTATTAGAAGAGACAAAGAAGGACACTACATAATGATCAAGGGATCGATCCAAGAAGAAGATATAACAATTGTAAATATTTATGCACCCAACATAGGAGCACCTCAATACATAAGGCAAATACTAACAGCCATAAAAGGGGAAATCGACAGTAACACAATCATAGTAGGGGACTTTAACACCCCACTTTCACCAATGGACAGATCGTCCAAAATGAAAATAAATAAGGAAACACAAGCTTTAAATGATACATTAAACAAGATGGACTTAGTTGATATTTATAGGACATTTCATCCAAAAACAACAGAATACACATTTTTCTCAAGTGCTCATGGAACATTCTCCAGGATAGATCATATCTTGGGTCACAAATCAAGCCTTGGTAAATTTAAGAAAATTGAAATTGTATCAAGTATCTTTTCCGACCACAATGCTATGAGACTAGACATCAATTACAGGAAAAGATCTGTAAAAAATACAAACACATGGAGGCTAAACAATACACTACTCAATAACGAAGTGATCACTGAAGAAATCAGAGCGGAAATTAAAAAATACCTAGAAACAAATGACAATGGAGACACGACAACCCAAAACCTATGGGATGCAGCAAAAGCAGTTCTAAGGGGGAAGTTTATAGCAATACAATCCCACCTTAAGAAACAGGAAACATTTCGAGTAAACAACCTGACCCTGCACCTAAAGCAATTAGAGAAAGAAGAACAAAAAACCCCCAAAGCTAGCAGAAGGAAAGAGATCATAAAGATCAGATCAGAAATAAATGAAAAAGAAATGAAGGAAACGATAGCAAAGATCAACCAAACTAAAAGCTGGTTCTTTGAGAAGATAAACAAAATTGACAAACCATTAGCCAGACTCATCAAGAAAAGAAGGGAGAAGACTCAAATCAATAGAATTAGAAATGAAAAAGGAGAAGTAACAACTGACACTGCAGAAATACAAAAGATCATGAGAGATTACTACAAGCAACTCTATGCCAATAAAATGGACAACCTGGAAGAAATGGACAAACTCTTAGAAATGCACAACCTGCCAAGACTGACTCAGGAAGAAATAGAAAATATGAATAGACCAATCACAAGCACTGAAATTGAAACTGTGATTAAAAATCTTCCATCAAACAAAAGCCCAGGACCAGATGGCTTCACAGGTGAATTCTATCAAACATTTAGAGAAGAGCTAACACCCATCCTTCTCAAACTCTTCCAAACAATTTCAGAGGAAGGAACACTCCCAAACTCATTCTACGAGGCCACCATCACCTTGATACCAAAACCAGGCAAGGATGTCACAAAGAAAGAAAACTACAGGCCAATATCACTGATGAACATAGATGCAAAAATCCTCAACAAAATACTAGCAAACAGAATCCAACAGCACATTAAAAGGATCATACACCATGATCAAGTGGGGTTTATTCCAGGAATGCAAGGATTCTTCAATATACGCAAATCAATCAATGTGATACACCATATTAACAAGTTGAAGGAGAAAAACCATATGATCATCTCAATAGATGCAGAGAAAGCTTTCGACAAAATTCAACACCCATTTATGATAAAAACCCTGCAGAAAGTAGGCATAGAGGGAACTTTCCTCAACATAATAAAGGCCATATATGACAAACCCACAGACAACATTGTCCTCAATGGTGAAAAACTGAAAGAATTTCCACTAAGATCAGGAACAAGACAAGGTTGCCCACTCTCACCACTCTTATTCAACCTAGTTTTGGAAGTTTTAGCCACAGCAATCAGAGAAGAAAAGGAAATAAAAGGAATCCAAATCGGAAAAGAAGAAGTAAAGCTGTCATTGTTTGCAGATGACATGATACTATACATAGAGAATCCTAAAGATGCTACCGAAAAAGTACTAGAGCTAATCAATGAATTTGGTAAAGTAGCAGGTTACAAAATTAATGTACAGAAATCTCTGGCATTCCTGTACACTAATGATGAAAAATCTGAAATTGAAATCAAGAAAACACTCCCATTTACCATTGCAACAAAAAGAATAAAATATCTAGGAATAAACCTACCTAAGGAGACAAAAGACCTGTATGCAGAAAATTATAAGACACTGATGAAAGTAATTAAAGATGATACAAACAGATGGAGAGATATACCATGCTCCTGGATTGGAAGAATCAATATTGTGAAAATGACTCTACTACCCAAAGCAATCTACAGATTCAATGCAATCCCTATCAAACTACCACTGGCATTTTTCACAGAACTAGAACAAAAACTTTCAAAATTTGTTTGGAAAAACAAAAGACCCCGAATAGCCAAAGCAATCTTGAGAACGAAAAAAGGAGCTGGAGGAATCAGGCTCCCTGACTTCAGACTATACTACAAAGCTAGAGTAATTAAGACAGTGTGGTACTGGCATAAAAACAGAAAGATAGATCAGTGGATCAGGATAGAAAGCCCAGAGATAAACCCACGCACATATGGCCAACTTATCTTTGATAAAGGAGGCAGGAATGTACAGTGGAGAAAGGACAGCCTCTTCAATAAGTGGTGCTGGGAAAACTGGACAGGGACATGTAAAAGTATGAGATTAGATCATTCCCTAACACCATACACAAAAATAAGCTCAAAATGGATTAAAGACCTAAATGTAAGGCCAGAAACTATCAAACTCTTAGAGGAAAACATAGGTAGAACACTCTATGACATAAATCACAGCAAGATCCTTTTGGACCCACCTCCTAGAGAAATGGAAATAAAAACAAAGATAAACACATGGGACCTAATGAAACTTCAAAGCTTTTGCACAGCAAAGGAAACCATAAACAAGACCAAAAGACAACCCTCAGAATGGGAGAAAATATTTGCAAATGAAGCAACTGACAAAGGATTAATCTCCAAAATTTATAAACAGCTCATGCAGCTCAATAGCAAAAAAACAAACAACCCAATCCAAAAATGGGCAGAAGACTTAAATAGGCATTTCTCCAAAGAAGATATACAGACTGCCAACAAACACATGAAAGAATGCTCAACATCATTAATCATTAGAGAAATGCAAATCAAAACTACAATGAGATATCATCTCACACCAGTCAGAATGGCCATCATCAAGAAATCTAGAAACAATAAATGCTGGAGAGGGTGTGGAGAAAAGGGAACACTCTTGCACTGCTGGTGGGAATGTGAATTGGTACAGCCACTATGGAGAACAGTATGGAGGTTCCTTAAAAAACTAAAAATAGAACTACCATATGATCCAGCAATCCCACTACTAGGCATATACCCTGAGAAAACCATAATTCAAAAAGAGACATGTACCAAAATGTTCATTGCAGCTCTATTCACAATAGCCCGGAGCTGGAAACAACCTAAGTGTCCATCATTGGATGAATGGATAAAGAAGATGTGGCACATATATACAATGGAATATTACTCAGCCATAAAAAGAAACGAAACTGAGCTATTTGTAATGAGGTGGATAGACCTAGAGTCTGTCATACAGAGTGAAGTAAGTCAGAAAGAGAAAGACAAATACCGTATGCTAACACATATATATGGAATCTAAGAAAAAAAAATGTCATGAAGAACCTAGGGGTAAAACGGGAATAAAGACACAGACCTACTTGAGAATGGACTTGAGGATATGGGGAGGGGGAAGGGTAAGCTGTGACAAAGCGAAAGAGAGGCATGGACATATATACACTACCAAACGTAGGGTAGATAGATAGTGGGAAGCAGCCGCAGAGCACAGGGAGATCAGCTCGGTGCTTTGTGACTGCCTGGAGGGGAGGGATGGGGAGGGTGGGAGGGAGGGAGATGCATGAGGGAGGGGATGTGGGAACAGATGTATATGTATGACTGATTCACTTTGATATAAAGCAGAAACTAATAAAAAAAATGGAAAAAAAAAAAAAAAACCACAATGAGAAAACACCTCACACGGGTCAGAATGGCTGTCATCAAAAAATCTATGAACAACAAATGCTGGAGAGGGTGTGGAAAAAAGGGAACCCTCCTGCACTGTTGGCGGGAATGTAAATTGATACAGCCACTATGGAGAACAGTATGGAGTTTCCTCAAAAAACTAAAAATAGAACTACCATATGATCCAGCAATTCCACTCCTGGGTATATATCCAGAAAATACTAAAATAGTAATTTGAAAAGATACATGCACCCCAATGTTCATAGCAGCACTATTGACAATAGCCAAGATACAAAAGCAACCCAAGTGCCCATCAACAGATGAATGGATAAAGAAGATGTGGTATATATATACAATGAAATTCTACTCAGCCATAAAAAAATGAAATTCTGCCATTTGCAGCAAGGTGGATGGACCGAGAGAATATTATGCTTAGTGAAATAAGTTAGAGAAGGCCAAATACTGTATGATATCACTTATATGTGGAATCGAAAAAAATAATACAAGTGACTGTAATATATGCAAAACAGAAACAGACTCACAGATATAGAAAACAAACTAGTGGTTACCAAAGGGGAGAGGAAATGGGGGAAGAGTAAATTAGGAGTACAGATACACACTACTATGTATAAAATAGATAAGCAACTGTATAGATATACTGTATAGCACAGGGAATTATAGCCATTATCTTGTAATAACCTATAATGAATTATAGTCTGAAAAATCCTGAATCACTATGCTGTAAACCTGAAATGAATATACTATTGTAAAGCCACTATATTTCAATTAAAATCCCAACTCTTGGGCTTCTCTGGTGGCGCAGTGGTTGAGAGTCCGCCTGCCGATACAGGGGACACGGGCTCGTGCCCAGGTCCGGGAAGATCCCACATGCCGCGGAGCGGCTGGGCCCGTGAGCCATGGCCCCTGAGCCTGCACGTCCGGAGCCATGCTCTGCAACGGGAGAGGCCCGTGTACCGCAAAAAAAAAAAAAAAAAAAAAAAAAAAAAACTCTTGTTCTGCAGATATGTAGGAACTTTCCCTTATATCTTTAAGAAGTATCTTCCAGGTACAATTGGAATATTAGGAAAGGAGAACTGAAGTGTTGCTAGAGGAGTCAGGGAAAGTTACTCAAGTTGGTGACACATGAGTTGAGATGTGAAAATAAGCAGGAGAGGGTAAGGTCGATGGAGAAAGTGAGAGCAGGAAAGACATGGCAGGTGGAGGGAAAAACATGTGCAAAATCGTGATGTCAGCTGAGAACCCAAATGGCCTTAGGGAGATTATATAACTTCCTTGCTTTAGTCTTGGGGAAAAATGAGCCCCTACACTGTGCCAGGTGCTAGGAATACAGACATAATTAAGACACTATTTCTCTTGTCCTCAAGAAGTATACAGTATATTGTGAAAGTAATAATTTTTTCTTTTCCCACTATTGCAACTGTTTTATTTCTATTTTTTATGATGTTCAAATGGTCCAGTATGCTTAGCTCTGCTTCCCGACTAAATGCCACATGCCTATATCTGGTTATCCGTGTTGCCAGTGGTGCTGGTATGAGAGACTACTTGTAGGTTCCTCCCAACTGCAGGATGAAGATAGATCACAGAACATGTACTACTGACGGCAGGATCTGTCCTCATATTCATAACTGAAGGACCATTTTCCAAAATATTCATTCATCACATTACATTTACATTTTATTGCCAGGACTTGAGGTCAGTATTCATGAATTCAATCCACTAACCCCCCTCCACTGGGCACCAATTAGATGCACAGCTTTGAGCCTAGGTGTTATGCGGCTGCAACCATCAACCACATGACGGTGTCGTCCGTTCAGAAGCTAAAAATTTCATTGGGATAAATATGTGTATATTACTAAAATAAAATATATCGGGGCACACATTTCCTGTAGGGAAATGAACATTAACTTTGCAGTACTCAAAGTCAATCTGCAACCTTTTGGTTTCATGATCTTGGACAAATTATTTAATATCAAGTTTCAATTTCCCCCTCCATAAAATGGAAATGATGACACCTCCTACCTTAATAGTTGCATATGTCTGTGCATATGTGTTTGTGCTGAATAAATTAAATAATATATAAATCAATCTGGCCTGTAGTATGACTTCAGCATATTTCTACCTAGCCACTCCCCTCCCCACCCCAGGCCAATCATCCCAACACCCTAAATATTTTAAGTTGTTCTGAAGTTCAGAGGAACATAAAATATTTGGTGGTGTTTTACTTCTTTCATGAATGATCCAACTTCAAACAAATTTACATGGCAACCCATATATAGTTCTCTCAATACTCAAAACAACGCCTTTACTAAAATAATTTGGAGTGGTGACTTACTGTGGCCTTGGATCCTGCTACAGAGAGATTTGGCATATATTATCAAGAATACCGTTTTATTTAAAAAGCTCATAAAGCTTCATCCTCAGCTATTACTGATTTAGGAGTAGCAGATATATGGAAACTTTCACACTCTACTGAACGGGATTATACATTCTTCTCTAACCCACATAACTCATATTTCCAAGCTGACTTTTAAGTTCCTCACTTTCTGATTAATGATGTGAATAGCAGGGCTCTAGGCAGCGTTCTCTTATCTGAGCATGCCACAGACTCACTTTCAGTTGACCTTCAGAAAGTATTAGACAGCATTTCTGCAAAACTTCCTTTAGTAATGAACGCTGGAAAAGAAAGTTATGATTTGTGATTCTAAAACTACATAGAAATACAAAATACACACACAGTCACTGACATGGGGACTCTGTATGTATATATACAGGCTCTCTTATTTTTACTGATTGATATCAATTTTTTTCAGGAGCAAAGTATCACTAATTACAAAAATAAACTAACTAGCAAAGTTCTCATTAAAGATAAATGTGAACTGGGAAGAACATATGGATAAATCATCCCCTGCCTCATTCAAATTGAAAAGAAAGACTAACTCTGGAGGGAACAGTGAGAAATGTGCATATTATAAAGTTATAGGTTTTAATAACTTCACCTCATTCTATTAAGCCTCTAACCCCATTGGAATCATAAAAGGTTAATACTGAAATGAACCCTAAGAGCATAAATTAGGCATTGGCCATTATATCCCCCCAAATGAGCCTTAAGCTATGTAACACTTGATCAGCAGGATTTTCCTCTTTTATTAAAGAAATGAAGATACACTGCATTGAATGACATTATTGAGAATACCTAAAATTTCTCATTATCCTACAAGCGCTTAAAATTGCTATTACAGATTTCTGCAGGCCAAATCCCAGTTCCCAATGGACCCCTGCAGTTTATGGAGTACTAGCAGGGAATGTGTTTCAGTTGCCCACAAGTACATACTTATATAGTCATATTGGGTATTTTCAGGAGAAAATGAGATATTTTATTTTTATTCTGTCTCTAAAGAAGGGTCAATCTGAAATGGCCACAAATCAAAACTGGGGCCGGCGCGTTGGGGCTGTTTGCTGGGGGCGGCCGCGCGGCGCGAGCGGGCCACTCCGGGGCGGGCGCGCGCAGGGATGCTCGGGGGTCGGGGTGGTGGTGGGGCGGCGGCGGCGGCGGCCGTGTGGGCTGAGGCTGCAAGGGTAGCGCGGGCCCCCGGGCCTTTCCTGAGCCGGCCGCTTGGGCTGCGCCGCCGCCGAGGCCCCTTCAGCCTCGGGGCCGGGCCCGCCGCCGCTTCTGAACGCGGGGGCCGGGGAGCCACTGCCTGGGCCCGGAGCCTCCCCTCGGGGTTCAGGCCCAGACGGGGAGCCCCGAGCTGCTGCCCTCCTCGCCGGCCTCCGAGCCCCATTTCCTGCTTTTTCAGTTTCCCTGGGGAGGTGATGAATTGTTCTGGGGGTCCCCGATGAGGCGGGCCGGGGGGCCGCGCTCTTTATAGAGGGTCCTGGGGAAGCGGTTGTCTTTGCACGGGCGGGGGACTTCCCGAGCCTGCCGGGACCATGAGCTGAACTGTGCGAGTGGGACATGTCCGAAGCCCGAGAGCCAGCCCCCTCCCCCGGCGGCCAGCCTGGCATCTGAAGAAGCCTCTCTCGGGCCCTTGCAAAGTCTGATGACAGAGTTTTTCCATGACTGTACAACCAATGAAAGAAAACGTGAGATAGAGGAACTTCTTGATAACTTTGCTCAGCAAGTAGGATCCTGGAGATTCTGCCTGTATTTTCTCTCCAGCAATAGGAATGACTGTGTAATGATGTACAGTTTAACATTTTTTGAGAATCTGATCAATAAAATGCGGCTTGGGGTCCCATCTCACGATAAGATGGAAATCCGTAGCTGCCTGTCCAAACTCCTCTTGGCTCACCACAAAACCTTACCTTACTTCATCTGGAACAAGCTCTGCAAAGTGATTGTTGACATTGGCCGTCAAGATTGGCCCATGTTCTACCATGACTTTTTTACTAACATTTTACAGTTGATCCAGTCCCCTGTGACAACTCCCCTCGGGCTGATCATGTTGAAGACAACTTCAGAAGAGCTGGTTTGTCCCGCCGAGGACCTCAGAGTGGCTTGGAAGGAAGAGTGGCGAAAGCTGCTGCTGGACCAGGTGCAGACAGTGCTTGGGCTACTGACAGGTATCTTGGAGACTGTCTGGGACAAACACAGCGTGACTGCCACCACCCCACCACCATCTCCGACCTCAGGAGAAAGTGGTGACTTACTGAGTAACCTGTTGCAGAGTCCTAGTTCAGCCAAACTGTTGAATCAGCCAATCCCCATCCTTGATGAGGAGAGTGAGTATATCTGTTCCTTGGCCTTGGAGTGCCTGGCCCATCTCTTCAGTTGGATTCCTCTGTCTGCCAGCATCATCCTGTCCTTCCTTACCACCATCTTCCACTTTGCCTGCTTTGGCTGTGACATCCAGGCCAGAAAGGTGGCAGTGGTTAACGGCAGCAGCCAGAACTGTATGTTGGGTCAGGAGTACAGCTGGCTTGGGGTCCTGGCCATGTCCTGCATCAATGAACTCATGTCCATGAACTGTGTGCCTATGGAGTTCGAGGAGTACTTACTGCATACGTTCCAGCAGACTTTCTACCGTCTGCAGAAAATCACCAAGGATAACAATGCCCACACGGTGAAGAGAAAGCTAGAAGAACTCGATGAGTGCTACATCGAGACGTTTACTGACCTTCTGCGGCTCTTTGTGAGTGTTCACCTAAGAATCGAGTCCTACTCCCAGTTCCCCGTGGTGGAGTTTTTGACAGTTTTGTTCAAGTACACATTTCATCAGCCTACTCATGAAGGTTACTTCTTGTTTAGATATCTGGACGCTCTTTTTGGACTATCTGACAAGGAAAACGAAAAGCCATCTGGGAGACAGGGAAGCAGTTCTCAACAGGTACGAAGACACCCTAGTCCTCTGGCTCATGGAGGTGTTGAATCAAATCCACTTCAGATACAACCAGGCCCAGTTGGAGGAGTTGGATGACAAAACTCTGGATGACGATCAGCAGACAGAGTGGCAGTGGTACTTACGGCAGAGCTTGGAGGTAGTGGCCAAAGTGATGGAGCTCCTTCCCACACACGCCTTCTCAACACTGTTCCCAGTTCTTCAGGACAATTTAGAAGTTTATCTGGGGTTACAGCAGTTTATAGTTACTTCAGGGTCAGAACACAGGTTGAACATCACAGCAGAGAACGACTGCCAGTGGCTGCACTGTTCCCTGCGAGACCTGAGCTCCCTCCTGCAGGCTGTGGGCCACCTAGCCGAATACTTCATCGGGGACGTGTTCACAGTGCACTTCAGCGACACCCTCACGGTGGTGGAGAGGTTGGTCAAAGTCACTTTGTATGGATCTCAGATAAAATTGTACAACATTGAGACTGCCGTGCCATCAATATTGAAGCCTGATCTCATTGATGTGCCTGCTTAGTCCCTGGCTGCTCTGCAGGTTTACTCTCAGTACTGGCTAGCCCAGTACTGCAACGAGGCTCATCGGCAGAATACGCAGCAGTTTGTTACGCTCATCTCCCCCACCACGGATACAGTCACACCTCTGGTCAGCACCAAGGTCTGAGACAAATTGCTGCTATCTGTGTGCCATTTACTGGTCTCACTGGCCACCGCTGTGCGACCTGTCTTTCTGATCAGCATCCCTGCAGTACAGAAAGTATTCAACGGAAGCACCGATGCCTCTACCCAGCAGCTTGTTGACAAGGCTCAGCTATTGGTGTGCCAAGCCCTCTCTAACATCCTGTTGCTTCCATGGCCAAACATCCCAGAGAATGAGCAGCAGTGGCCTGTGTGCTCCATCAACCATGCCAGCCTCATCTCTGTGCGCTCTCGGGATTATTGCAACCTGAAGCCCAGTGCTGTCACCCCGCAGAGGAAGATGCCCCTGGATGACACCAAAGTGATTATCCACCAGACACTTAGTGTCTTAGAAGATATCATGGAGAATATCTCTGGGGAATCCACCAAGTCCCAACAGATCTGCTACCAGTCCCTGCAGGAATCTGTTCAAGTCTCCCTGGCCCTCTTTCCAGCTTTTATCCATCAGTCAGATGTGTCTGATGAGATGCTGAGCTTCTTCCCCACTCTGCTTCAAGGCCTTAGAGTACAGATGGGCGTGCCTTTCACTGCTGATGTTGAAACTGATCTGTAGTCTACAGTAGTGGATCATCCATTGTTGCTTCACTCTGAGTGATGTGACTTAAATATGCAACTCAAATGTTCTGTAGTTGTGAGTGTTAACAGTCCACTTTTGACTCTGCCTGTAGATTAGCTGCTGTTTGTATCAAGATAGTGTTAATTTAACTTTTAATTGTGAATAGTGTTACTATGTTTTCTCAGAGTTCAGATAATGACAAAGAGATGATTACAGTGATAATACAGGCATAACCTGGACATCACTAAAAAAGAAGGCTAAATGACTGTGTGATTTAATGACTGACAGAAGGACACAAACAATAATATTAGGGAGGTAAACAACCAAAACAGAACATGCTGTGCAATATGCAGAGAATAATTGGGGATCGGGCATGGTGGAGAAGGGGAAGTGAAAGCATATATGAAGACTGAGTCTTATAAATCTTACAAGCAAATACTTGTCAGTCAATAAAAATTTTTCATCATCCAAAAAAATACCAACACACAGTCAAAAATTCAGGCCACTGAATTAGCCCGGGCACACCACATGAAGGAACACCCATTATCTTATTGTCCTTTTTTGTTGTTGTTGTTTTGTTTTTTATACAGCAGATATATATTTTATTGTTCAAACCAAGAAATCTTATGGGTGAAGATTTTTATTACAGTATTTATTCACTGACCGAATGATCTGATCTTATTTTATTGATGGTCAACTACCATTCAAAATTTATTTTTGAAAATAAAATTATTTCTAAACGACTTAAAATAACATATATCTATGTTAATTACATATACATTGCTACAAAAGTATATCAATTAAAGCAATAAGTGTCATTTATATTAAAAGTGAAATAGGTCTGTGTCTTGAGGGTTTTGGGAGGGGGAAGGGTAAGCTGTGACAAAGTGAGAGAGTGGCATGGACATATATACACTACCAAACTTAAAATAGATAGCTAGGGAAGCAGCCGCATAGCACAGGGAGATCAGCTCGGTGCTTTGTGACCGCCTAGAGGGGTGGGATAGGGAGGGTGGGAGGGAGGGAGATGCAAGAGGGAAGAGATATGGGAACATGTATATGTATAACTGATCCACTTTGTTATAAAGCAGAAACTAACACACCATTGTAAAGCAATTACACTCCAATAAAGTTGTTAAAGAAAAAGTGAAATAAGCAGGTTCTCTTTTCTTGTTACATATTTACACATTTCAATTCCTTAGCTGCATAGTATGCCTTGCAACTGATATTTTTCTGCAAAATGCTTTTTAAAATATAATTCTTCTCTCTTTTTTTACACACCCATAATCTCCCCCCAAATTGTTTTTTACTTAATTGAAAATACTGATATATTTAATTGCCACTTTTCTTTATACCATAACTTTTTTTTTTTTGCGGTACGTGGGCCTCTCACTGTTGTGCCCTCTCCTGTTGTGGAGCACAGGTTCCAGACGCGCAGGCTCAGCGGCCATGGCTGACGGGCCTAGCCGCTTCTCGGCATGCAGGATCGTCCTGGACTGGGGCACGAACCCGTGTCCCCTGCATCGGCAGGCGGACTCTCAACCACCGTGCCACCAGGGAAGCCCTATACCATAACATTTTTAATTGAGATAATTCTCTCTCTCTCTCTTTCTCTCTCTCTCTCTGTGTGTGTGTGTGTGTGTGTGTGTGTGTGTGTCTCAGTACCTGGTAAAAACTAACTAAACATTTAAAAAATGATGAATAGTTTCAAATCCATTTTTTTTGCAATGACAGGTGAAGGTATTTCAGCCCCAACAGATTTATAAATATGTCTTATTGCCTTCATTCAGAAAACTAATATTATTAATGAATATCTTACAAGACAAATTGGTTAAATTAAGTTGACTCCATATATGACTCATTTAAATATTTCTATGTATGCTTTATTTTCCCTTAATCTCTTCATTTTGGTACATCTGAATCTGCTTTTGTATACACCCAAATTCCTGGTGCTCAAGGATGCTAGAGATGATAGAATTAAAATAGCAATGTTTGAGTATTCTTAACCATGACATTATGCACGTACAATAACAAGGACAGAGTAAAATACACACAATCTTGTGACATCTACTCTTTGACTTAGAGACACAGTAGATGAAATTAATATTGTACTGATAAACGGTTTTAAACTGTTTATGTGGAACTAAATTATCTCTCTCACTGTTTTTGTTTTTGCTTTGAATTTCACATAACTTTTTATTTTTTATTTATTTTTTATTTTTTAACATCTTTATTGGAGTATAATTGCTTTACAATGTTGTGTTAGTTTCTGCTGCATAACAAACTGAATCAGCTCTTCGTATACATATATCACCATATCCCCTCACTCTGTGTCTCTCTCCCACCCTCCCTATCCCACCCCCCTAGGTGGTCAGAAAGCACCAAGCTGATCTCCCTGTGCAATTCAGCTGCTTCCCACTAGCTACCTATTTTACATTTGGTAGTGTATATATGTCAGTGCCACTCTCTCACTTCGTCCCAGCTACCCTTCCCCCTCCCCGTGTCCTCAGTCCATTCTCTATGTCTGTGTCTCTAACAGAAACTAATACAACATTGTAAAGCAATTATACTCCAATAAAGATTTTTTAAAAAAAGACTGAATGGCTATACTTCGCAAATATATGTGATGTTCTCTGAGTATTCTTTTTTGACTGTATTCCCTTCCTTACCTCCGATATATCCACTATTCTGAATATTATGGTAATCATCCTCATGTTTTCCTTTATAATTATCATATATATATATAGTCTTTAAACAACTTGGTATTTGATTTTATATAATTGGAATCACACGTTTGTCTGCAGCTTGTGCTCAACGTTATGCTTTTAAGAATGCACAGTATTGATGGAAGTAGCTGTATTTCATGTATTTTCCTTGATGTGTAGTATCTCATCGTAAGCCTACAACATGGTTATTTTGTTCATGAATCTGTTGATTGTTTCCATTTTTTTTTTCTTTTTTGGCCTCACAGCATGGCATGCAGCATCTTAGTTCCCCGACCAGGGATCGAACCCGTGCCCTCTGCAATGAAAACGTGGAGTCCTAACCACTGGACTGCCAGGGAATTCCCTCCAGTTTTTTGTTGGTACAAACAATGCTGCTGTAAGTATTTTTGTACATGTCTCATGGTTAGAATTGCCAGGTAAAATGCAAAGTGCCCAGTTAAATTTGAATTTCAGGTAAATAACAGAATTTTTTTTTGGTATAAGTATGTCCCTAATAATACATGGAAGATATACATAGATGTAGATACATACTATCTTTTGTTATTTATCTGAAATTCAAGTTTAATTGGATGTCCTGTATTATTTGTTTCCTAATTCTGGTAATTCTACTTATGGTCCAAATTTTCAAGGAGTTATCTAGAATATATATAGGATATATATAGTTATCTAGGATATGTATATCCTAGATATATATATATATATATCCAAAGGGTGTAATTGTTCTGTCATGGGAAATAAGCATGTTCAACTTATTTCCAAATTGGTTGTATTTACATATCTGCTTGCAGTTGTATGAGAACTCTCATCATCCAGTACCTTCACTAATACATAGTGTTGTCTGACTTTTTAACTTTACCAGTTTGGTAAGGGTGAAATTATATATCCTGCAGTTTTAATTTTAATTTCTTTCATTACTAATGAATTTGAGTATCTTTTCATGTCAGCGTGAACCATTTTTTCTTCTTCAAAGTGCCCATTCATGTGTTGTGCCTCTTTTTTTCTATTGAGCTGCTTGCCATTTTGATGATTTGGAGGATTTCTTCATATATTCTGGATACCAAACTATTGTTGCTTTAATATGTTGCATAAATAGGCTTCCAGTTTGTGGCTCATCTTTTCAAATTGAAGTTAGTCCTTGTTGATCATATATATGTAAGTTGGCTTCCAGAATCTCTACTTAGTTCCATTGTTCTCGTTGTCTATCCCTGAGTCCAAAACACACTATCTTGATTATTATAGCTTTATAAAAATGCTGGATTATCTGGTAGGGCATATCTCCTAATTTTTTTGAGTTTTGATTTAAGGTATGGTATGTGGTCAGTTTATATTAAATGTTCCATATGTATTTAAAAATGTACTTTAATCCAGTTGTTGAGTGCCACGTTCTATAATTTTCCATTAGATTAAGCATGCTATTTGTGCTTTTCAAATCTTCCATATACATACTGATATTTTTCTGCTTAATCCATCAACTATTTAGAGAGGTATGTTAAAATCTTTCAATATGATAGTGAATTTGCTCATTCATTTTTTCTTATAATTCTGTCAAATTTTACTTAATAAATTTTCAAACTATTTTCAAAACTATTTTTCAGTAGATTCCATCATGTATAGAACTGCCAAATTTCCATAATGAATTGATTCTTCTATAAATATATATTGACATTCTTTATCTAAAGTAATAATTTTTACCTAGACTCTATTTTGTCTGATATTAATGTAGCTGAGCCATATGTTTTGTTTACATTTATTTGGTATAGCTTTTTTATTCTTTTAATTAAATATTTTTGTGTCCTTATGTTTAAATGTGACTCTTGTAAATAATATATTAGTAGATTTTTTTAAACATCTAATCTGAAAATCTTTTTACTGGGGAACATAATTTGTATTGATTGTAATTGCTAATGTATTTTGATTCATTTCTATCATCTTATTTAGTATTTTCTATTTGTCTCCCTTTTGCTAGAGTGTTGTTGTTTTTCTAAAATATTCCTTGCCTGTCTGCTTTCGCTTTGGCTGTGATTCTTTCCCCTGTTTACGTTTTTCATAACACTGTTTGAGGGTTGTGCATTCTGTTTTAATTATCTTACTAGCTCATCTAGAAAATCTAATGTATATGTGTAATGTGACAAATTATAAAATTGATCAATATCATTTTCTGTTCTCAAAGTATATAAAAATCTTAGAATGCTTGAACACCAATTAGACCATCCCAAATTATATGCTGTTTTTCAGTACTTTTAGTTTTATCTTCATTTTCTGTGAACATGTAGTCTTCCATATTGACAGAAAATGAAGCAAAATATTTTGTTATTAAATATTTTTTCCTTACATGACTTTAATTACCACATAGAATTTGATTATTTAGAAAAAAATCATAATTTGACTAAATCACTTTTATTGGACATTCAGCTTGCTTCCACACTTTCATGATTACCAGTGGTAGGCTTGGTTGACTAAAAATTATGTAGAAGTAAATCCAATAGCTCATAATATCAGTTAACATTTATACATCACCGCTGTGAAGTATAATTGTGCAAATTGGTCTTCATAAATTATTTCATTAGTCTTAACAATGACTCTGAAGTAGGCGCTATTATTAGTGCCATTTTTGAAATCAGGGAACTGAGAATCTGAATTTATATAACATGGTTAAGGTCATACTGCTAGTGTATTATGAAATTGGGCTTTGGATTTATTCAGTTTATTTTTTGAGATGGAGAGCAAATAGTGGGGATTTTAAAAAACACATTTTCCAGGTTCTATTTAAAGTATCAAAAATGGTGTCAGACTACTCCAACACACACTAAAAATCATCAATTAATGGTAAAATATATGATTAGAAACATTCATTTTTGACCTATTGGTTGTCTTGACCATCTAGTTATGTTAGCCAAACTGTTATCTCTGCAGACACTTTTGGACAATTTGCTTTCAAACCTCTTTTCTCACCAAGGCAACACAAGGTGATGACTGCAATTCATATCACCTAATTCTTAAGATTTCTAGTGTGCAGGCATGTCTGCTGTAACCTTCAGGCCTCCCTAACAAAGAGATTTCCTAAATCACAAAATAGGTAGTCATGACAAAAAGATGTGCACTTAAAAAAAAAATGACTCATTTCCCAGCTTCCACTGAAATAGGATTAAATGAACATGAATATGCTTTATACCACTATTCAGAAACATTTCTTTAACATGATGATAAGAATAGCTATAATTTAATTGTAGATATAAGCCATGAAATAAAGGTGGTTACAATCTTGACTACTTTAACCTGAAGACCAAGAACTAGTCTTGGTGAGCAATTATAGATTTTGATTTAAATTTACTAAGACTGGCATCACCATATTGATTTTTCTATTTTGTGTCACAGACAGTTCAGTATGATTTCAGATTTTCATGAACAGCAATTTAAACATGCTTGAAAATATAATATGAATTTTGTAAAATTAAATGGCATTATATTCTACTTACTTAAAAAGAGATATCTATAGCCACAACACTAAAGGTAGAGATTTTTGCCTAATTTATTCACTACTATTGCCATAGTTCCTTGGTCAGAACCTGGCAGAGACTAGGCACTCAGTAAATATTTGTTAAATGAATGCAAAAGTAAATATTTACTTCACAGCAGTCACTGATGGGAGCATATCAGTTGTATACTATAAGGGGGAAAAAAAGAAACCTAGTGTCTTGCTTTGTAGCAGCAGTTTTCCACAGGTGGCCTGGCTGCTCCTGAAACTGAGCAGGACTCTTTGGGGCATTCCAGGGGACAGATCCCCTTCTCTCCCTCCCATTTCCCCCACCTCTTGTTTGTAAAAAAGTTTTAGAGTCCTAGGCCTTCTCTGAGTTCCAAAGAGCATATTTAATCAGAGTAGTGAGAAAATGCAGAAACAAAGGAAAACAATCAAGCAAGACAAAATAATAATAGTTTAGCCATAAAACAAAGCCAAGGACCTTTAGTTCCTCCTCAAGAGCTGTAGATGGTATCTTGAGCCATATCCTTGAGTTGTCTTACAGATGCTAAAACCCCCACCAGGTGGAAGAAGTTAACTGAGTGCTGACCACAAGCACATAGACCCCAGACCAGTTGGAAAAAGATTGATGATTGAGACTCTCAAAATACCACCCTGTCACCTCACCACCAATCAATTAGAAGAATGTCCATGATCAGTCTCCCTACAACCGTCACCCCTAATGATGCTTTTCTGAATGCCATCAGGGAGTTCAAGGTCTTTGAGCATGAGCTGCGCATTCTCCTTGCTTGATCTTGCAATAAACGCTGTACTTTCCTTCACCACAGCTTGGTATCAGTACTTGCTGTACATCAGGCAAGTGGACCCAAGTTTGGTTTGGTAACACTCCTAGTATATATCTGGGGCAGGACTTGTACTTTGAAAAAGTTCCCTTGAAGATTCAGAATTATACTCATGCTTTATAACAAGTTTTTCCAGAGCCATAAGTGCAAGCTACTTATCATGTTTCTTTCTGGGTAGATTTTTTTTCTATTAAATAGTGACCCTCAAAGTCATTATTATAGCGTAGCATGTCTAACGGTATTTTCTCATTAAAATTCATCCTTTGTCCTTTGTTCAAAAAATATATGTCTGCCTTATGTGCCATCAGATGAGATAAGGAGTTGGTAGGCAGTTGTACAGGGTCAGCTGGAATGAAGTGAGATAGCACACAGCATGTTAACACACAATGGGTACAATTACCAATATCAGAAGAGCCATTTTAAGTATTCCATTTGTGCGTTCACTGATTTGCAGATGTTCTGGAAAACATCCTGTAATTTCATTTTAGGCATCTGAATCAAGAGATCATTCTAATCAATTTAAAAGCTTTTCATTATAAAAAGTTTTAAAGGAAGCTGTGCATTATTAACAGCTATTGAATATACATATTTTGGAGAAAATATTTTTAAATGACTTCTCTTACAATTCTTATAGAAAACTGGTCAGCATTGTGCATTGTTCCTCAACAAGGGATGCATATTTAAATCAATACAGGTGAGCCCCAATTTGTAAAGTACAAATTTAAAAAAAAATATGAATTTAGAAACTCTGTTGGTTGGTTAAATTTTCTGTGCAGAGATGGTCTTTATGTTCAGGAAAATCCAGCAAGACCTAATAGAGACAGCACAGAGACAGTGATCTTGAATTCCTGCCCTGAATTGGCCTTAGGAGACTGAACAACTCACTCTGTTACTCTGGGACTCAATTTTCTCATTTGTAAAGTAAGATAATTTTTAAAAATTCCTCTAATGTACAAGCCTCTATGAAGTAATTAATGCCTGATTAAATTTTATTCTAAATCATGGTTCCCAAATGTCCAATGCTAGGTTGACTGTATAAGTATCGTCTGTAGAAATACTTAAAATTAGAGATACCATGGCCTCACCTGTAGCTATTATGGAAACCTGCAGTTTTGTTAAATGTTTTGTTAAATATATTTTCTAAGTGAATCTCATGCACTCCTCCCCACAAATCCAAAATTTTGGACCTCCTTTTTAAAGCACTTCCTGAGACTGTTTAATCTATAACAGACATATATGAGTCAGATTTGAAAATACACTTTTTTTTTTTTTTTTTTTTTTTTTTTGTGGTACGCGGGCTTCTCACTGTTGTGGCCTCTCCCGTTGCGGAGCACAGGCTCCGGATGCGCAGGCTCAGCGGCCATGGCTCACGGGCCCAGCTGCTCCACGGCATGTGGGATCTTCCCAGACCGGGGCACGAACCCGTGTCCCCTGCATCGGCAGGCGGACTCTCAACCACTGCGCCACCAGGGAAGCCCTGAAAATACACTTTTTTATTGCATGTCTTTTCATGGAGCTGATTTGATCATTCTTTTCTGTTCCTTTATATAAAACACTGTGTTTAAGATCTACTGTGCAAGTTTTCCCCCCTTTCTCCTTATTTTATATTTCTTAGTTAGGTTCACTTTCAAGAGGTAGAATTACTAGATCAAAGGCTATGAACACTGCCAAATAGGCCAGTACTAAGTTTGAGGCTGAAGCAAATGAGGCACTCACTTTGGACACCAAATGTTAAAAATATTTGGATTCAGGGCGCTTCCCTGGTGGCACAGTGGTTGAGAGTCCGCCTGCCGATGCAGGGGACGCGGGTTCGTGCCCCAGTCCGGGAAGATCCCACATGCTGTGGAGCGGCTGGGACCGTGAGCCATGGCCGCTGAGCCTGTGTGTCCGGAGCCTGTGCTCCGCAACAGGAGAGGCCACAGCAGTGAGGGGCCCATGTACTGCAAAATACATATATATATATATATATATATATATATATATATATATATATATATATATATATATATATATATATATATTGATGCAGTATTTAAAAAAACACAAAATTATTGCAAAAATCCATGGTGAACAAAATAACAACATTAAATAAAGACAGGATCAAATTTTCCTTTTGCCTCAGGCTCCAGTATGGCTCCTCATGACACTGCTGCCAGAATCTACTGAATATTATCTTTTCTAAAGACATTTACAAATTTTAAAAGTAGAAAATAATATCTTAGTGTTATAATTTCTCATAGGTATTTATCTACACACACCTTTATACCTCAATGCCACAATAAACTAAGGTGACTTCCAAATCATATAAAATTTGGCAAAATTATGTGAATTAAAGGCAGATGAGAAATGATAGGAAATGCTACTTTTCCTCTGCATTTCTTTCTGTTTTCCTTTTATATTATTCACACCCATGCTATTTGGTTCATACCAGTTTACGTTTATCATCTTCTTTGTGGGGTGTTCCTTTATCAGGGTGAGGTCTCTGTCTTTGTCTTTGTTCCCATTAGTGTTTTCCAACTTCAACTCTGCTTTGCTGAATATTAATATTGATTTGATTTCTTTTGTTAGGAATTTACTTGAATATTTTATTTAAAACCTGTCATTTTGTTTATATATGACTCGTAAATAGAAAGTAGCAGGAATTATTTTGGTTCTGATTTGAATATATGTCTTTCAATAGACATGCTTAATTTATTTCTATTTTGGAGATCACTGGTCTATTTTTTTAACATCTCTATTCTACTATAATTGCTTTACAATGGTGTGTTAGTTTCTGCTGTATAACAAAGTGAATCAGCTATATATAAACATATATCCCCATATCTCCTCCCTCTTGCATCTCCCTCCCACCCTCCATATCCCACCCCTCTAGGTGGTCACAAAGCACCGAGCTGATATCCCTGTGCTATGTTGCTGCTTTCCACTAGCTATCTATTTTACATTTGGTAGTGTATATGTGTCCATAACACTCTCTCATTTTGTCCCAGCTTACCCTTCCCCCTCCCTGTGTCCTCAAGTCCATTCTCTACATCTGAGTTTTTATTCCTGTCCTGCCCCTAGGTTCTTCAGAACCATTTTTTTTAGATTCTATATATATGTGTTAGCATACGGTATTTATTTTTCTCTTTCTGACTTATTTCACTCTGTATGAGAGTCTCTAGGCCCATCCACCTCACTACAAATAACACAATTTTGTTTCTTTTTATGGCTGAGTAATATTCCATTGTATATATGTACCACTTCTTCTTTATCCATTCATCTGTCGATGGGCACTTGGGTTGCTTCTATGTCCTGGCTATTGTAAATAGACCTGCAATGAACATTGTGGTACATGATTCATTTTGAATTATGGTTTTCTCAGAGTATATGCCCAGTAGTGGGATTGCTGGGTCATATGGTAGCTATATTTTTACTTTTTTAAGGAACCTCCATACTGTTCACCATAGTGGCTGTATCAATTTACATTCCCACCAACAGTGCAAGAGGGTTCCCTTTTCTCCACACCCTCTCCAGCATTTATTGTTTGTAGATTTTTTTATGATGGCCATTCTGACCAGTGTGAGGTGACAACTCATTGTAGTTTTTATTTGCATTTCTCTAATGATTAGTGATGGTGAGCATCCTTTAATGTGTTTGTTGGCAATCTGTATATCTTACTTGAAGAAAAGTCTATTTAAATCTTCTGCCCATTTTTGTATTGGGTTGTTTGTTTTTTGATATTGAGCTGCATGAGCTGCCTGTATATTTTGGACATTAATCCTTTGTTAGTTTCTTCATTTGCAAATATTTTCTCCCATTCTGAGGGTTGTCCTTTTGTTCTTGGTTATGGTTTCCTTTGCTGTACAAAAGCTTTTAAGTTTCATTAGGTTCCATTTCTTTATTTTTGTAATCATTTCCATTTCTCTAGGAGGGGGGTCAAAAAGGATCTTGCTGTGATTTATGTCATAGAGTATTCTGCCTATATTTTCCTTTCAGACTTTGATAGTGTCTGGCCTTACACTTAGGTCTTTAATCCATTTCGAGTTTATTTTTGTGTATGGTGTTAGGGAGTGTTCTAATTTCATTCTTTTACATGTAGCTGTCCAGTTTTCCCAGCACCACTTATTGAAGAGGCTATCTTTTCTCCATTGTATATTGTTGCCTCCTTTATAAGGTGATCATATGTGCGTGGGTTTATCTCTGGGCTTTCTATCCTGTTCCATTGATCTATATTTCTGTTTTTGTGCCAGTACCATACTATCTTGATTACTGTAGCTTTGTAATATAGTCCGAAGTCAGGGAGCCTGATTCCTCCAGCTCCGTTTTTCTTTCTCAAGATTGCTTTGGCTATTTGGGGTCTTTTGTGTTTCCGTACAAATTGTGAAATTTTTTCTTCTAGTTCTGTGAAAAATGCCAGTGTTAGTTTGATAGGGATTGCATTGAATCTGTAGATTGCTTTGGGTAGTAGAGTCATTTTCACAATGTTGATTCTTCCAATCCAAGAATATGGTGTATCTCTCCCTCTGTTTGTATCAGCTTTAATTTCTTTCATCAGTGTCTTATAGTTTTCTGCATACAGGTCTTTTACCTCATTACGTAGGTTTATTTCTAGGTTTTCTTTTTGTTGCAGTGGTAAATGGGAGTGTTTCCTTAATTTCTCTTTCAGATTATTCATCATTAGTGTATAGGAATGCAAGAGATTTCTGTACATTAATTTTATATCCTGCTACTTTACCAAATTCACTGATTAGCTCTCGTAGTGTTCTGGTAGCATCTTTGGGATTCTCTATGTATAGTATCATGTCACCTGCAAACAGTGACAGTTTTACTTCTTTTCCGATTTGGATTCCTTTTATTTCTTTTTCTTCTCTGATTGCTGTGGCTAAAACTTCCAAGACTATGTTGAATAATAGTGTTGAGAGTGGGCAACCTTGTCTTGCTCCTGATCTTAGTGGAAATGGTTTCAGTTTTTCACCATTGAGAACAATGTTGGCTGTGGGTTTGTCATATATGGCCTTTATTATGTGGAGGTAAGTTGCCTCTGTGCTTACTTTCTGGAGAGTTTTTATCATAAATGGGTGTTGAATTTTGTCAAAAACTTTTTCTGCATCTATTGAGACAATCATATGATTTTTCTCCTTCAATTTGTTAATATGGTTTATGACATTGATTGATTTGCATATATTGAAGAATCCTTATATTCCTGGGATAAACCCCACTTGATCATGGTGTATGATCCTTTTAATATGCTGTTGGATTCTGTTTCCTAGTATTTTGTTGAGGATTTTTGCATTTATGTTCATCAGTGATAATGCTCTGTCCTTTCTTTTTGTTACATCTTTGTCTGGTTTTGGTATTAGGATGATGTGGCCTCATAGAATGAGTTTGAGAGTGTGCGTCCCTCTGCTATATTTTGGAAGAGTTTGAGAAGGGTAGGTGTTAGCTCTTCTCTAAATGTTTGATAGAATTCGCATGTGATTCCATCTGGTCCTGGGCTTTTGTTTGTTGGAAGATTTATAATCACAGTTTCAATTTCAGTGCTTGTAATTGGTCTATTTATATTTTCTCTTTCTTCTTGGTTCAGGCTCGGGAAGTTGTGCTTTTCTAAGAATTTGTCCATTTCTTCCATTTTGTCCTTTATATTGGCATATAGTTGCATGTAGTAATGTCTCATGATCCTTTGTATTTCTGCAGTGTCAGTTGTTACTTCTCCTTTTTCATTTCTAATTCTATTGATTTGAGGCTTCTCCCGTTTTTTCTTGATGAGTCTAGCTAGTGGTTTATCAATGTTGTTTATCTTCTCAAAGAACCAGCTTTTAGTTTTATTGATCTTTGCTATTGTGTCTTTAATTTCTTTTTCATTTATTTCTGATCTGATGTTTATGATTTCTTTCCTTCTGCTAACTTTGACGGTTTTTTGTTCTTCTTTCTCTAATTGCTTTAGGTGTACAGTTAGGTTGTTTATTTGAGGTGTTTCTAGTTTCTTGAGGTAGGATTGTATTGCTATAAACTTCCGTCTTAGAACAGCTTTTGCTGCATCCCATAAGTTTTGGGTCATCGTGTTTTCATTGTCATTTGTTCCTAGGTATTTTTTGATTTCCTCTTTCATTTCTTCAGTAATCTCTTAGTTATTTAGTAGTGTATTGTTTAGCCTCCATGTGTTTGAATTTTTACAGTTTTTTCCTGTAATTGTTATCTAATCTCATAACGTTGTGGTTGGAAAAGATACTTGATATGATTTCATTTTCTTAAATTTACCACAGCTTGATCTGTGATCCAAGATAAGATCTATCCTGGAGAATGTTCCATGAGCACTTGAGAAGAAACCGTATTCTGTTGTTTTTGGATGGAATGTCCTATAAATATCAATTAATTCTATCTTGTTTAATGTATCATTTAATGCTTGTGTTTCCTTATTTATTTTCATATTGGATGATCTGTCCATTGGTGAAAGTGGGGTGTTAAAGTCCCCTACTATGATTGTGTTACTGTCAATTTCCCCTTTTTTGGCTGTTAGCATTTGCCTTATGTATTGAGGTGCTCCTATGTTGGATGCATAAATATTTACAATTGTTATATCTCCTCCTTGGATTGATCCCTTGATCATTATATAGTGTCCTTCTTTGTCTCTTGTAATAGTCTTTATTTTAAAGCCTATTTTGTCTAATATGAGAATTGCTACTCCAGCTTTCTTCTGATTTCCATTTGCATGGAATATCTTTTTCCATCCCCTCACTTTCAGTCTGTATGTGTCCCTAGGTCTGAAGTGGATCTCTTGTAGATAGCATATATACGGGTCTTGTTTTTGTATCCATTCAGCCAGTCTGTGTTTTTTGGTGGGAGTATTTAATCCATTTACATTTCAGGTGGTTATCAATATGTATGTTCCTATTACCATTTTCTTAATTGTTTTGGGTTTGTTATTGTAGGTCTTGTCCTTCTCTTGTATTTCCTGCCTAGAGAAGTTCCTTTCGAATTTGTTGTAAAGCTGGTTTGGTGGTGCTGAATTCTCGTAGCTTTTGATTGTCTGTAAGGTTTTAAATTTCTCTCTCAAATCTGAATGAGATCCTTGCTGGGTAGAGTAATCTTGGTTGTAGGTTTTTTTCTTTCATCACTTTAAATATGTCCTGCCAGTCCCTTCTGGCTTGCAGAGTTTCTGCTGAAAGATCAGCTTTTAACCTTATGGGGATTTCCTTGTATGTTAATTGTTGCTTTTCCCTTGCTGCCTTTAATATTTTTTCTTTGCACTGAATTTCTGATAGTTTGATTAATACGGGTCTTGGTGTGTTTCTCCTTGGATTTATCCTGGAGGCTCTCTGTCTCCAGGATAAATTTATCCTGCCTGCGCCTCTCTGTGCTTCCTGGACGTGATTGGCTATTTTCTTTCCCATATTAGGGAAGTTTTCTACTATAATCTCTTCAAATATTTTCTCAGTCCCTTTTTTTCTCTTCTTCTTCTGGGACCCCTAGAATTCTAATGTTTGTGCATTTATTGTTGTCCCAGAGGTCTCTGAGAGTGTCCTCAATTCTTTTCTTTCTTTTTTCTTTATTCTTCTCTGTGGTAGTTATTTCCACTATTTTATCTTCCAGGTCACTTATCCATTTTACTCTGCTGTTGATTCTTTCTAGTGTATTTTTCATTTCAGTTATTGTGTTGTTCATCTCTGTTTCTTTGTTCTTTAATTCTTCTAGATCTTTGTTAAACATTTCTTGCATCTTCTCAGTCTTTGCCTCCATTCTTTTTCCGAGGTGCTGGATCATGTTCACTATCATTATTCTGAATTCTTTTTCTGGAAGGTTGCCTATCTCCAGTTCATTTAGTTGTCTTTCTGGGGTTTTATCTTGTTCCTTCATCTCGTACATAGCCCTCTGCCTTTTCATCTTGTCTATCTTTCTGTGAATGTGGGTTTTGTTCCACAGGCTGCAGGATTGTAGTTCTTCCTTCAGCTGTCTGCCCTCTGGTGGATGAGGCTATCTAAGAGGCTTATGCAAGTTTCCTGATGGGAGGGACTGGTGCTGGGTAGACCTGGCTGTTTCTCTGGTGGGCAGAGCTCAGTAAAACTTTAATCTGCCTGTCTGCTGATGGGTGGGGCTGGGTTCCCTCCCTGCTGTTTGTTTGGCCTGAGGTGGCCCAACACTGGAGCGTACCTGGGCTCTTTGGTGGGGCTAATGGCAGACTCTTGGAGGGCTCATGCTAAGGAGTACTTCCCAGAACTTCTGCTGCCAGTGTCCTTGTCCTCGAAGTGAGCCACAGCCACACCCTGCCTCTGCAGGAGACCCTCCAACACTAGCAGGTAGGTCTGGTTCAGTCTCCTATGGGGTCACTGCTCCTTCCCCTGGGTCCTGATGTGCACACTACTTTGTGTGTGCCCTCCAAGAGTGGAGTCTCTGTTTCCCCTAGTCCTGTCAAAGTCCTGCAATCAAATCCCATTAGCCTTCAAAGTCTGATTCTCTTGGAATTCGTCCTCCCGTTGGTGGACCCCCAGGTTGGGAAACCTGACACAGGGCTCAGAACCTTCACTCCAGTTGGTGGACTTCTGTGGTATAATTGTTCTCCAGTTTGTGAGTCACCCACCCAGCGTTTATGGGATTTGATTTTATTGTGATTGCACCCCTCCTACCGTCTCATTGCAGCTTCTCCTTTGTCTTTGGATGTGGATTATCTTTTATGGTGTGTTCCAGTATCTTCCTGTTGATGATTGTTCAGCAGTTAGTTGTGATTCCAGTGCTCTTGCAAGAGGGCTAGAGATTATATTTTTTGTTTGTTTGTTTACTGATTATCTTTTATTCTATAATTGTCCTCCTCCCCACTGATGATAATCACATCATGCAATTGCTTAAGGAAGAAAACAGGTCTTTTGTCCTAGAGAAAGGTCCACATTCTGAATTTGGTAGATTGTTTCCTCATGGTGTCATTTAATGTGTTCTATCCATGGTCATTCCCAGAAACTTGTAGGTAGATCTAGAGACTTAAATGTATTTTGGCTCAATTTTTGGCAAGAATATTTAGTGGGTGGTGGTGTTTATTTCCTATTTTGCATTACATGCTGTTTGATTGTTCTACTTTCAGTAATGTAAACAAACTGTCAGTGTGGGCTTAGGTGATGTTGCCTGATTCCTTTATCAGCAAGTTTTTCAACCTTTCACCTAATGATTATAGAGCATTAATTGATTTTTTTGCCAGAATGTATTATTCCTTTAGGGGTTATAAAGTGGTGATTTTATCATTCTATATTTCTCTTGAATTTATCACTGCTAACTCTTCTTTAAAGAAGCACCCTTCTTCATTGTTTGGTTACCCTGAAATATAGTTAAGCTGGAAAAGTAGGATAAATGCTTAATTTTTCCGCATATTATTCATTGGTTTTCAGAACAGTGAATTGCTGCCTTAGCAACTTACAGTGATTTGTAATGAATTTTTTATCATTATGAATTTTTGTGTTTTTCTTCATCTTACAAGTTTTAGTTCACTGCAGTCATTATTGCTCAAATTGTTCCATTTTATTGGTCAGTAAGATTTCCCTCAAGTTAACTTCTATATTCAGATTTTACTTAACTTGAAATTGGGCTCCCTCTTTGAATTTTACTCACTTCTGACGTTTACCCCCCTTTAGATACTGTATTTCACTACTAGGCTGCTGGAATACTACATGAACATCCTTAAATGCTCTAGGCACAGCCACACATTTGGTAGTATTCACTGACTAACGTTCCAAGCTCTTGCCAATTGACTGTGGTTCAGTTCTATGTTGTACATGACACTTAACTGAGATTTGTTTTTCGGTAGCTCTACACTGCCTAAAAATTCAGTCTGTACTCATTGGTATGGAACTTAGAGTCCTCCATGATTTATCTTCAAAGTCATTTCTCATTTCTACTTTTCCCTCCCTCACTGTTGCTCATTTGTCTTCACGTTCTGAAAAGATAGCTCTGTGTTGGATACCACCTGCAAATCTAGGTTTGTGGTAGTCTCTGAGCTAATTTGGGGGAATCTTAATAGAGTCTGAAATCAAAGCAGTAGGAGATGTGCTTGAAGTTTTTGTAAATTCGTCTAACTTGCTTTGTCCTGGTTCTAGGCTCACCAAGAGAGTACAGACAATTACTGGGTTTCCTAGGTAGGTCTTACTTTCAAGAAGAGACTGCTCTCACCAGAGTAATTTATGCCCTATTCCTTTTTCAATTATATTTCTCATTATAATTAGGCTCCTGGCATTGTAACTATATGTGGCTTTCCATATTACATCCTTTATATAACCTATAGGGAAAATCTGTAGGGAAAAGACAGCTTAACTACAGTATCCAATTACTATCACAGTCCTACTTCTCACTGTAAATAGTCAACTGTCTTTCTGATCAGTCTTGTGAGCCAGGTGATGTGAATCTACCCCTTAAGTAACAAGTCCACTCTAGATATGGTGACAACTCAGATTTCTGAGTTGACAAGGCTGAGGGCTACCGTGATCCCAGACCTTGACATCATGGTAATGCCTCACTGTGAGGCAGTCAGCAGCCTTTCACCTGGCGACAGAAGTCTTTGTGTTGGCTTCATCCCCATTTGTCTGGTTTGAGCTTCTACAGATACAGTTTGCAAGGCATCACAGGTTAGACTATCATGTAATGCTATTATTTTACTTTACAGATGAGTAAACTGAAGCCAGAGAAGGGAGGAACATGTCATGGAAAAGCCATGATTCATTCCAGGTCTCTTGATGCTCAGCTGAGCATTCTTTCCATTGTTTAATGATTCTCGATGTATAAAAAGGATTTTTCTGTTCTCATTTGAATTACATGTATATATTCAGGGATTATAAAACTCTAGTGATTGCTGAGACGTTAGAGATCATGTAGTCTACTGTTTCTCAACAGGGATCTATGAAAATAGATATACCAGCATTCTCCTTGGAGATTTTCATTCTATGGAACTGGGGTGGAGATAAAAGACTATTTTTTTTTTTAATTTCCCAGGAGATTCTCCTACACAGAAAGACTTGGAAACTCGTGATCTAACACAACTTACTTGTACAGATGAAATAACAAAGACCTAAAACAGAGAAGGAATCTTGCCTTTGTAGATAATTTCTTACTCAGGGGCTCAAGTCACTCACACTTGACTTTTGAGCTGTTATTTACAACTCCAGCACTATGTACTGTGTGTACAGATTGGAGCTTTTCAGTGTGGAAAATCTATGTTAGGGAAGTAAGGAAAGCAGCACAGTATCCTAGAGTAAATCCTAGAGCAGATTGTGAACTCAGTCCCAAATGTCATTTGGACACAAGTGTTTTCTGCTTCTATTGCTGCTACTTATATAAGTTATGCTGTTGGACATATTCAAAAAGGCAAAAAAAAAAACCCACCTCCAATTAGAAGAGGGCAGTGGCAAACATTGCCATCACTGAATTTAGAGAAATAAGCATGGATGAGGTCATTAAGTCAAAGTTGAATTTTGAAATATAATCAGATTCTGAAGGGCCCCAGGGCAGATTATTCAGGTATTTGTGGATTGTTCTCAGCTACATACCAGTATTAGGAATATAGAATGTACTTTAATATTCATGGACAGTTCTGGGGCTGTAACTTAAACTCATTTTAGAGGTTCATATACGTATTTCAGTTGCCTGTGCCAGTACCTACTTAGATGTATATCTGCACATTAATTTTCTTAATGATGTTGTGCACTTCTATGTACTTGGCACAACCATAAAGCATTTCATAGTCATATAAGGAAATAAAACAACTCATAACAACTCATAAATAAAAGATAAATTTCACTAACTGCTATATGTGTTCAGAGATAGAAACTATCACAGTCAGTTTGTGGGAGATGATGGCAAAGGTTAATGGCATATGAGGTGAGCCTTGGAGAATGAGTAGTGGAGAGAGGGAGGGAAGGAGGGCGGGGTGGGGGGAGAGAGAGAGAGAGAATGAATGAATGAATGAATAGAGAGAATAAGAACATCCATTCCAGGCACAGGGAGCTGTATGAACAATGCCATGGATATATTGGAGAATAAAATATATTAGGTCAGAGTAACTCAGAGAATTATACTTTGCATACCTTCTCTGAAAGATGTTTCTACCCTCTTAGTTCCCTTGAGAAACTTTCTAATGAAAACTCTTGTCTTCTATGTATTAATAAATTGTAATGGCTTTAATAGATAGTTGGTAAGCAGAGAGGTATACTTGAACATTACCGGTAGGCCACATGTGGTATTAACAAAAGCCTAGAGCTCTGACAATGATATGGTGGCATGAAGGGTAGGATAGTAGTGTTGAGGAAAAAGGAGAAATAGATTTGAAATCAGAGGGGCAGGATATGAGCCTCTTATCTGCTACTAATTAACAGGATGATAGTTGGTTTTTATTCAGTGTCTTTTGGACCTCAATTCATTTATAAAAAGAGTATGAAAATGTCGACCCTTTCTAGCTTTCCAGGTTGCTGTGAGGATCAAATAAGTGCAAAATTAGGTGTTAACATAGAATATAATTATTACTAGCTGTAATAATGGTAATTTTAAAATTTTATATCATTTAAAGATTTTTGCACCTATTCCAAATGAGGATTTTTTTTCATTCTTTTTAAAAGCATTAATCTTGTAATGTCACAAATAAATTTCTAAGATGAATCACTGGTATAAGGATAGAAGTCTGATTCATAAGTCCTTTCTGGATGGCTTAGAGACATTTAACTGTTCATATGAGTATGAAAGGCTAGGAGGCTGAATCACTGATGGGGAAAAAGAATCAGTTTAGGGGCATCGATTAGGCTTCAGTAGCTCATATCATCTGCCCACAGGAGCTGGGCACAATTACTCTCCTTGCATCCTTTGATTTCAAGTGTTTTCCTATTATCATCTAATCCCTGAAGCTGAGTTTGGAAAGGTGACATTTGTTACTCAAGATCACTGCAAATAAACTCCCGTTTCTAAAGCTTCAAGCTGGAAGGGTAGCCATGAGGCCATCGTTCTATTTTATCTGCCAGATATGCTACAAATATGTTTTCTCAGTAATTTGCTTTTGGTTTTGCTTATGTTTTTTTTTTTACAGAGAGAAGATACTGTCTTTAATAAAATTAGACATAGAACATTCTCAAGTAACCAACAAAAGAAGAAATGATACTAGCTAACAAATATTTGGAATCATGTTCACTCTCACTAATAGTCAAAGGAATGAAAAGTAAATCTCTGAGATAGTGTTTCAACCTATCAAACTGGAAATATTTAAAAGAAAAGTAAATGGGCAATGTAGGAATATAGGAATACTTAAATGAAGTATGGTAGAGTAATAAAAATATGTTCTAAAGAATAGATGGCAATGAATAAATTATCACTATAAAATACATGAGAAATGTTAGACACATAATTGGTGATGTGGAAGGAAATGCAGTGGGGAGTTAATAGCAGTCATTTCTGGAAGGTTGTATTATAATCCTTTATTTTTTAATCTAAGTTTCTAAATTTTCACTGAAGAGTATTACTGATGTTATTAGTAAAAAATTTTAAAATGTGCATATGCACTCATGCATATTTAAGAATCATTTTCTATAGTTGCTTCTTTCTGTTACATTAAATGTGTAATCTACCCAATATGACAACCACATTCTTTTTTAAAAATTTGTATCTTATTGTGGTAAGAACACTTAACAAAAGACCTACCCTCTTAACAGATTTTAAGTGTACAATACATTAGTGTTGACTATAGGTACCGTGTCATACAGCAGGTCTTTAAAGCTTATTTACCTTACTTAATTGAAACTTTATGCCTGTTGATTAATATATTGCCCATTCTCCCCATTCCCACCCATTGCAGTCTTTGATTTTTATGAATTTAACTATTTTAGATACCTCACATAAGTGAAATCATGCAGTATTTATCTTTCTGTGTCTGGCTTGTCTCTCATCACATAATGTCCTCAACGTCTGTCCATGTTGTGGCATATTGCAGAATTCCCTTCTCTTTTAAGGTTGAACTGTACTCTATTGTATGTATATAGTCACCCCTCCTTATCTGTGGGTTCCATGTCTGCAGATTCAATCATCCAATAGAGGTTGGTTGAATCTGGGGAATGTGGAACCCATGGATATGGAGGACCAATTGTACTACAACATTTATATAAGGGACTTAAACATTGGAAGATTTTGATATCTGTGTGGAGTTCTGGAACCAATCCCCTGTGGAAGGACTGTACTACATTTTCTTTATCCATTCATCTATCAATGGACATTTAGGTTGTTTTATATCTTAGCTATTGTGAATAATGCTGCAATGAACAAAGGAATGCTAATATCTCTTCAAGATACTGATTTCAGTTCTTTTGGATATAGGCCCAGAATTGGGATTGCTGGATAATATGGTAGCTCCTTTTTAAATTTTTTTGAGGAATATCCATACTGTTTTCCGCAGCAGCTGCACCATCTTGCATTACTACCAATAGTGGCAAGGGTTCCAATTTCTCCACATCCTGCCAATATGTGTTATCTTCTGGTTTGAATAATTTTCTTTTTATAATGGCTGTCCTAACAAGTGTGAGGTGATACCTCGTAGTTTCGATTTGCGTTTCTCTGATGATTAGTGTCAATGAGCATTTTTTTCATATAACTGTTGCCCATTTGCCTATCTTACTTGGAGAGATGTCTATTCAAGTCTTTAGCCCATTGTCTTAAATCGAGGTATTAGGTTTTTTAATGAGTTGTATGAGTTCCTTATATATGTTTGAGATTAACCTCTCATCAGATATATGGTTTGCAAATATTTTCTCCCATTCTGTAGGTTGCCTTTTCACTCTGTGGATTGTATCCTTCGCTGTGCAGAAGCTTTTTAGTCTGATATAGTCCCACAGTTTTGGTTTTTGTGGCCTGTGCTTTTGGTGTCATATCCGTGAAATTATTGCCAAGACCAGTGTCATGAAATGGCATTCTTCAATGAGCTGCCACTATGCGTATGGTTCTTCTTTCTTTATTGTATACCTATTCTTGTTTGGTCTTCTGTTTTAGACATATTTGATGTTATAGACATAGATATTATATATATTTGCTGACTAGATGTTTTCAGTTACCTATTTGTAAATTTCAGTGGGGATATATGCAAATTGAATGTCTACTACAATCATTTGGAATATAAACTTACATAATAAAAAGGCTACTATTTTTGTTATTTAAATATATAGGTATTTTTTTCCCTAGAGTAGCAAGCAGAAAAGAAGATTCAAACTGGCATTTACACTGTAGACCTGAGAGTGACATTTTATCCAAGGAAACATCACTTCATTATTACCTAGTGAATAATATCTCTGACAAGTGTGTATTGCATGACTACTTGCTGAGTCATGACTACCACCAAGTAAATATCTCATTTATGAATTTTCATGCAATTTTATTTTGAATTGAATCAATCTTATAATGTCTTTGATAGAACACACCTAAAAGGCTTAAAGTGCACAGAAACGAGCAATTTTCTTTTATGTAATGTTGCAAAGTATATGCATAGTAATGTGGTCATCTGAGTCAGCTGAGGGGGCAGTGTTCAGAGACAGGAGACTTGTGCTTTGAGCTTTGAATATGACCTTGTTATGTGTTGTGACTTCAGAGGGACTATTTACTCTGAGTCTCTTTGTCCTTATCTGTAAAATGGGACTAATAACACCTGCTTTGCTTACTTTTCAGGTTTGTTTAGAGACTGGAAAAGTGATAATGCATGGAAATTCACTAATACCTAGTATGCCAGTTTGACCACATACTCAGCTATCTGGTAATTAACTCAAAGTGAACCAAAGGGGCACAAGTTGCTGGCTTAATTTCTAGTTAAACTAATTGGCTTCACACTGTGCTGTACCCTCATTTAGTCCAGTCACTTGGTAAATATGTGTCTATGTAAGTGATTAGCTGAGGGTGGGTGATAGTTCAATGTTGGATCTATCTTAGCTGTAGGAAAGCAATTCCTATGTGTACCCTATTTGTACTTATGAGTCAAGAGCAGGAGTTTGTGTAAAAAACAGCACGTTGATGTTTACGAGAGTTAAAACATAGGTATAACTCATAAACACCTCAAATAATCCTTCCTTCCTGAAAGCTTTCCTCCTCTGGCTAACTCCTCTCTAATATTGAATTTAGCATCCATTCTCCTTGTTATATGGCAAACTCTATGAGGGCAAAGTATCTGTCAGTGTGTCAGTTTTCCTTACTACTGAATCTGCTGTGTCTATTACAGTGCTTGACACATAGCAGATGCTCAATAATTATTATATTAAGTATGATATATATATGATATTATATTAAGTATGATATTACTATATGTATTATTATATGTTATCTTATTGTCTGTATATCTCATATGTATGTACGTAAAACTGCTGACTTACTCATTAATCCCACCAGCCACCTCTCAGCTCCTACCTCAGATACTTTTTAGGTGCACAGTAAGCAGTGACTGTATATTCTTTATATTATTTAGGATGAAGCAATAGGAGTACAGTAACCTATTGCCTTACAGTAAATCCAAATGTTAATCCTTATATAACACACAAATGCATATCTTATTGTGTCTAAGTAAGATAGTGCCCTCAGTAATTTGTAAATACATGCACCAAAATTTATTTTCCATTCATTGAAAACTACCAGTCCAGAGATGAATAGAAAGGCAGTGATTAAAGTTTTGGAGCAACCCAATCTAACCTAGGGCTGGAGGCTCATTTGAATTTCCTAATTATCACTGGTCCAGATCTTCAGGCTTATAATCTTCCCTGAGGCTCCTGGTTATTTTTCCTAATAGATGTCCCAGTCTTGTTAATAAAACAGGTCCTTAATATTAAATATAAAACTCATCATAAGATTGAAGTTTCATTGAATTTATTTTAGCAGAGGTCTGAAGCTACTTTCCACTAATGACTAACTTCAGGGAATAATTTGCTTAGGCTTTAGCAGTGTGCTAGGCCCACACCTTCTGAGTTATAATGTTTTTACCTACCATATTTAGTGGTAAAAGGAAAAAATGATGGATCCTTTCATTTAGGCTAACAGCATTAACAAAAAAATATATAATTTAGTGAAGTTTGTATAAAAAGTATGTGTGTGAATATATATATGTATATATATATATCTATGCATACATATATATGGTATGTGTTCACATCTAAATTAGAATATCAGTGAGTTATATTTCATCTATTTCATCTCTGATTTAACTGTTTTTGTAAAATAACAAGATTATGAAAAGCTCCAGTCCAGACATGAAAAACATTTTCCAAATCTATAATGCCTAAAGGGCATACTTTTGAATAACTTCCAGGTTTTATGTTCATAAATTTATTCCAAATGTTAGATGATTGACATTTCATTTTTTAATCTCTTTCAGAACTGACAATCTGGATTGTAAATTGTAAGCCAATCTCTCCAAATTTATTTTTGGTCTTATATGTTTCAAAAATCTTCCCTTTTTTGATTGTGTGTGTGTGTGTGTGTGTGTGTGTGTGTGTGTAGAGGAGAGAAATTGAGATATCCAATTTTTTTTCATTAAACAAAACTTATAAATGAAAAAATTATGCCTTACTGGTGGGATATTTTTCTTTTTGTTATAGTTCCTTCATAATACTTTTGATTTATTATTTGGCAAAGAAAACTAAACACATCCACTGTGTACCATTCCTGGTGAGATTAATGTTTAATATGTATGCAACAACAATACTTGAACATTTTCTTGTTTACCAACCACAAAAGTGCCCCTGGGCATCAAAATAGTTCTCTTCCAAGTTTGGGGGAAATTAAGTAGTGTATTTGAAGTGCTTTGCCAGCACCGTGCTGTCAAATGTTTACCTGTGTGGCAGTTAAATGGGTCTCAGGTGAATTAACTTTTACCCCCTCCAGAAGCAGGACAATTGTAGGCATTTTCACTGCAGACTTCACAACATACAACAGAACTGTCACTCTGGAGTGAGTTTGAAGAGCAGTCAAATGAAAGTTAAATTGTTTTGCCTGCAACTTGCTCAGTTAACTTTGGAGAATATTCTCATATTTGCATTTGATATCATAAGTCCTCTTCAGCACTCAGTCCTGAGGGGAAGTCATTCCCTGGTCTGTTTTCACCAGGGGCATGCTTACTTCATGCCAGCCTCATGTCTGAACTGGATTTTCATCGCATGTGACTAAGTGGGAAAATCTTTATGCTCATAATGGTAACTTTTTTTATTAATTTATTATTTGGCTGTGTTGGGTCTTAGTTGCGGCACATGGGATCTTTTGTTGCAGCGTGCGGGCTTCTCTCTAGTTGCGGCCCGCAGGCTCCAGAGTGTGTGGGCTCTGTATTTGCAGCACACGGGCTCTCTAGTTGAAGCGCGTGGGCTTAGTTGCCCCGCAGCATGTGGGATCTTAATTCCCTGACCAGGGATTGAACCGGCATTCCCTGCATTGAAAGACAGATTCTTAACCACTGGGCCACCAGGGAAGTCCCTACAATAGTAACTTTTTTTTTTTAAATTAGTTTCTGCTTTATAACAAAGTGAATCAGTCATACATATAATGGTAACTTTTAACCAAAGTAAAATTCTGGGATGATTTCTACCTTTGATACTTGGATTCACTTAATCCATCATTCATTCATAATTTATTTCTTAAAAACACATTTACTGGGCCTCCCTGGTGGCGCAAGTGGTTGAGAGTCCGCCTGCCGATGCAGGGGATACGGGTTCGTGCCCCGGTCTGGGAGGATCCCATATGCCGCGGAGCGGCTGGGCCCGTGAGCCATGGCCGCTGAGCCTGCGCGTCCGGAGCCTGCGCGTCCGGAGCCTGTGCTCCGCAACGGGGGAGGCCACAACAGTGAGAGGCCCGCATACCGCAAAAAAAAAAAAAAAAAAAAAACACATTTACTAAGTGCCTATTATAATCTAGATTCTAGGCAAGATATGGAAGATATGACAAAGGAAACAGAATAAATCATGCCACTAGTGAGCTCAGAATCTAGGGAAGGAAATGAAATATAAATAACACTTACTTACACAAAGTTATAACTATAGTATCATTAATAATAAAAAAAAACTTAAAACAACAAACAAATAGCCAGAGTTGCAGCATCAAAGTCTTCTACAGATAAAGTACCTCCTGGAAGTGCAACCTCAGTGTTGCTTATATAAAGGAAGTTTATATAAAGGAGAGATTGGTCATACTTGGGTGTTGAAGTAGAATCTCCAGCAGCTGGACCTTCTATGAGAAGATGGGTTTACACAAATGATGAAGTGGAGAGGAAGACAACAAAGGCATTAAAGTAGGAAGATCAGATTTTTTTTAACTCAGATAAAGGTCATGCTGTAAAACGATGTGAGTCCTCCTTCCCTTGGTGAGTGTAGACATTAAAGCATTCCCTTGGTCTCTTTCATAGATCAACAAGGATACTCTCCAGAGTGACTGTCATCTGCATATGCTGAGTCAATATTAACACCACCATGTGTAGAGCTATTGAGAACAAGCTCCCTGGTTAGATATTTCCATTTTGTTCTGTGGTCATGGGAAGTACCACTAACGTTGCCCAGGAGCTTCTCCAAATTTTCCCACTGGTCACCAAGGAGCCCATGAAGAGAAGGAGTCATCAAACCTTCTACTAAGTAACTTAAATCCCTCAAAAACATGGACGGTGTGAGTGCAGTGTAGTATCATACTCACATACAAAGGACATGATATTTCATCTTAGGCTGTGACATAGGCCAATGAATTGACTGTCTATAGGTCCATTTATTTTAGCCTTCTGCAATGACACAAAGGCAGTGGCAGTTTAATTCATCAGGAGATTGTTGTGTAAATACATTTTCTATTGTCATTAGCATTTGGTCTTGCAGATAAGTGCACATTGCACAAGCTTGCTTCTCCCCAGCTACTTATGACAGAGTACAATAAATTAAAATAACTTTCTTTTCTACCTTCTTCAAGGGTCATTACTTCTTACCTGTCCCTCATAGAGTTATGGAACTTTTAATCAAGAAAACATTTTAGTACATTGTTTTTCAAAATGCAGTCTGAGCACATCAGATGGCCTCTTCTTATGATCCAGATTCTGGGGTCACTGTCCAGCTCAACTAAAGCAATCTCTAGGTATGGGGCTGAAGGACCTGCATGTTTAACAAGCTTCTTGGGTGATCTCATGTAAATTAAAATTTGACAATCACTACCTTCAAAGATAGCTTAACTCCAACATTTCTCAAATCAATAATCTGCAGTTCAGAAAGGGGAAGTGACTTGTCCAGGGTTACAGAGCAAGTACTCACAGAAATCAGCCTTCTGCAGAACTCTGAGATCTGAGCCCAGGGTTCTTTTCACCACCCCACAATGTCTATACCCCAACCCCCCCATCATATGCCTGTTGTGTGACATTTTCAGGAGGAAGAGTTTTTGGTGATCAGCTACTTTCAATACACAAACTCTTTTTGACTTATAATGACATATTTTTAAATAACTGTTTAGAATATACTTGTGGCAATACTTCCTTCTTCCAGAAAACTGTTTAATTGAGAATGTAGTCTCAACACAGAATCTTTGCATATGGAAAGCATTAAGTAAAGATAACTGGCAAGTTTGTAATGTAGTCTCAATATAGGCTTTGGATTTGTGCCAAAACTCTGTAAGGTAGAATGGAATTTCAGAAAATGATGTTGCGAAACTAAACACCATAGGTTGACTAGCTCACACTTGAAGACTGAAACTTCTGTCCACTTTGTATGTTCTCTTAGAACTCACTGTGTATTGTGCCTTTGTTCTTCTTGATTACTGTTACATTGGTGAAAGTGAGAAGAACATTCTGGATCCTGCTCACAAGGAGTGGCTCCAGAAGTCACTGTTTAATTGCTTTGAAAATCAATTTAAAAACTTTTATTGGGCTTCTCTGGTGGCGCAGTGGTTGAGAGTCCACCTGCTGATGCAGGGGACACGGGTTCGTGCCCCGGTCCGGGAGGATCCCACATGCCGCGGAGCAGCTGGGCCCATGGGCCATGGCTGCTGAGCCTGCGCATCTGGAGCCTGTGCTCCGCAACGGGAGAGGCCACAACAGTGAGAGGCCCGTGTACCGCAAAAAAAAAAAAAATATATATATATATATATATATATATATATATATATATATATATATATAGATTAATGGAACCAGCTGCTTTGTACAAGGACTTCTAAGTGACATCTTTTTTTAATAAGGGCCCACCCCAACGTCTTTGACGTTCTAATAGTGTAGGGCCCCTTCATTTTATTGGGCTTTTTCTGTTTCCTATTTTGTATCATTAACATGATCAAAAATGTGAAATAATCAACAAGTGTGCATGACTTGTTCATTACTCTCTTTATTTTTTTATCTTTATTTTTTCAAAATTTTTATTGGAGTATAGTTGATTTAAAATGTTGTGTTAGTTTCAGGTGTACAGCAAAGTAAACAAGCACATATATCCACTCTTTATTAGATTCTTTTCCCATACAGGTCATTACAGAGTATTGAGAAGAGTTCCTTTTGCTATACAATAGGTCCTTATTAGTTGTCTATTTTATATATAGTAGTGTGTATGTGTCAACCCCAATCTCCCAATTTATCCCTCCCCCACCATTTCACCCCCATAAGTTTGTTTTCTACTTCCGTGATTCTACTTCTGTTTTGTACGTAAGTTCATTTGTACCTTTCTTTTAGATTCACATACAAATGATATCATATGATATTTGTCTTTCTGTGTCTGACTTACTTCATTCAGTATGACAATCTCTAGGTCCATCCATGTTGCTGCAAATGACATTATTTTTTCTTTTTCATGGCTGATTAATATTCCATTGTATAAATGTACCATATCTTCTTTATCCATTCCTCTGTCAATGGACAGTTAGGTTGCTTGCATGTCCTGGCTGTTGTAAATAGTGCTGCAATGAACACTGAGGTGCATGTATCTTTTCAAATCATGGTTTTCTCTGGATATATGCCCAGGAATGGGATTGCAGGATCATATGGTAGCTCTATTTTTTTAAATTTTTTAAGGAACCTCCATACTGTTCTGTACCAATTTACATTCCCACCAACAGTGCAAGAGGGTTCCCTTTTCTCCACACCCTCTCCAGCATTTACTGTTTGTAGATTTTTTGATGATGGCCATTCTGACCGGTGTGAGGTGATACCTCATTGTAGTTTTGATTTGCCTTTCTCTAATAATTAGTGATGTTAAGCATCTTTTCATGTGCCTCTTGGCCATCTGTATGTCTTCTTTGGAGAAATGTCTATTTAGATCATCTGCCCATTTTTTTTATTGGGTTTTTTTTTTGATATTGAGCTGCAGCTCATTACTCTCTTTATGTCACTTTCTTTTTGGAAATAAGGTAACCATTTGTCTCTAGACTCAGTCATAGGTACTGGCCGTTTTCCTATTCTATAAAAATAACTATGCAGGATTCAATGATCTATAAGTTCTTTTCCCACTTCAACATCATGTGTTTAGAACTAAGGCACATTTTAATCTATCTTGTCTGTCTTTTTTGGAGGGGGCATGTATTTATTAAAGGGAAATAGCTAATTTTTTTTTATTAGTTTCTGCTTTATAACAAAGTGAATCAGTCATACATATACATCTGTTCCCACATCCCTTCCCTCATGCATCTCCCTCCCTCCCACCCTCCCCATCCCACCCCTCCAGGCGGTCACAAAGCACCGAGCTGATCTCCCTGGGCTCTGCGGCTGCTTCCCACTATCTATCTACCTTACGTTTGGTAGTGTATATATGTCCATGCCTCTCTTTCGCTTTGTCTGACTGCGGAAATAGCTAATATTTTGTGAGTTTAGAAAAGGGCTGTGTCCCTGCATTCTCAAGTGAGGAGATAGTTGATTTCAAGTTAGAATATGTCACAATAAAAAAGGCTATTGTAAAAGCCTTTTTGACAATAGGCACCACTAAATGTAATGCATTAGGAGGTATATTATATCTTTGTTTTAATATATCTATATGAACAGTGTATAAAAAGCATGTAAGTGTTTCCCATTTGCAACCTCATTTGAATACCATTTTATTTTTAAGAGAAAAGTTCAGAAATATAGGTAAAAATCAAACCATACACTGTTACTATGGTTATTGACTGTTTAATGGAAGCATTTGAAGAATATTTATCCTTGACCTTTTCCAAAAGAAGTCCAGTGAATTGTGCACAGGTGAATACAAATGGGTGCATTCATCCTGACTTGAAAAAAGACTCTGGCTTTGTTAAGCACTCTTTTAAAACTTTGTATTATCAGCCAAGCATTAAAATCCAGTTTTGTGATAAAAAATAAGTTCTGTATATAGATTTTAGGCCTAAATATGAAACTCATCATCAAAAGAAATTTAAGACATTAGGAATATATGTAATGTTTCCATTTGGGGGGAAAGCAATGGTAAATTAAGAAGCTAGCTAATGAATGCTAGCAGTAGGTTGGAGTTTTAATTTGCATTATAATATGAGGGTCATTTATCTCTTCCCCTACCATCTTCTTAATTAACAAATCTTATTAGAAACATATGAACAGTTTACCCCTTATGCAGTGCTCTGGATTGTTGTATAATAAATTGAGGACACATCCATTTTTTACTTTTCTTTATTAGGATATTATCCTTTTGATGCTAGCTAGTCTACCAGTGAACAGTAAAGACTGCTTGCTCCAGATGGTGAGAAATTGAATACCTTGCAGGTTACCATGCACCTAATACAGCAAAGAGGAGGGATTGGATGCAGTCATTGGAATTATAGTGGTGACAAGCAATAGGGATGTCAGCGTAGAAAACCTTTGACTTCCTTTTAGCAGATTGAGTGTTGATTCCTAACTCAACGTGATTAAAACTCTAATAACCCACATTCTGAATTGCTCTCTTTGTAGTTTGCTGCTTTATGCAAAGGGATAATATGTTGACAGATAAATCTTACTCCAGGGAATCTAAATGTGTATTCTTTGAATCTGTTATATTAATATAATAGCTTTATTTTTCACAACTTTATTGAGGTATGATTAATTTCACATGTTTAATATATACAATTTGATGAATTTGGACATATGCAAAAATACCTGTGATACCATCTCCACTAACAAGGTAATAGATATGTCCATCACTTCCAAAAGTTTCCTTGTGTCTGCTTTTTGTGTGTGTGTGGTAAGAACATTAAGCATGAAATCTACTCTTTTAACAAATTTTTAAGTATACAATACATTATTGCTAACTAGAGCCCATAAAGTGCAATGTGGCAAACAGCCACATAGAATGGGTGACTTAATGAAGGATGTTTAAAATGTTTTTTAAAAAAAGAGGTGAGACAATGGAGATGATGATGTAGTAAGGAGACAAAGAATACCCATAAGCAAAATCCAACACCAAACAGAAGATAAGGTTAAAGCAAGTCTTTTAAAGCCACTGCCTAGGGGTAAAATCGTTTTCTTTAGTTTAATTTTTATTTTATATTGGAGTATAGTTGATTTACAATATTGTTTTAGTTTCAGGTGTAACATTTTTCAGGTAACATTTTTCTTCTAAGCCACTGTTGCTTCTGTTGGCCGTTTGGCTGATCTGTTGCTTGGCTTTAACCAAGTTTATTAATGAAAAAGTTCTAAAATAGTTTTGTAGGCTTGAGGAGCCAAATAAACAATAGCATTTATAAACTATTAGTAGGGATGTTATGTTCTTTTGGCATTTAAGCATGCTGCTACATTTGGGCTGTTAAAGCAAAACAATAGTTTTAAGGTTGAATTTATTGAGTTATAATGTACATCAATGAAAATTCACCTTTTTAAGGTGTACAGTTCTATGAATTTTAAGGATTATGCAATCCACTTTTATTAAGTTTTTATTGAGGTATAGTTGCTTTACAACGTTGTGCTAGTTTCTACTGCACAGCTAAGTGAATCAGCTATACACATACACATATCCCCTCTTTTTTGGATTTCCTTCCCATTTAGGTCACCACAGAGCATTGAGTAGAGTTCCCTGTGCTATACAGTAGGTTCTCATTAGTTATCTATTTTATACATAATATCAATAGTGTATATATGTCAGTCCTCATCTCCCAATTCACCCCACTCCTCCTTCCCCCCTTGGTGTCCATGTGTTTGTTCTCTACATCTGTGTCTCTATTTCTGCTTTGCCAGTAAGTTTATCTATACCATTTTTCTGGATTCCACATATATGCATTAATATATGATATTTGTTTTCCTCTTTCTGACTTACTTCACTCTGTATGATCGACTATATGTCTATCCACATCTCTACAAATGACCCAATTTCGTTCCTTTTTTATGGCTGAGTAATATTCACTATGGAGAACAGTATGGAAGTTCCTGAAAAAACTAAAAATAGAACTACTGGGCATATACCCAGAGAAAACCATAATTCAAAAAGACACATGCTCCCCAATGTTCATTGAAGTGCTGTTTACAATAGCCAGGACATGAAATCAACCTAAATGTCCATCAAGAGAGGAATGGATAAAGAAGATGTAGTACATATATACAGTGGAATATTAGCCATAAAAAGGAACAATCCACTTTTAGAACATTCCCATCACATCAAAAACTTTCTCCATTTCTCTTTGTTGTCAATCCTTTCTCCCTACACCCAGTCCCTGGCAGTCACTGATAGGTCTGTGTCCCTAATAAGTTCAACTTTTCCAGAATGTCATATGAATGGAATCCTGCAACATAGAGTGTTTCATATTTGGCTTTTTTTCATTTTGCATAATGCATTTACATTGTATGCATCAATTGGTTTTTAGGATAAAATAATATATGTGCCTTGTTAGTAAGTTGCAGAAGGCAAAAAAATATATATGAAGAAAAATTACCAATAATTCTACTGCAAAGATAATCATCACATTAACTGCTTTTTAAACATTTATTTCCAGGTTTTTCTTTATGCATATATTATTACACACACATACACAACTGTTGACCTTCTAATATATATATATTATATTTAATATATATATTATAATATATATAGTTATATACTTACATAGTTTTGTGATTTTTCAGATAACATTATATTAAATTATTTCTCATGTCAGTAAAGTCTTCATGAGTCTAATTTGATGGGCTGCAAATGCCATATTTTATGTCAGTTATTTAGCCATACCTATAGTTTTAGATATTTTGTGGTTGTTTCCAGTTTCTTCCTATCATAACACAACAGTAGACATTTTGGGGTATAATGCTTTTGAGAAGTAGAAACCTCATATGCCAGCTGATCACAGATTTTGCTGTCTGAATATGAAAGGGGGAATGTGATGTAAGTGTGATGAGTGAAACAGAAGGAGGATTGTATTACTCAGATAAAGCAGTCTGATAGGAATAAATGCATATAAGAGAAGCAGTACTATAGTACAAAGCACAGACTCCAAAAACTGCAAAATACAAAAAAAAAAGCAGTGTACAGCAATAGCTTCCCTTCATTGAATACCTTGTATTAAGCATTTAATCTATGTTATCTCATTTAACTCCTACAACAATCTTATGAGGTAGTGCGGTAGGCAGAATACCTCCCTAAGCCATGGAATCTATAAATATGTTACCATATATGGCACAAGAGATTTTACAGATGCAATTATGGTAAGATTCATTAAAATAGGGAGATTAGTCTGGGTTATTCTTGCGGACTCAGTCTAACCAGCATTAGCAGTTAAAAGCAGAAAACTTTTTTCTGGCTAGAGTAAAATATGGCAGACAGAAACGTCAGAGGTATCTAAGGTGTGAGGAGGACTTAATGCTCTATTGCTGGCTTTAAGAATGGAAGGGGTAATGTGATAAGGAGTACAAGTGGTGATAAGGAGCTGAGAGGATTCCAGCTGACAGCAATTAGGAAGCAGGAACGTCAGTCCTACAACCACACAGAACTGAATACTGCCCATAACTTACACAGAGTCTACACCATTTGCATTCCCACAGAAGTGCATAAGAGTTCCAATTTCTCCACATATATTTTCTGGTTTTTTTTATAGTAGCCATCATAATGTGTATGAGATGGTACCAACTATTGAATTGATAGTAATGGCCTTAGTTTCATTTCTAATTTTAGTTATTTGAGTATTTTCTGTTTTTTTCCTAGTCCACCTAAGCTAAAGATTTGTCAATTTTCTTGATCTTTTAAAAGAACCAACTCTTCGTTTCATTGATTGTCTCTATTTTTTACTATCCTCTATTTTGTTTACCTCTGCTCTAATCTTTATTATTTCCTGCATTCTCTGAGTTTTGGGTTTAGTTTATTCTTATATTTGCAGCTCCTTAAGTTGTAAATTTAGGATGTTGATATGAGATCTTTCTTATTTTTTAATGTAAGCATTTATAACTATAAATTTCCACCTTAACACTGCTTTCACTACACCACATAAGTTTTGGTATGCTGTGTTTCATTTTCATTCATCTCTAAGTATTTCCTAATTTTCTTTGTGATTTCTCCTTTGGTATATTGGTTATTTAAGAGTATGGTTTTTAATTTTCACAAATGTGTTAATTTTCCAGTTTTACTTCTGCTGTTAGTTTTTAACTGCATCAGAAATTTTCTATAGTCAGAAAATGTACTTTGTTTGATATTTATCTTTTAAAATCTATTGAGATTAAACTTGTGGCCGAACATATGGTCTATCCTGGAAAATGTCCCATGTGTACTTGAGAAGAATGTGTATGCTGTTGTTGTTGGGTAGAGTGTGCTTTATATGTCTGTTATATTTTGTGGGCTTATTGTGCTAAGCCTCTATTTTGTTATTTATTTTCTGTCTGGTTGTTCTATCTCTTATGGAGAGTGGTGTATTGAAGTCTCCAACCATTATTTTAAAACTATTTCTTCCTTCATTTATACTAGTTTTTGCTTCATATACTTTGCTGATCAGTGAAAAGGTGTGTAAATGTTTATAATTGTTATATCTTCTTCCTGTATTGAAACTTATTAATATATAATGTCATTCTTTGTCTTTTGTAAACTTTTTGATTTAAAGTCTATTTTGTTTGATATTAATATAGATACACCTGCTCTCTTTTGATTACTCTTTGCATAGAATATCTTTTCCCGTTCTTTCACTTCCATCTATTTGTGTCTTCGGATCTAAAGTGAGTCTCTTGTAGACAGCATATAGTTGGATAATATGTCATTATCCATTTTGCCAATCTCTGTCTTTTGACTGGAGAGTTCAATCCATTTACATTTAAAATAATTACTGATAACATGGGACTTACTTCTATCATTTTGTTATTTGTTTTCTATATGCCTTATAACTTTTTAGTCCCTCATTTCCTGCACTGCTGTCTTATTTTGTGTTTAATTTTTTTTGTAGTGAAATCTTTAAGTTCCATTATCATTTACTTTTGTTTATTTTCTACAGCTATTTTTGTAGTTATAATAGGAATTACATTTAACATCCTAAAGTTATATCACTCATATAAATTTATGCCAGCTTAACTTAAATAACATACAAAAACTCTGGTGCTTTACAGCTCTGTCCTCCCACATTTTAGTTCTTGATGTCACAAAATTACATCTTTATGCATAAACTAGTAATTCTTTTAAAGGCATTAGTTTCTTAAATTATATAGAAAACAAAAGGTGGATTTACAAATCAAAGTTACAAAAATAACTTTTTGATTAATAATTTAAAAATATATCAATCTCTTAAATCATGTAGAAAACAAAAAGGGCAGTTATGAACCATTGTTACAATAATACTGGTATTTATAATACCCAAGTATTTACCTTTATTGAAATCTTTATTTCTTCATATGGCTCAAGTTACTGTCTGGTATCCTTTCATTTTACCCTGCAAGACTTGAGTATTTCTAGTAGGACAGGTCTAGTGCTAATGGACTTCTTCAGCTTTTGTTTATCTGGGAAAGTATTATTTTCTCTCTCACTCGGACATTATTGACAGATATAGGCATCTTGGTTGACAGGTTTTTTTTCTTTTAGCACTTTGTATATATTGGTACACAGCCTTCTGGCCTCCAAAGTTTCTAATGACAAAGCTGCTGCTAAACTTATTGAGGATAACTTGTATATCAGAAGTCCCCAACCCCTGGGCCGCAGGCTGGTACCGGTCCATGGCCTGTTAGGAACTGGGCTGCACAGCAGGAGGTGAGTGGCGGGCAAGCAAACAAAGCCTCTTCTGTCGCTCCCCATCACTCATGTTACCACCTAAACCATTGCTGGCATTACTGCCTGAACCATTGCTTGCATTACCACCTTAACCATCCCCCCCACTGCTTGCATTACTGCCTGAGCCATTGCTCACATTACCACCTGAACCATGGCTCGCATTACTGCCTGAACCATCACTTGCATTACCACCTGAACCATCCACCCCCATCACTCACATTACCACCTGAACCATTCCCCTGCGGTCTTCCACGAAACTGGTCCCTAGTGCCAAAAAGTTAGGGACCACTGTTGTATATGACAAGTTGCTTCTCTCTTGCTGCTTCCAAGATTCTCTGTCTTTATCTTTTGAAAGTTTGAGTATAATGTGTTTCTGTGTGGGTCTCTTAGAATTTTGTTACTTGGAGCTCATTAAGCTTCTTGGATGTTTATATTCATGTGTTTCATCAAATTTGTGATGTTTTCAGCCATTATTTCTTTGATATTCTCTCTGCCCCTTTTCTCCCTCTCTTCTCCTTAAAGAACCCCCATACTGTGTATGTTAGTCCACTAGATGTTGCCCCATGGATCCCTTAGGCTCTGTTCACTTTTCTTCAATCTTCTTTTTGTTCCTCAGACTCAATAATTTCCATTGTGTTATCTTCAAGTTTGCTGACTCTTTCTTCTGTCTGCTCAAATCTTCTTTTGAATCCCTCTATTTAAAATTTCATTTCAGTTATTACACTTTTTAGCTCTGGAATTTCTTTCTGGTTTCAGTTTAGGTTTTCTGTCTCTTTATTGACATTTTAATTTTATTCATACATACTTTTCTTGACTTTCTCCACATCTTCCTTAGTTTGTTCTTTGAGCATCTTTAAGATGGTCATTTTAAAGTCTTTGTCTAGTAGATCTGACATTAGGTCTTTTTCAGGGACAGATTTTGTTGATTTATTGTTTTCCTTTGTATGGGCCATTCTTTCCTGTTTCTTTGTATGCCTCATGATTTTATGTTTTAAAAAATGGACATTTAAATCTAATAATGTGGTAAATCTGGAAATCAGATTCTCTGTTTTCCCCAGAGTTTGCTGTTTTATTGTTTTGTTTTGTTTTGCTTCTCATTGTTACAGGCTGTCTCTGTGCCAAGGCTTAGCCTCAGGTATAAACATAAATTCTTCCTAGGTCTTTTCTGAGCTTGTACCTTTCCCTGGGCACGCACAATCATTTTCTAATTTTTCCCATTTATACAGTTGCTTTTGAATGTCCTAGTCTTTAATGTATGGCTCCCAAAAGGGAGAAAAGAGAAAAATGAAGGGGGATGGGAACAGTGTTAGCCCTTTAAACCCCCTGGAAGTCACTTCTGCCAGAGGAGGAGGAGCTTGCAATAGTCAGGGGAAGTGCAAGAACAATGACCACCCTTCTTCTTATCTGCAGCTCTGCAACTAAAGCAGTGATCTTTGATCAGAGCACAGACCCCTGATATTTGGAGGACTGGGTCCTTTTTGTCCACCCTGGCTCCCACAAACAGGAACATGTACATAGCTGTCAGACATAGGGTTGAGGGTAGGGCATGGGTAGCTGCTACTGTGCTAAAAGCTGTTATTGATTGAAATTCACCATAATTTACCATCAAAGCCTTTCCCTGGAAGTTTTAAGACTTCACTCCAGAATTCCAAAATAGTTATATCATATTCTGCCAGTTTAATTCTTGTCTAGGTGGGGAGACAGATCCCTGGTGTTTCCTATTTTGTCATCTTCTCTTAGACTGCTTTTTTAAAAACTATTTTCCAACTTGGCCTACTTGAAAGTTTAGTTGATTTATTTTCAATATGTTCTTGTTTTCTAACAAAAGCATTTAAAGCTAAGTAAGGAATCTCAACTTCTACCTTGGCCATATCTCTTCTCTTTCAGAATACTGTAGTCCCATTATTTTTCCATTTCAACTACTTTATAACTTTAATATTCATTTCTTCTTAAACTAGAGTTATTTAGGATTGCATGTCTGTAAATACATACATGTGTATTGAATTGTTGTTTATTTGATTCTTAATTTTCAAATATGTTGATTTATCTTGGCTACCTTTCTGGTGTTATTTTATAATTTTATTTAATTGTGATCAGTGAGTATGAGAGATAATTATGGCCTAACACATGGTCAGTTTTGGTGACTGTTCCATGTTTGTTTAAAATGAATATGTAGACTCTATTTTGGGAGCACAAAATTCTTTGTAAGTATAAGACTATAATTATGTTTTTCAATTTCTCTATATGTTTTCAATACTTAATTGTTGGTTTCTTAGCATGGTGTATTAAAATCTGCCACCATGATTACTGCTTTCTCAACTTCTCATATTGTAGTTCTCTTAGCATTTGCTATATCTATTTCAAATCTATAATGTCATGTGGATGAAGATTTATGACTTGGCTTTTCTGTAGGTTTAAAAAATATTCAATAAATTTGAAGTGTCTTTTAACCCCTTTAAATGATTTACCTTGAATAGTTTTGCCTAATATTAATATTGCCCCATGATTTTTTTATGCTATAAAATGATAGATTAATTTAAATTTCTTCAATCTGTCTTCATATTTTAATAGAAAGTATCAAGTTAAATTTAATATTAAGTTATTCTGTTTATTAATATGTGGAGATGTGTTCTTGTCAACTTGTTTGTGTTTACTTGTTCTGATGTTTTCAACTTGTTTCATTTATCCTTTTTAAAACTCTCAGTTGGTTTTATGTTTCATTGTTACTTTCCCTTTTATCCTATGGCTTAGAAATTATATTTATGTTTGTATTCTTGCAGTGGTTACCCTTAACCTTTAATGCACAAACCTAACATTTCTTCAATATCTAGATTTAAATTAATATCCGTTTCCTCCCTCTAACAATGTTAAGAACCATTACACACTTTACTTCCTTTCATTTCTTTCCCTCTCTCTGCTATGTCTTTTAATTGATATTATTTAATACTTCAATTTTAGTTTGTTATTATTACTTTAAACTCAATACTTATTTAGATTTGACACAGATATATCGGTTTCTGGTTTATTTCCCACCATTCCTTCTTCAATTCTAGTTTCTTCTTCAAGTTTAATCTTTCCTTTGCTCCAGCATTTATTTCAGGGAGAACCTATGAATTGTTAAATTGAGACTTTTGCATGTCTGTAAATATCATTATTTTAATCTAATTTTTGAATAATTGATTGGCTGAATATAGATAAACATTTTTTCACTTTTATTTCTTTAAAGAAATGAAATGTTTTTCCCCACTCTGTTTTTGCCAGGTTGCCAATGAGAAGCATAAAGTCAAAACTAGTTTTATTATTTGTATCATTATTTTTTCTCTCTGAAAGATACTATGGTTCTCTCTTGACCTTCATGTTCTAAAATATGGGAATATTTGTGGCACATTATCATTCATCTGCTTGGTACTTTGTGGCTCTTTCATTAATCGTGTCTTTCTTCCATTTAGAGAACTTTTATTCTACTATTGTTTAGAATACTTGCTTTTCTTCATCCTTATTAGTCTCAACTTACTCCAATCTCTCTTTATTGGAATCATATAATCAATTTAGAAATTCTGGATCTATATCTTATGTCTTTTTTATCTTATTCTCTGGTATATACAACTTCAAAACATAGGGCACCACTGTGGTCTTTCCTAACATTTTTCTATTTTTTGTAACAGGTCTTTTCCTACTCCTATTTTGGGCTGTGGTTTCCTTTTCAACCCAGTCCCATTTTCCTTCTCTCCATTTGCTATTCTTTACTTCTCAGAAGTGAAATAAGGCACAAAGAATTAAGTATCTTATTCAAAGTCACACAGGTAGTGAATAGAATTGGGTTTTGAACCTAGGCTGTCTGGCTCCAGAATCATGCTTTTCAGCTTTAAGCCATATAGCCTTGCTTTTCGGTCTTTACTGACTTTTTTCATTAAATTCCCCATTTAAATAATTTGTTACCACCCTTAGAAATAGTATTAATTTCCATTATAATAAAAAGAGAAACATGGTAATACAGTAAAAGATGAATATCTAGTTCTCTTCTCTCTGGGGTGTTACTGCCTACTGAAAAATATTTGTGTTTTTGTTTAAATTATTCTTTTTTTTACTAGCTTTATTGGAGTATGATCCCTTTACAGTGTTGTGTTACTTTTGCTGTATAACAAAGTGAATCAGCTATATGCATACATATATCCCCATATTCCCTCCCTCTTGCACCTCCCTCCTACCCTCCCTATCCCACCCCTCTAAGTTGTCACAAAGCGCCAAGCTGATCTCCCTGTGCTATGCGGCTGCTTCCCACTAGCTATCTATTTTACATTTGGTAGTGTATATATGTCCAGGCTGCTCTTTCACTTTGTCCCAGCTTACCCTTCCCCCTCCCCATGTCCTCAAGTCCATTCTCTATGTCTGTGTCTTTATTCCTGTCCTGCCCCAGGTTCTTCAGAACCATTTTTAATTTAATTTAATTTTATTTTTTTCTGCAGTACACGGGCCTCTAGCTGCTGCGGCCTCTCCCATTGTGGAGCACATGCTCCAGACGCGCAGGCTCAGCGGCCATGGCTCACGGGCCCAGCCGCTCTGCAGCATGTGGGATTCTCCCGGACCGGGGCACGAACCCGCGTCCCCTGCATCGGCAGGCGGACTCTCAACCACTGTGCCACCAGGGAAGCCCCCCATTTTTTATTTTAGATTCCATATATATGTGTTAGCATACGGTATTTGTTTTTCTCTTTCTGACTTACTTCACTCTGTATAACAGACTCTATAGGTCCACCGACCTCATTACAAATAACTCAATTTCGTTTCTTTTTATGGCTGAGTAATATTCCACTGTATGTATGTGCCACATCTTTTTTATCCATTCGTCTGTCGATGGACACTTAGGTTACTTCTGTATCCTGGCTGTTGTAAATAGTGCTGCAGTGAACATTCTGCTACATGTCTCTTTTTGAATTATGGTTTTCTCAGGGTATATACGAAGTACTGGGATTGCTGGGTCATACTGTAGTTCTATTTCTGGTTTCTTAAAGAACATTCATTCTGTTCTCCATAGTGACTTTCTTAATTTACACTCCCAACAACAGTGCAAGAGGGTCCCCCTTTCTCCACACCCTCTCCAGCATTTAATGTTCGTAGATTTTTTGATGATGGCCATTCTGACCTGTGTGAGGTGATACCTCATTGTAGTTTTGATTTGCATTTCTCTAATGATTAGTGATATTGAGCATCTTTTCATGTGTTTGTTGGCAATCTGTATATCATCTTTGGAGAAATGTCTATTTAGGTCTTCTGCCCATTTTTGGATTGGGTTGTTTTTTGGATATTGAGCTGCATGAGCTGCTGGTATATGTTGAAGATTAATCCTTTGTCAGTTGCTTCATTTGCAAATATTTTCTCCCATTCTGAGGGTTGTCTTTTCATCGTGTTTATGGTTTCCTTTGCTGTGCAAAACGTTTTAAGTTTCATTAGGTCCCATGTGTTTATTTTTGTCTTTATTTCCGTTTCTCTAGGAGGTGGGTCAAAAAGGATCTTCCTGTGATTTATGCCATAGAGTGTTCTGCCTATGTTTTCCTCTAAGAGTTTTAGTGTGTCTGGCCTTACATTAAGGTCTTTAATCCATTTTGAGTTTATTTTTGTGTATGGCATTAGGGAGTGTTCTAATTCCATTCTTTTATATGTAGCTGTACAGTTTTCCCAGCACCACTTATTGAAGAGGCTGTCTTTTCTCCATTGTATATTCTAGACTCCTTCATCAAGATAAGGTGACCATATATGCATGGGTTTATCTCTGGGTATTCTATCCTGTTCCATTGATCTATATTTTTGTTTCTGTGCCAGTACCATCCTGTCTTGATTGCTGTAGCTTTGTAGTATAGTCTAAAGTTAGGGAGCCTGATTCCTCCAGCTCTGTTTTTCTTTCTCAAGATTGTTTTGGTTATTCAGGATCTTTTGTGTTTCCATAGAAATTGTAAAATATTTTGTTCTCGTTCTGTGAAAAATGCCATTGGTAGATTGATAGGGATTACATTGAATCTGTAGATTGCTTTGGGTAATATTGTCATTTTCGTGATGTTGATTCTTCCAATCCAAGAACTTGGTATATCACTCCAACTCTTTGTATCATCTTTAATTTCTTTCATCAGTGTGTTATAGTTTTCTGCATACAGGGCTTTTGTCTCCTTAGGTAGGTTTATTCCTAGGTATATTATTCTTTTTGTTGCAATGCTAAATGAGAGTGTTTCCTTAATTTCTCTTTCAGGTTTTTCATCTTTAGTGTATAGGAGTGTAAGAGATTACTGTGCATTAATTTTGTATCCTGCTGCTTTACCAAATTCATTCATTAGCTCTAGTTGTTTTCTGGTAGCATCTTTAGGAATCTCTATGTATAGTATGTCATCTGAAAACGGTGACTGTTTTACTTTTTCTTTTGTAATTTGGATTCTTTTATTTTTTCTTCTCTTACTGCTGTGGCTAAAACTTCAAAAACCATGTTGAATAGTAGTGGTGAGAGTGGGCACCCTTGTCTTGTTCCTGATCTTAGTAGAAAGGCTTCAGTTTTTCACCATTGAGAATGATGTTGGCTGTGGGTTTGTCATAATGGCCTTTATTATGTTGACATAGGTTCCCTCTATGCCTACTTTCTGGAGAGTTTTTATAATAAATGGGTGTTGAATTTTGTTGAAAGCTTTTTCTGCATCTATTGAGATTATCATATGGTTTTTATCCTTCAGTTTGTTAATATGGTGTATCACATTCATTGCTTTGCATATATTGAAGAATCCTTGCATTCCTGGGATAAACCCCACTTAATCATGGTGTATGATCCTTTTAATGTGCTGTTGGATTCTGTTTGCTAGTATTTTGTTGAGGATTTTTGCATCTATGTTCATCAGTCATATTGACTTGTAGTTTTCTTTTTTGTGACATCTTTTTCTGGTTTTGGTATCAAGGTGATGGTGGCCTCGTAGAATGAGTTTGGGAGTGTTCCTCCCTCTGCTATATTTTGGAAGAGTTTGAGGAGGATAGGTGTTAGCTCTTCTCTAAATGCTTGATAGAATTCACCTGTGAAGCCATCTGGTCCTGGGCTTTTGTTTGTTGGAAGATTTTTTTTATCACAGTTTCAATTTTAGTGCTTGTGATTGGTCTATTCATATTTTCTATTTCTTCCTGATTCAGTCTTGGCAGGTTGTGCATTTCTAAGAATTTGTCCATTTCTTCCAGGTTGTCCATTTTATTGGCATAGAGTTGCTTGTAGTAATCTCTCATGATCTTTTGTATTTCTGCAGTGTCAGTTGTTACTTCTCCTTTTTCATTTCTAATTCTGTTGATTTGAGTCTTCTCCCTTTTTTTCTTGATGAGTCTGGCTAAAGGTTTTTCAATTTTGTTTATCTTCTCAAAGAACCAGCTTTTAGTTTTATTGATCTTTGCTATTCTTAACTTCATTTCTTTTTCATTTATTTCTGATCTGATCTTTATAATTTTTTTACTTTGGCTGACTTCGGGTTGATTTTTGTTGTTGTTGTTCTTCTTTCTCTAATTGCTTTAGTTGTAAGGTTAGATTGTTTATTTTAGATTTCCTTGTTTCTTGAGGGAAGATTGTATTGCTATAAACTTTCCTCTTAGAATTGCTTTTGCTGCCTCCCTTAGGTCTTCAGTCATGGTGTTTTCAATGTCACTTGTTTCTAGGTAATTTTTGATATCCTCTTTGATTTCTTTGGTGATTTCTTGGTTATTTAGTAGTGTATTGTCTAGCATCCAGGTGTTTGTGTTTTTTTTATTTTTTCACCTCTAACTGATAGCTAGTCTCATAAGGTTGTGGTCAGAAAAGATACTTGATATGATTTCAATTTTCTTAAATTTACCAAGGCTTTTTTTGTGACACAGGATATGATATTTCCTGGAGAATGTTCCATGAGCACTTGAGTAGAAAGTGTATTCTGTTGTTGTTGAATGGAACATCCTATAAACATCAATTAAGTCCATCTGGTCTAATGTGTCATTTAAAGCTTGTGTTTCCTTATTTATTTTAATTTTGGATGATCTTTCCATGGGTGAAAGCGGGGTGTTAATGTCCCCTATGATTATTGTGTTACTGTTGATTTCCCCTTTATGGCTGTTAGCATTTACCTTATGTATTCAGGTGCTCCTGTGTTGCGTGTATAAATATTTACATTAGTTATATCATCTTGGATTGATCCCATGATCATTATGTAGTGTCTTTCTTTGTCTCTTGTAATAGTCTTTATTTTAAAGTCTATTTTGTCTGATATGAGAATTGCTCCTCCAGCTTTCTTTTGATTTCCATTTACATGGAATATCTTTTTCCATCCCTTCACTTTCAGTCTGTATGTGTCCCTAGGTCTGAAGTGGGTCTCTTGTACACAGCATATATATGGGTCTTGTTTCTCTATCCATTCATCCAGTCTGTGTCTTTTGATTGGAGTATTTCATCCATTTACATGTAAGGTAATTATCGATATGTATGTTCCTATTACCATTTTCTTAGCTCTTTTGAGTTTGTTTTTGTAGGTCTTTTCCTTCTCTTTTGTTTCCTGCGTAAAGAAGTTCCCTTAGCATTTGTTGTAAAGCTGGTTTGGTGGTGCTGAATTCTCTCAGTTTTTGCTTATTTGTAACGATTTTAATTTCTCTGTCGCATCTGAATGAGATCCTTGCTGGGAAGAGTAATCTTAGTTGTAGGTTTTTCCCTTTCATCACTCTAAATGTATCTTGCCACTCCCTTCTGGCTTGCAGAGTTTCTTCTGAAAGATCAGCTGTTAACCTTATGGGGATTCCATTGTATGTTATTTGTTGTTTTTCCCTTGCTGCTTTTAATATGTTTTCTTTGTATTTAATGTTTGATAGTTTGATTAATATGTGTCTTGGCGTGTTTGTCCTTGGATTTATCCTGTATGGGACTCTCTGTGCTTCCTGGGCTTTATTGACTATTTCCTTTCCCATGTTAGGGAAGTTTTCAACTATAATCTCTTTAAATATTTTCTTAAACACTTTCTTTTTCTTATCTTCTTCTGGGACCCCTATAATTCGAATGTTGGTGTGTTTAATGGTGTCCCAGAGATCTCTGAGACTGTCCTCATTTCTTTTCATTCTTTTTTTTTATTTATTCTGCTCTGTGTCAGGTATTTCCACTCTTTTATCTTCCAGGTCACTTATCTGTTCTTCTGCCTCAGTTATTCTGTTATTGATTATTTATAAAGAATTTTAAATTTCATTTATTGTGTTGTTCACCATTGTTTGTTTGTTCTTTAGTTCTTCTAGGTCCTTGTTAATCATTTCTTGTATTTTCTCCATTTTATTTCCAAGATTTTTCATCATCTTTACTATATTATTCTGAATTATTTTTCAAGTAGACTGCCTATTTCCTCTTTATTTGTTTGATCTGGTGGGTTTTTACTTTGCTCCTTCATCTGCTGCATATTTCTCTGTCTTCTCATTTTGTTTAACTTACTGTGTTTGTGGTCTCCTTTTGGCAGGCTGTAGTTTCATAGTTTCCATTGTTTTTGGTGTCTGCTCCCAGTGGGTGAGGTTGGTTCAGTGGCTTGTTTAGCCTTCCTAGTGGAGGGAACTGGTGCCTGTGTTCTGGTGGGTGGGACTGGATCCTGTCTTCCTGGTGGGCAGGGCTGCATCCAGTGATGTGTTTTTGGGTGTCTGTGAACTTATGATTTTAGGCAGCCTCTCTGCTCATGGGTGTGGTTGTGTTCCTGTCTTGCTAGTTGTTTGGCATGGGGCATCAAGCCTTGGAGTTTGCTGGCTCTTGGATGGTGCTGGGTCTTAGTGTTGAGATGAAGATCTCTGGGAGAGCTCTCGTTGACTGATATTACGTGGGGCCAGGAGGTCTCTGGTGGTCCCATGTCCTGGACTCAGCTCTGCTGCCTCTGAGGCTCAGGCCTGACTCCCAGCCAGAGCACCAAGACCCTGTCAGCCAGATGGCTCAGAAGAAAAGGAAGAAAAAAAGGAAGAAAAATATAAAGTAAAATAAAATAAAATAATAATAAAATTTAAAAAGTAATTAAAGAAAAAAAAGAAGAGAGCAACCAAGCCAATAAACAAATTCACCAATCAAAAAAGCACATGAACTAAAGTAAGATAACCATAAAAATGAGAAACAAATCAGTCGCTGAAAGCAAACCCCAAGTCTACAGTTGCTCCCAAAATCCATTGTCTCAATTTTTGGAACATTCCTTGTCTCTCAAGTATTCCACAGATGCAGGGTACATCAAGTTGATTGTGAGGATTTAATCCACTCCTCCTGAGGCTGCTGGGAGAAATTTCCCTTTATCTTTTTTTGCACAGCTCCTGGGGTTCAGCTTTTGCTTTTGCCCTGCCTCTGCATGTAGGTCACCCTCACGCCTTTGTTCCCCACCCAGACAGCAGAGGGTTAAAGCAGCAACTGATTAGGGCTCTCTTTCTCTCTTAGGCTGTGTAAAAGGAAGGGTATGGTAGTCATAATCGTAATGCAGGTCAGCCTGTGGCAGTAGGAGTCAGCATGTCATTGCAACAGCCTAAGGCACACCGTGTTTTCTCCTGGGGAAGTTGTCCATGGATCATGAGACCCTGGCAATGGCGTGCTGCACAGGCTCCCGGGGGTGTGTGTGGGTAGTGACACACATAGGATTCTTGGTCTCAGTGGCAGTAGCCTTAGCATTTCATGACTGTCTCTGGCATCCGAGCTGATAGCCGTGGCTCATGCCCATCTCTGGAGCCCACTTAGGTGGTGCTCTGCCTTCTGTGGGCACACAGGGAAGGAATCCCCTCTCCTCCTACACCCTGAAACAATGGTCTCTTGCCTCTTTGGCAGATCCAGACTTTTCCCAGACTCCCTCCCAGCTAGCTGTGGCGCACTAGCCCCCTTCAGGCTGTTTTCACACAGCCAACCCTAGTCCTCTCCCTGGGATCTGACCTCCAAAGCCTTAGCCTCAGCTCCCAGCCCCCACCCGCCTTGGCAGGTGAGCAGACAAGCCTCTCAGGCTGGTGAGTGTTGGTTGGTACTGATCTTTTGTGCGGAAATCTCTCCACTTTGCCCTCTGCACCCCTGTTGCTGCACTCCTCCATGGGTCCAAAGCTTCCCCCTGCCCAACCCCCATCTCCACCAGTGAAGGCGCTTCCGAGTGTGTGGAAACTTCTCCTCCTTCACAGCTCCCTCCCAGAGGTGCAGGTCCTGTCCTTATTCTTTTGTTTCTGTTTTTTTTTTCTTTTTACTTTTCCCTACCCAAGTACATGGAGAGTTTCTTGCCTTTTGAGAAGTGCGAGGTCTTCTTCCAGCATTCAGTAGGTGTTCTGTAGGAGTTGTTCCTCATGTGATGTATTTGTGGGGAGGAAGGTTATCTCCACATCTTACTTCTCCACCATCTTGAAGGTCCCCCCCCAATTATTCTTGTTACTGCAAATTCTTGCCTTGAGTCTTTTTCTTCTCATAAACCATAATAAAAAAAAACCAGAAATCTCATCTCAATTAGATACCTATAAAACAAGATCAGCATATGTGGCCCTTCAATATTTTTGGAGATGAAAATAGACTAACCAGTTTCAATATATAATCCTTTAAATTGAGTTAACCTAAGGTTGATTACATCTAAGGTAAGCAAAGGACTTGCCTCAAATTTTAATATTTGTGAGGACTAAAGTATATACATTAGAAAAGTGTTAGAAATCAAAGACAAACTCACTCTGTTTCCCATGATTGATTTTTCTCCCACTGAGTCTCACTGTCACAGATATGTCAGAAGTGTTCATGCCTAAAGAAAGAGATTGCAGAGCAAATGAATTCCAGAGTCCTTTCACATGAAAACTTTGAAAAATACCTGCAAAATCACCAACAAGTTAGTTTACTTTAGGCATTTATTTCTGTGCTTCCCATAGAATTCAGTATACATTGCCAGTTCCTCTTTTAAAAGAGAAAGGTATTGAAGGACCACATTTTTTATTCTGTGCAGTCTTCTCATCCAAGTGTATCCTGGACAATAAGATATAGTAGGGACATTCTATAAGGCATTACAGGAAAATAAAAATGCTAATTTTGAACACAATTCTTCCATTTAAACCTCTGACCTCATTCGCTATGTCCTTTTACCTCTGGAGAGGGGATTTTGCTCAATGCCTTCCACATCTCATATGCTCAAAAAATGTTTTCCAGCCCTTGGCATTTCATTGAGGAATTCTTCCTAGGGTATGAAATCCAACTCATAATTTCATTATTGCATAATATGTAGTGATTGGGAAGCCCAGAGATACTGTCTAATCCTTAAAACAAAAGGCAGATCTGCTACTACCCTCCTCTAGTCCTTCTCTTGAGACAGTCGTGTAGGCAGGAAAGGTAATACTGGCCTGTAATTCTACTGGCTTAATGTGACCAGCATTTTCCCTTGTGATCCTGACTACCTTTGACCTAAGTTATTTAACCACTTGGTCTTAAGGTATTCTTTGTTTTCAAGGGAAAGTAGAATTTTAGGTACTTGAAGGGCTTCTGGAGAGCTAGAAAGTGACTAGGAAGAACAGATCCCAGTTTTGTCTTTAGGACTGTCCCTTTAACACTGAATTTCAGATCTCCATTAAAAGAACTTTTTTTAATGATGAAGAAATTATAAATAACAGGAAATAAGACACTCTAAAATAAAATATGTAGAAAGACAGATCCACTATGTAGAACTCTAGTTAAACCCAGCAAGGCTTTCTTTTATCAAAAAGTTAGAAAAGTTCTCCTAAGGGACAAGATTTAATAAGTAAGCTCTTCAGTCAGTGGAGTTTAACTGGCTAGACAAGGCTGAGCATCTTTCCAGTCAAACTTCAGGCTGGAGGAAGATGTGCTAGATGTCTGTAGGGTAGAAGCTGCCAGTGATTGGGCAGAGAATCTTATTCAACAGAGTGCTCCCCAGTCTTTGCCTTCTTTATTGTGAACCCATGTACCTCTTCTAGATTAATCTCCGGACTGCTGGTTCATCACCTCTTTCCCATTTGTTTTTTCAAGTCTTTGCATGCAGCCCAGGACTGAAGGTAAAGAATCGACTTCTTGGAGTGGATCTAATTGGTTTGGGCCATTGTCCATATACCCTAACAATGTATTTTGTGTATCTGCTCAGCAATGCCTCGCTTTTCTGGACCTCCAAATAGTCTACAGATTTACCCATATTCTTCATTTTGTCCTGATATCTGGAACCCTGACCTATACATTTTTTTCATATTCAGAGTAATTTACCTTCACAAATCGAATTTTGAGTCTTGATCTCTAACCTTGCACACTGCTAAATCCATGTCACTTAGGTATGTGCCTCTCCCATCCTGCCCCTCTGTCACCCCTTAGCAGCCATGTCTCATGTCTGTTTATAAACCTGTGCTGAACTTGGATAGTTTTTAAAAATCCCTTTTTATTTATGACAAATAATATTATTTTATGGGAAATAAAAATAAGAACTTAAAATTTTCTACCTGCCAAAAAGTTGTTAGCAAGTTCATAGTCATACAGTGGTTAAATTTTTAGAATTTCATGCAATGTCAGGACTCATCAATTTCAGCTTTACATCTAAAGCTAAACAACTTTCTATATTATCCCTAATAAATAGCTGTTTAATATTTGGTTGCAAGTGAAAGACATCCAGCTAAAACTGGCATAATAAAATAGGGAAATTTATTACAAGAATAGTGTAGAATTTCATGGGAGTCAAAGCAGGGTTATAACTGGTACTAAGGAAGAAATTGTCTCAAATACCACCAGGGTTCAATAACTTTGTCTCTGATTTTCACTGCTTGTTGTCTTCATTCTTTCTCCACATGGCAAAACACATAGCTTCTTACAGTTCCTGAGTTTTATAGGACCTGGCTCAAGAGAGACTGCCTTGCTTCTGTGGCTTCCAAATCCAGTTATCACACAAAGGACTCATCTTGGGTCAGTTACCCATCCTGGATCAATCATTTATGGCCATTGGGGGTAGGGTTTTGTCACGTAAAGTGATTGCTCTTTCAGTCTTCCTTGTTTATAGGTAGGAAGGTCCTAGGAAAGCTGGTATAGGTTAGAGAGCTGAAAATACAAACATGTTTTATATATACATATATATGTATATATAGATACACATATATACACACATATATGTACATATAACTTATATAAATGCTATAAAATTAGTGTATCTATATATACATATATATGTTTTGCATTCTGCTTAAATATTTTCAGTGATAAAATGCTTGCTACTTTGTGAAATACTTAATTCTCTGAAGAGTATAGTTGTCAGATTTTTTTTATTTGAAAGACCATTAAAATGAGATGAACAAAATAGTAGTGACATAGAGGCTGAGTATTAAACACAATTCTAAGTAAATATTGGCATAATGACACAAATTAGAAGCTGCGTTCCTCTCTTTCTCAGACCCTGTGAATAGTACAGTAACATTTTCTATAGTTGTTGAGATGAGTTATTGACATAGGTAGCTATAAGAAATAGTGATTGCAGGGTACTGAACAGCAATTAATTGATGATATTAGTTTATTTGTATTTTTTTTTTTTTTTTTTTTTTGCTGTACGCGGGCCTCTCACTGCTGTGGCCTCTCCCGTTGCGGAGCACAGGCTCCGGACACACAGGCTCCGCGGCCATGGCTCGCGGGCCCAGCAGCTCCGCGGCATGTGGGATCTTCCGGGATCGGGGCACGAACCCGTGTCCCCTGCATCGGCAGGCAGACTCTCAACCACTGCGCCACCAGGGAAGCCCTAGTTTAAAGTATTAAGATTAAGATGAAAATAAGTAGGATATGGGAGTAATGATAAATTTAAAATAGTTTGATGTTTAAGTCATTTACATCATCTTTCTTTTTTATAGAAGTTATTAAACATACATTTGAAATGTTCCTCCTTTCGATATATAATCAAAATGTTTTAAATATGGACTCACAATTCACAAACACTTTTAGACAACTTCTTCATATAGGACTTTTTGGATGGTGCTTATTTCATCTCCATTCTGACTTTCTTCTTGCTTAATGTTTAAATGTGCTCTATCATTTTAAGCAAAGTAAGGATTGTGTATCTATTTTGTGTTTGTGAAAGAGTTCTGCTATTTCATAATAATTATTTTTTTCATAATAACTTTTTAGTGTCAGTGGTGGAGGGTTGTAATAAATAGACTTGAACATTGCTTTTGTATTTTAATCTATAGATTGCACTAAATACCTAATAAACTCTACAGTTTGCACAACCAACCAAATTTTTCATAAAGTATGTCCAAGAATCTCAGAATTGGAACAGATTAAACTGAGTTAACTGTAATAATATGTAACTATGGTTTCTCTATCATAGAATTAAATTTTAGCCTACAAATCTTCTAAATGTTTTTCCCTTAATCAAAATTTTGAGACCTCAGTTTAACACTGAGCGAATCCAAGAGTTGGAAATATGTGGACTATTTTTTGTAATGTTGACAGTTCTGTTATAAGGTTATTAAGATGAGCTATCATGTCAAGTATCACTGACATTCTAAAGTTTCTAAACCAGAAATTAATTTGTAAATCTTAATCCCAATATGGACTTCAATATTTTTATAACATTTTTCATAAAATTAATGAATAGGAATATGAATAAGAATGTGAAGATTATCGATGTAACAAAACAAATTTATGAATCAGCAAAAAAACTAATTTAAAATGTGGCCTTTTTAAAAATCATATGATAGCTTTATGTAACATACAGGAAATGATGATGAACCATGTCAAATGTGTTCCCCTGACCATCTCTCACTACCTCCATTCTTGTGATTCTCAGTCTGTCCATATTCCACAATCCAAATTCAGCTTGGAACACCATATTGGTTTTCACTGATTTTGGAATCAGCCAATCATCATTTTGAATTTGAAAAAACATCTTTGATCTATGTGTTTTGGCAATGATACAATACATAAGTGAAGCCCTTACATGCTTATGGACAACTTTCACAAACCTTTTCATTCTAACCTCATAATTCCACCAAATAGCCAGGATAGACAGTCACATGAGGCTCAAGTTAAGTGACTGTCCAAAGTCTCACGTTGTCCTATATAATAAACTACATGGCCTAAACACAGGGTTTGATTTTAAACCTCCTGATTCACTGATTTTGCTTTTTGTTTCTTGTGTTTTGTTTTTTTTACAACATCTATACTTTATTATATCAATGTCTCTTGCTATAAGAGTTATATAATGACATCACAATTTTGATAATTGATTTACAAAGCAAGGAAATATATTAGCATAAGCACCAGTGATTTTTTGCTTAAGCATTGATTAGAAATTTAGCTTATGATGTACAAGGTGTGTCCACATGTGAAAACTATGGAATATAGTCCCATTTATCTCATTGTTGATTTTCATGGCTGATGTCAATTTACCTGATTGGTCAGACTGCAGTGATTAATCTTTGGTAAGAAGACAGATGACACCAACATCCAAAGGACCATATTAGAAAGATGACCTGAGACTGATGATTCCATGTGCCTTAACTGTTTTTCTGGTCATGAGGCAAGTGATGTTTTGCAGGGATTGCATATAAAAGTCAGTCTTGTAAATGAAATGTGTGTTTTGAATCAGCAGTTCATCAATGAATCAGGAATGAGTGGTAAGGAGAAATTAAGAAACTACAGATCACTACCTAAAGTTACAGATTGTTACTCATTCTCTATTCATGTGTGTATGGAGATTTGGTTCGCATCTCTACTTTTCTCTGACTCAGTTTTTCCATCAAAAAATGAATATCACAAGCCAAATAATTTTATATGAAAAAACTGAAGATCATTTAGATCATAAATATAAATCTAAATGACACCTTGAATATGCAGAATGGAACGTGGCACATTTCTTCAAAGGAAACAAATTTGCAAATACATGTGGTTACTCCTTTTGTTCAATTGCCCATTTTATGATACTATCTTATACTTATGATTGAAGCAGATCACATTTTTGCAACTCTGACAAGCCCACAAATGACCTTATACAATTTAGCTGTCTTTGTATTTTACAGTATATTATTCTCAAGCCAATACAAATCTAGTTCCAACTCACATTAACCATGTCATATTTTCCATTTTAGCTGAACACGCTTCGATTAATTTGAAACAGGCTAGCAATTGTGAACAACCTCATTCTAGATGCTCAAAACATAGTTTATACTTAATTTAAACCTGATAGGAGTTATAACCTGAATGATGCCATGCATTTTCTGCTACTGGTATGTCTACATATCAGCAGTACTGGCGATTATAACAAATACATTTAAGGTGCATGAGTGTATGTGTGTGTGTGTTTGTGTACATAAACTGTCATGACCTATTTTACAGGTTAGAAGTAAGTAAAAGTTAATGGATAGAAAGGGGACCTTCAAGATGGCGGAAGAGTAAGACGCGGAGATCACCTTCCTTCCCACAAATACATCTGAAATACATCTGCATGAGGAACAACTACAGAACACCTACTGAACGCTGGCAGAAGACCTCAGACCTCCCAAAAGGCAAGAAACTCCCCACGTACCTGGGTAGGGCAAAAGAAAAAAGAAAAAAACAGAGACGAAAGAATAGGGACGGGACCTGCACCAGTGGGAGGGAGCCATGAAGGAGGAAAGGTTTCCACACACTAGGAGCCCCTTCACTGGCGGAGACTGCAGGTGGCGGAGGGGGGAAGCTTCGGAGCCACGGAGGAGAGCGCAGCAACAGGGGTGCGGAGGGCAAAGCGGAGAGATTCCCGCACAGTGGATCAGTGCCAACCAGCACTCACCAGCCTGAGAGGGTTGTCTGCTCGGCTGCTGGGGTGGGCGGGGGCCGGGAGCTGAGGCTCGGGTTTTGGTCGGAGCGCAGGGAGAGGACTGTGGCTGTCGGCGTGAACACAGCCTGAAGGGGGTTAGTGTTCCACGGCTAGCCGGGAGGGAGTCCGGGGAAAAGTCTGGACCTGCCGAAGAGGCAAGAGACCATTGTTTTGGGGTGCGCAAGGAGAGGCGATTCAGAGTGCCGCCTAAACAAGCTCCAGAGACGGGCGCGAGCCACGGCTATCAGCGCGGATCCCAGAGACGGGCATGAGAAGCTAAGGCTGCTACTGCCGCCAACCAAGAAGCCTGTGTGCGAGCGCAGGTCACTCTCCACACCTCCCCTCCCGGGAGTCTGTGCAGCCCGCCACTGCCAGGGTCCCATGATCCAGGGACAACTTCCCTGGGAGAACACACAGCACGCTTCGGGCTGGTGCAACGTCATGCCAGTGTCTGCCACCGCAGGCTCGCTCCACTTTCCGCACCCCTCCCTACATCCCCCCTGGCCTGAGCGAGCCAGAGCCCTCTAATCAGCTGCTCCATTAACCCCCTCCTGTCTGGAGCTGCCAAAGAGACAAGAGACTTTTTCTTGCCTCTTTCTTTCCTGGTACGCAAGCAGATAGGATTAAGAGCGCTGCTTAAAGGAGCTCCAGAGACCTGGGCAAGCCGCCATGGCTGGGTTCAGGCGTGGCCCGCCTGCCTGGGCATGATGTGGTGGAAATGGTCAGGCCATCCTCCGGTGGGGAAGGAAGGCTTACACTGCCCGCTGTGGCCCTGGGTGCCCGCCGCCGGGGCCTCGTGGTCCACCCCAGTGGATGCGCCTCACTGAGATTCACCCTGGGGACAAAGCTTCGGCTTTGAGGGTGGAAACCTGTCAGCCCCGCTGGGGCGCGGCACGTGGGGCTTCCCCTATAGGTGTTGTTCCAGGTGGAGAGCCCACATCCTCCATGCTGTTCCTCACCACATCGTCCCTTGGCATATCGGGGCATCGGGGCCCTGAGACGCATGACTTCTTGTCCAGCGGGGATCTCCCTCATCCCCTCAGGAGGGAGCACCCAGGCTCAGTCTCTGCGAAGACGGTTTATGTGTTGAAGTCGGCCAGGGTCTTGGTGTCCTTGTCCCTTGCGAGGCAGCTTCTAAGCTCAGCCCTGCCCGTGTTGGGGGCTCTGCCCTTTCCGCGCGTGAGCTCGTGTCTCTTTCTCTGACTGCGGCCGGGAGCCCCTCTGTGCGATATGCCGCCTCGCTGCCTGTCTAAAGCGATCACATCCTCTGGTTCCTATGCCCTTCTCTCCTGGCACGTCTCTGCCCGGTGCCGCCGGGGGCACATTCTTTCTCTGTGTATCACACAGAACCTGAAGCAGGTCTTCCCCAGGTGACCCTGACAGGGCCCCTGGCCTGTCAGGCTCTTTGGTGTCACCTGGCCAACCCGTTACCAGGGGGTCTGTGGACTGCACCGTGTGTAAGCTGCCAGGGCCAGCTGAGCAGTAGGCTCGGCCAACACAGAGCTACCAAGAGGAACGGAAAGGTAGCCTTGTCCTTGAGGAAGTCAGTGAGGCCCCGAGTGGTCAGAGGGCCTCCCGGCGACTGAAGAGGGTGCTGCTTTCTGCACCAGGGACGGGTTGACGGTGGCCCCCGGGGCAGGCAAGATTCCCACGGTGGCCATCAGGGTGGGGGCTCTGTGCGTGTTTAGTAGTAAACAGTAGGGCAGATGGGAAGGGAGCCCACCTCCTCTTTTCAGCCTCACCTTCAGAGCCTAATTGCTTCACCCAAGTGCTGGATCCATCCGCACTTTCTTCAGGACATTGTAGCACACACGTAGCCACGACCTGGTTCCCAATGGCCTCCCACAGCTGCCTGAGGGGGAAAGAGAAACCAGCTCAGGGCAAACACCTACAGAGCAAAGGGAGCCCAGGAGCACCTCTCTAAGCAGATGGTGCGGGGACACGCGAACGAACCTGAGAGCTGCAGGAAGAGGAAAGCGTGTCCCAAGTCAGCTGGGCCCCGGGCACCTTGTCTTCCTGTATTGTGCCACACACAGGGGCACGGGGAATGGAATCGAGCCTGCTTGCTCCCCACAGTCAACCTGTTGAAGGCAACCGTGAGGAAACAGAACCCAGGTGCACGTGACTCAGCCTCCCACTGCGCCCACTTTCAACCACACCGTCCTGTAGTCAGGGCAATCCCAGGTGTTTGTATCGTTCCAAGAACAACCCGTGGAGCTAAATGTGCTCATGGGCTTGATCCACAGAGGGGAGGCGGGGGACAGAAAACAACTGGGACAGTAAACAAGGGGACGCTGACCAAAATCCTTTCTCGTGGAAACACGTACATGTAGAGTTCTGCACAGGTACGTACCCGTGCCCGTGCCCATGTTTGTGTGTGGGCACGTCTGTGCACGTGCGTGCTCAGGGATAGGCACGACTACTGTCATGCATGCATGGACGTTGGGATGGATGCGGGGATGTGGAAAAGCCTAAAGAGCTGATAGAATGTATGTAAACCTTGGGCTAGTTGAAGCCCCCAAGCCAGGGAATCCAGCCCAGAGATAACACCCGTGGAGCAAAGTGTAAGTGGCATCACACGCCAGCACCCTCGACCAGGGGCTGAGGCTAGAGGGAGGAAGAAAGCACCTGTGGAAGGACAGGGAGGATGCAAAGTACATGAGAATTACAAAGGGCCCGATGCCCAGGCCCAGATGAGGAAAGACCCACCCCCCCCCAGCCCCCAGCCCCACTCCCATCCCAGCTACAGCCACCTTTTTGCCTTCTCCAGTGCATGGGCAACCTTTCCCCCCAACCCTGTGTAGGCCCTTGAGAAACACCTGGCCTTTTCTTCATAAGGTTTGGCAGACCGACCCACACCGAGGCATAACCGACCGCCTCACGCTGATTTTGCTGGTTTAAGACATCACTCTTTAATTTTCTGACAACTCTTGTGGCTCAGGATTATGGCCGTGATGGCTTAGCTTGATTCTACCACTGCTCCCCTGTCCCACAAGACTGGGGCGAAGGGCTGGGCTGGGCTGTGATCTCATTTGGAAGGTGGACAAGGGTAGAACCACTTGCAAAGGGCGTCCTTAGGGTAGGCAAACTTCACATCCTCGGGTTGGCAGTGGTGAAGGCATGCGTGTGTGCGTGGTGGCCCTTGACTGGGTGCAGTCCTCAGCACCTCCATGTGTGGGCATGTGTCCAAGTAGAGTTTCTGGCGTTCTGCAGTGCCACCAAAGGGTGTCGTCCCTCTCTCGCTCTCTCAAAAGACAGGATGGCCGAGTCAACTTCGTCTTGTGCCATGTGTCAATGTCCATTCCCGAAGGGACGCTTGTCACCTTATGTTGGCTAGCAGAAAGGCAATTTTTGCCTGCCACTCAAGCGTTTGAAAAGCACTGTGAGAACGTGTGGTCACACAAAGTCCGAGAACCCATGGGTGCCAATCACAGAGGAGGAGAGGTCTTTTGCTTCCAAGCAAGGTAGAATTTCTCTGAGAGTTTAAGTATCCAGAGGGGACAGGGATCCCAGGAGAGTGGGAGGGAGTGGGAGGGAGGGAGCAGATACATACAGAAACAAGAACACACACGTGCGCACACACACACACACACACACACACACACACAGAAAGGCAGAGGGGAGACAGACAGACACTCAGACAGAGCTCTTCACTGCATGGCTTTTCTGCACTTGAGCAAAGGAATTCAAGTCTAGCAAAGAGGTGGGTTTGCCGGACACTCCCCTCTCATGCCACAGAGCTTCGGGCTCTCTGTCCCCTGGAAGAAAACGATCCAGCAACTTTGTCCACCATGCATTTCCTTGTACATCTTTTGAGAGCTCCCAGTGGTTAAAGGTCCCGAGGGAAACCGGATTCTGATTTTCTGATTTCGGAGTGGGAACTCCTGGCTCCAACTGGCACAGGCCACATAGGTATCACAGGGCCCCCAGGCAGGCCAGACGCAAGGCCGGAGGCCTCCCTGGAGGCGAGCTCCCTGTGGAACCTGGGCTGCTAGGTCAGGGGGGCAGAAGCGGTGTTTTTGGGGGGCCAGCAATCCCGGAAGATGGCCTGTTTCCACGGCACGAGGCAGCCAAGGGTGAGGCCCACTGTCCTCGCCCTGATTGGTCATGATGGGGTCGAGTGGCCTGGGCGTGGCTTTGAGCTCCTTCCTGCCACCTGGTCATGCATGCCTGGTGTCCAAATTTCCTGTGCATGCGTTTCAGGCCTCTTCACCACGGAGGCTCCAGGGAACGATTCAGTCCGCAGCGAAGCGTTACTCTCTAGTCGCTGGGCTTGCGTGCTGTGCAGCCCACGTGCTGAGCTTCCAGCTGCCGCACCTTCTCTTCTGCCCCAGCTCAGAGCCAGGTCCACATGGGCAGTGAGGCGGGGCCCGGGGAAGGCGGCACTGCCTGGGGACCCGGGGTCATCCTAGGTGTGGGAGGGGGTCCTCAGGAAGCAGGGGCCCGTGGGTCCTCTGGTGTGGTTCGGGAGGTGGGTAGGGTGCTGGCACTAGCTGATGCGTGGGGCGAGGAGGCCGCAATCTTTAGCGGGGACGTGGTGCAGCAAGGCGCGGCCCTGTTGGAGGGGGAGGTGGCGTGCATCGGGGAGTTGTTTTGGCTGCCTGTGGAGGACATGATGGAAGAGGTGGAGGTGGTGGCAGAGGAGCAGCAGCATGAAGAGCAGGAAGAGCGGAAGCATGTTGTGGCGGAGGAGCGGAAGTAGGTGTTGGCGGAAGAGCTGGAGGAGAAGCCTCAGGAGCAGGGGCAGGAAGAGCCGGGGCCTGGACCCACGATCACCGGGTCCCTGCTGGAGGTGCTGGAGGCCATGCAGTTACAGCTGGAGCCTCTGAATAGGCGGTGCAGTCGAACCTTCTCTCCTCTCATGCTCACAACACTTTGGAGGCGGAAGCCCTATCTAGAACACAGAAGCACCATCATGCAGAGCATCCCTGGCTTCTGGGTCAAAGTTGTATCCTTAATTTTGTATTTGAGAGACCATATTGTGGCCGGGGTAGTGCAAGAGGTACCGAACATAGCGGGCCGTTTGGGTACCAAAATGTATCCATTGGATTGTGCATTGTGGGCACACTCATGGAAATGTGGTCCTGAAATGGTGGAGGCACGCTGGTGTTCTGCATAGCAGGAAACAAGACTAGGGCTTAGCTGCAGAGCAGAGGTCCAAAAAGGTACTGTCATTAGTACCAGGGCCTCTGGAGGCAAAAGAGTTGTCTTGTGCACAGGTTCTTCTTGGAATAACCATCAGGGAAAAGGGGGGTGAGAGTGGGGAGTTACGAATGCTCATCCTAGTTAGAGCCAGGAGTGTTTGCTGTGCGGATCTAAGCTTGTTCTGTCCAGATGGAGATCAGGGCCTCCCTCTCAGAATTGGAGGTTCCCTGTTTTGGTGCACAGATATGCACACCCCGAGGGGCTCATTGTGCCTTCATGCAGTCTGTATTGAAGGAATAGGACTAGATGCTAGTGGGGAGTTGAGATCAGACACTCCCAGGCTACTCTCCAGGCTCGCTCTGTGCTCCCAGCCCTTTCACCTCCGGCATCTAGAGGCTCCTTGACGTAAAGCAGTTTGTGAACCACCCCCAGATGTCGGCCACGATGAGTGCCCAAGATAAAGACGTGCTTAGCTACATGACCAACTTGAAGGTCAGGCTGGGGAGGCTGAGGCTGGGGAGGAGAGGGGAAATGATTTATCCCGGAAAGCAGGAGAGAGCAGGTCTGCTGGAGAGAGATTTCACCCTCCTCCTCCACTTTGTCCCGGCAGGAGGAGGAACTCAGATATACCAGTGATTGCCGCAAGATCATGTTGTTTTTCCGGAACAACCCCAATTTCCAGAATGAGGTGGTTGTTAAGGAGTATCTCATTCACGTCACTGGTAAGAGACAGCTCCCTGGATTGTGGGGGAGGGCAGATGGGGCGAGGTGAACTTGAAACGTGATTTAGGCCCTTCTCCCACGCTCCTTTCCCCACAGGATATAGGGCATCTCATTCCACTCCAATTCAGTGGCACCATCGTTTTGAAAGGGAGGCGTATAGCCGTAGGCACCACAACAGCAGCCTTAACTTCTTCAGCTGGTTCTCTGACCACAGATGTGCAGGATCTAGCAGGATTGCTGAGGTGGGGTGCCTCTGGTCCCCCTCAGCAGTGGTGATATTGGAGTCCCCCGGCTGCTTGGGGGAAGGGATGTGGGCCTGGCCTGCCCTGTCCTGACCTGGCCCCTTTCCCCTACCGGATCATCGGCGAGGACCTGTGGCCCAATCCCCTGCGCTACTACCCGAGGGAGGAAGGCCCCATCGGGACAGGTGACAGAGAGGAGGACAGGTGGGTGAGGAGCCCAGGGGCTGGGCGCTGAAACGAGTAAGCTGGGTCATTTATTTCACTTATGGAGAAGTTGGGGCTCAGAGGCATACAGTGACACCAGGGCGTGAGGGCATCGGGGTGCGACAGCACGTCTGGAAAACTGCAGTGCAGAACTGGTTCTGACCAGGGAAGCTTTAGGCGAGTGAAGCAGCATGAGAGTCAAAGTCTCTGAGATTCAAAGGTACACGTCTCTGAACTGTCATTCCATGGCCATCAACCCCACCCTCAGGCCTTCTGTACCGCCCCCTTAAATTTGGGCTTGCCTCAGATTCCCCCCACCACCCCCTTTCCACAAAGGTCTGTGAGTCCCCTTTGTGCAAAGCCTTACCCCGCTGTCCCATCATTTTTTTTTCTGTTTTGATCATCACCATCATCTTTTAATTTTCTTATGCATCTCCTTCACCTCCCATGGCTATTGTGAGAACAGTGGCCATTTTGCGTAGATTATGAAGAATAGTTTCTAATATGTGGTTGGAGGTAACGTAAGAGATCACAGGGGATGTGACTCTGTCTCCTGGGCAGGGCCCTAAAAAGTTAAAGCGGTCTTTAGCATCGTTCAGAGAGGATGGGATATTATGTGTGTGCCTGTGTGTGTTTTTAAAGGAACTCCCGGTTTTGAGATGCGTGTGATGGAGCATCACCCTTGACCTAAGAAGCTGCTTCGGATGAAGGCGAACGGTCAGCATGGTTGTCATGCACACGAAGAAATGAAGAGAGGTCTGGTGGTGAAACGTTCAGGGAGGGAGACACCAGTAAACCTGGAATAAAACCGGAAGATAAATAAACAGCATCAGTTGGATGTGTCTGTGTGGTGTTTGTGCAGGGGCTCAGGGTAGATACATCTGCCCCAGGCAGGCTTCTCAGTTTGCTGCCTGGGAATTACCAGTCCATGGAGAGTTGTAGAGGCGGGGGGAAATCATACTTTGGGATTGCATCAGAGGATGCAGTTCTTCCTGTGGGATGGGGGTTGGGGAAGAAGGAGAAATAAGAGAAGGACTGGTTAACTGGGGCCTGTCATTTTCCAAGGGAAATGCGGAAGTTCAAGGAAAGGGCCTGATGAGCAAGGGCCTGAGATTGAAATGCTGGAAGTTAATTTTGTTGGATAGTGGTCCTCCATGTATCCTCCCTGTTGCATATCATCAGACACTTTAATGGGATACAACGGGGGGAAGCCTTAACATTTAATTCACTGTTGGACCAGATGCCCTTCTAGTGCATATGAACACAGGGTCTTTTGCTGAGACAATTAGCCTCTCAGGGCTAGAGTCCCAGACAACATCTTAGGACATGGGGGTATAAGGTGTATGGAGGGCATGTGGGGAGGTGAGCGAGACACGGGTGGGAAGGCAGTGAGGATGTTAGTTTGCTCTGGCAAAGGTGACCAGGGGAAAAGGTAAGTTTGCTGGAAAATGGATAAGCAAACAAAAACAGATTCGCTCACATCTGAGTGAGCTCATGTGAACTCTGTTCTTTTTTCGGGGGGAGACTCAGTTTGGGTACAAAGGGCACACGGGGAGAGGGGAGAGGTGAGGGGAGTGGGGAGTTGGGGATGTTAAACGGGCAAGTGCCAGGCCACCCAGCTGTGTGCTCAGTGTCCCGTGACGGCACAGTGGTTAATATCCCTATTTTCAGACAGGCTTAAGCCCTTTGCCCAAGGCCCGCTTCAGGCCAAGTCCCCAGAAAGTAAACATTTTTCTCATGAACAGTCCGGTAGAGATGTCCCATCCTTGATGAATGGCTGGGCACACTGTGTTTCAACCACAAAGGCACTGTCCTCCTCCTGGGGCCTCGCCAGCACTCTGTGCCCCTGAGGCCAATGGGAAGACCTAGAGCATACCGAGCTGACCCAGCAAGTGGTGAGCGCTTCGGGTGCTCCTTGCCAAGTGGCTGGCTGCTTCCCAGAAGCACGTCTGTCTCTGGACCAGGCAAAGGACAGACTCTGCCACAAACGGAGCAGGGAATGTTCAGTGTTTGTCCCCCCAGTGTTCTCTCTTCCCAGATACAGCGGCTCCAACACAGGCGTCCCTGAGGGTGGCGTATTGACAGTACCATTTCCGTCCCACATGGTGAGCTCTCACTCAGTGACTTTTGGTAGAAGAGCCTTCTCCCAAAAGCCCCAGCTCTTTCCAGGATGAGGGTTTGACAATCAAAGTTCATGGAGTCACAGATGTCCCCTTCAAAGTGCACTGAGTTAGATCGCCTGCTCAGTGTCAGGTTTTGTATTTGAACATCTACACCCCAGCCATGCCCCTTCTACAGTGGAGACATCCGAGGGTCTAGAAGGCAAGGCTTGGCCTTTGCCCGCTGCTGTCCCCACAACCACCCCACAGACACTGTGGAAACAGGTCTTCTCAGCTTCTTGAACTGTAAACCTCAAAGAGCCCTTGGGGCTCCCACATGTTGGTCCCTGTCTTTCCTGGTGCTGGTAAAAATAAACTATGCTCTAATAACCCTGCAGTGGGAGTGGGACAGCATATTGGTGCGTGGTCTTAGGGGACCTCAGACGGGGCCTGTTCTAAGGACTCCAGGATATTTATCCACATTCAGAACATTTGGTAAGGTCTTGCAAAGGACTTGAACACCAAAGTAAAGGTTGGGACAGGGTCCCGCAACTCCTAGTATCTCCTGCCAGTGCTTAGGTACCAAGGCTATGCTTAGGTCTGACCTGTCCTGGAGTGAAGCGAGGCAGACGTTCATGGATCAGGTAGCGGAACTGTAAACTCTGGACGGTTGACTTGATTGTCATTCTCTCTATGCCGAACTATTTTTGGTTAGACGGTTTTCTTTGCCGTGTGCTGTGTAGTCACTGGTGTTTCTGTTCCACTATGTGGGTGGACACAACAGATTATTACTTTTTTAGACCACTGGAGTGCTGGGTCAGGGGGTTTGGGGAGGTAGCAAGAGAACAGAAATTTCAAAAACCACTCTCCTGGTTTCTGCAGATTACCTTGGGGCTGGGTGCACAGCTTCATCACTGTATACACCATTTTCATTTTCCCAAGTTTTCCCACCCAGTACACCTGGAGACTAAAGATCAGCCAGTGGTGAAAACTTAAGGGTCTCCTCAAATCTTTTCTGAGCCAGTGAATGTGTGTGACCTTGTCTAGCAACACGGGGATGGGCAAATTTCTCCTTTACCCCTCTTGAGGTCCTTTTGGCTCTCCTAATAATTACGTGGACACAACACAGATTAACAGGAAAAATAAACCAATTTAATTCATGTACACAGAGGTCTCATAGAAATGGGACTGCCTGAAGTGACCAAAGCAGGCTGAATGTATTGAGTTTTGGACAAATACATATTTTTGTACATTTGACAAAACAAAGAGGCTTGTGCTTGGGCAAGCAGCCTAATGAAGAAGTGTCAGCGTTCATTTATCCAGCTTTCTTAGCCTTGAATTTCCTAACAGTGGTGACAAGGATGCTTTCTAGCCTCCTGCCATAGGGAGGATACCATCACATGGATTTAGTTCGCACTTTGGGGGAAGGGAGGGGGCCAGAGTGTTTTTGTTGTTGGTTTCAATCATTTCCCCTCACTGACCGTTTCCCAGGTAGCCTCCATTCAAAATAGTCAATGTGCCGGTGAGGCATATCTTGGGCGGCCCGCTCTGAGCCCCAAGGATTCCCTCCTCTGCAACTTCCCTTGATGTTTCACAAAGAAAAGGCTAAGGTGATGGCTGTGGAGAGCAAAACTGGGTGAGTAGCTCAGTGGTAAGAGATCTGCAAAGGGAGAAAAGAACATAGGTTAGAATGAGGATGAAGAAACAGAAAAGAACAAATCAAAGTACATTTCCCCAAACCCTATTGAAACAGTTCCCCAGTCCTGGGAAGACATCAGGCCAATAAAACGGCTTTGCTTCATTTATGTGACGAAAGCATTTTCGTCACTTTTAGTCAGTTGGACACTATTTTTCCCATTTGGTTTATGTAGAAGCAGTATTTTCCACTGATGATTGCATAAGCTCATCCTCGCTGAGGAGTCAGGGTGTCCAGAGCAAGTCCATTTTGGCGCACTGCTGATGCTAGGCTGTTAACTTCTGACTGAAGTGTTTTCACAGTTTGCATAGGGGAACTGAACTCTTGTTCCACTACCATGGAGAGTTAAGATGGCTGTTCTAATTCATAACCTCCATAGCTTGGGAATAAGATCCTGAACAGTGAAAAGAAGTTGGAGTTGTGATACCCAGTGGATTGTCTATGACTTCCCTGCTGGCACATTTATGGGACACAGTTTTATGAACAAAGGAGCCCAGGTTTGTAATGTGGCTGCATTTAGGGTGGAGTACTTGGTGACAGAAGGAGCCAGGTATCCAAGTCCCCATTGTCCTGACCGGTTAGGTGGACACGCTTTATATAATTTGTTGCCACCTAACATAAAAAGACCAGTGTGTTTTGCAGACAAGGTTATAACGGAACCTGCAATCTCCAGGAACTGGAGTATTCCACGACCTTTGCCATTGGTAATGCTAGCATCCATACCCTCCACTTCCCATGTGTTCCTGTCAATCTGTCAGAGCAGAACAGGTTGCAAAAGAGTTGGTACAGGAGGCCTGTGGTCTGGTTTTGACAGCTCTAAAGCTTGGTTCTGTGGCCAAGTGAGTCCAGATTTTTATAGTGGTCCACCCGTACATAGCTTATGGTAGTAGGCAGCTTAGTCATGGGAGCAGCTGTAGTACCCCAAGTTGTATGGAGATGGCTTATGAGTCATCCAAAACATTTGTTGATTTGGCAGACGTTTGTACCAAGAACGGTAGCACTGGAGCCACTTACAATCTTTTCCAGGGATTTGAAGATGCCACCTGTGGGATCAAACCACAGAGTCTGAATGTACTATTGGTCCTGGAGTGTCACTCGGGAAAGGCCGAGTATCATGTTTGTTTCAAAGCAAAGGGACAATTTTCCACCTGTTGGTCTTTATGTGGGCAAGGGACAGTTCTTGCCCTTCCATGTAGGTTATGCAAGATCCAAATAACTCACCAGAAGGAGGGACAGAGCAATGTTTTCTTAGACATGGGTGCCATACCTTGTCATTTATCTGCCTTCCATACTTGGTCCACCAGATGTTCACATGGGCAGAAACAGAGAACAGTTCACGTTCTTTAGCAGGATCTAGAGGCCGGCATGACCAGCAGTCAGATCAGTTAGGCCAGGGGCTGGTAAACTGGCATAAGCAAGTGTTTGGTTGGTACTCCTTGCATTGAAAAAGTAAAGGTTAATAAGAGCCTTTACAATAGGCTGTAAAGGGGTGCATAGTGAGTATTTGGAGAGGGGCAGTAGGATAGATAGAGACCAGCTAACTCTCTAGTCAGCCTTTTAGCAAGAGATTAACAAATGTAGGAGGACCTTCAAGATGGTGGAGGAGTGAGACATGGAGATCGCTTTCTTCCCCACAGATACATCAGAAATACATCTACCTGTGGAACACCTCCTACAGAACACCTACTGAACGCTGGCAGAATACCTCAGACCTCCCAAAAGACAAGAAACTCCCCACGTACCTGGGTAGGGCAAAAGAAAAAAGAAAAAACAGAGACAAAGGAATAGGGACGGGACCTGAACCTCGGGGAGGGAGCTGTGAAGGAGGAAAGGTTTCCACACACTAGGAGGCACCTTCACTGGTGGAGACAGGGGTTGGGCAGGGGGGAAGCTTTGGGCCCACGGAGGACAGTGCAGCAACAGGGGTGCGGAGGGCAAAGCGGAGAGATTCCCACACAGAGGATCGGTGCTGACCAGCACTCACCAGCCCAAGAGGATTGCTCACCCACCAGGGCGGGCGGGGGCTGGGAGCTGAGGCTCGGGCTTCGGAGGTCAGATCCCAGGGAGAGGACTGGGGTTGGCTGTGTGAACGCAGCCTGAAGGGGGTTAGTGCACCCCAGCTAGCCGGGAGGGAGTCCAGGAAAAAGTCTGGCAAGAGACCATTGTTTCGGGGTGCACAAGGAGAGGGGATTCCTTCCCTGTCTACCCACAGAAGGCATAGCACTGGCTAAGTGAGCTCTAGGGACTGGCGGGATCCACAGCTATCAGCTCAGACCCAAGAGATGGGCATGAAATGCTAACGCTGCTGCTGCAGCCACCAAGAATCCTGTGTGCAAGCACAGGTCACTATCCACACACTTGCCCAGGAAGCCTGTGCAGCCCGCCACTGCCAGGGTCCCGTGATCCAGGGACAACTTCCCCGGGAGAACACACGGCACGCATCAGGCTCGTGCAACGTCACGCAGGCCTCTGCCGCCGCAGGCTCACCCCACATTCCGTACCCCTCCCTCCCCCTGGCCTGAGTGAGCCAGAGCCCCCAAATCAGCTGCTGCTTTAAACCCCCTGCTGTCTGGGTGGGGAACAGACGCCTGAGTGGGACCTACATGCAGAGGCGTGTCCAAATCCAAAGCTGAGCCCCAGGAGCTGTGCGAACAAAGAAGAGTAAGGGAAATTTCTCCCAGCAGCTTCAGGAGCAGTGGATTAAATCTCCACAATCAACCTGATGTTCCCTGCAACTGTGGAATACCTGAATAGATAACAAATCAACCCAAAATTGAGGCGGTAGACTTTGGGAGCAACTGTAGACTTGGGATTTGCTGTCTGCAACTGACATGTCTCTGATTTTCATTTTTATCTTAGTAGAGATTTTAGCACTTGTTATCATTGGTGAATTTGTTTATTGGTTTGGTTGCTCTCTTCTCCTTTTATTTTTTATTTTTTTTATTTTAATAACTTTAACATTTAACACGGACCTAGAAGAACTAAAGAGCAAACAAACAATGAGAAACAACACAATAAATGAAATTAAAAATTCTCTAGAAGGAATCAATAGCAGAATAACTGAAGCAGAAGAACGGAAAAGTGACCTGGAAGATAAAATAGTGGAAATAACTACCACACAGCAGAATAAAGGCAAGAGAATGAAAATAATTGAGGACAGTCTCAGAAACCTCTGGCACAACATTAAATGCACCAACATTCGAATTATAGGGGCCCCAGAAGAAGAAGAGAAAAAGAAAGGGACTGAGAAAATTTTTTTGAATATTTGAATTTTATTTTTTTTTATTTTTGTATACAGCAGGTTCTTATTAGTTATCTATTTTATACATATTAGTGTATATATGTCAATTCCAAAATCCCAATTCATCACACCACCACCACCACCACCACCACCCACCACTGAGAAAACATTTGAAGAGATTATAGTTGAAAACTTCCCTAATGTGGGAAAGGAAATAGTTAAGTCCAGGAAGCGCAGAGAGTCCCAGGCAGGATAAATCCAAGGAGAAACAGGCCAAGACACACGTTAATCAAACTATCAAAAATTAAATACAAAGAAAGCATATTAAAATCAGCAAGGGAAAAACAACATATAACATACAAAGGAATCCCCATAAGGTTAACAGATGATTTCTCAGCAGAAACTCTGCAAGCCAGAAGGGAGTGGCAGGACATATTTAAAGTGATGAAGGAGAAAAACCTACAACCAAGATTACTCTACCCAGCAAGGATCTTATTCAGATTTCATGGAGAAATTAAAACCTTTACAGGCAAGCAAAAGCTAAGAGAATACAGAACCACCAAACCAACTTTACAATAAATGCTAAAGGAACTTCTCTAAGGGAAACACAAGAGAAGAAAAGGACCTACAAAAACAAACCTAAAGAGTTAAGAAAATGGTAATAGGAGCATACATTTTGATAATTATCTTAAATATGACAGGATTAAATGTTCCAACTGAAAGACATAGACTGGATGAATGGATAAAAAAAAACGACCAGTATATATGCTATCTACAAGAGACCCACTTCCGACCTAAGGACACATACAGCCTGAAAATGAGGGGATGGAAAAAAATATTCCATGCCAATGGAAATCAAAAGAAAGCTGGAATAACAGTTCTCACATCAGACAAAATAGACTTTAAAATAAAGACTATTACAAGAGACAAAGTAGGACACTACATAATGACCAAGGGATCAATCCAAGAAGAAGATATATCAACTAATTTTTAATTCTGATAGGTTTTAGTTTTACACATTTAAATATTTTAAATAGCACGTTCAATTTTAAATTTTCAAGTATCACTTTTAGATATACAAGAGTTTCTTTGAATTCTCCTCTATGAAATATTAATAGCTATAGCTGATGCCTAATGAGTCTTTTCTTAGTAACTGCTTGGGAATTTGCATGCATCATCTTATTCTCACAACCCTATGAAACAGGCACACTTCTCATCAAGTGATTTTGCAGGTGAAAAAGCTGAGGTTGAGAGAAGTCAGTCATTAGACCAGGGGCCCATAACTATTTCTTATTAAAGCTACATTCAAAATATGTTTTGATTGATTCTAAAGGCCAAAATCATAATATATTGAAGTGAAGAAATTATTAAACTTCTACTTCTTTCCAATCTCCATCCATTTTCACAGTTACTGAGTCTAATTCTAAACCAGTGATCCTAACATTGGGCTTGTTTTCTTTTATATCATGCTATATATATCATGCTCATCTATTTGCCCCTGTACTGGGGAAGCTGCTCCATGTTAAGAAGGCATACACTTTGGTGTCGAGTGCCCTTCATGTTTCATTGTATTCCATCTCAGAGGAAGGAATCCATTTTCATGAAAAATGTCCAGGGTTGATGGGTTTTTTGTTTTGTGTTAACATATGTATTTCTCCTGTCCAGAAAGCTGTTTATGGCTCTAGTTCTCAAATTACTTCTATTTTTCTCTGACATTCTACCTGGCTAGAAGGAAGAGGAACTATAAATGGGTAGGTAGGTAAGCAATCAAATTGGTTCCATGGCTTCGCATCTCCTCCAGGATTTAACTTTACAGGGATGGTTATTTGCAGTGGTGAAATAGCCTCCACACAGTACAGTCTATATTTATTGGAGTCTGCTCAAATCTAATTTCTCTGCCTCTCCAAGCTGATATCTGAACTAAGCTGGTGATAGGGGTCATATAATGATTTCTTGAGTCTTCTTTTAACCTGGGACAAATTATTTTGTATCTGAATTATACCTCTAGAAGTATATTGAATGAGACTTGTTTTTTTCCAAGTTCAAGCACTGCTGAATTATGTCTGTTCATGTTGGTCAGTCATGGCATGAGAAGTTCTTCAAGCCTGCACTATTTCTGCTTGATTTCCTAGAAAGCCTCATGCTTACTTATTTTTGAAGGTTTTTCAGGAAAAGAAAGTTAAGCAGTATTCCTTGTTGATTGCCAAATTTCCACACTTGACATTTCATTCGAATAAAGCAAAAATCTCTACAGAAGAAAATGCTTGAGAGTAAAGGAAACCTTGTGCATTGTTAATGGGAATTTAAATTGGTACAGCCACTATGGAAAACAGTATGGAAGTACCTCAAAAATTAAAAATATAAATAGGACTAAATATTATCCAGCAATCCCACTTCTGGGTATATACTCATAGGGAGTGAAAACAGGACCTTGAAGAGATTTCTGTACTCCTGTGTTCATTGTAACACTATTCATAACAGCCAAGATATAGAAACAACCTAAGTGCCCTTCGATGGATGAATGGATAAAGAGAATGTAGTATATGAGAAGGAAGAAAATCCTGCCGTTTGCAACAACAGGGATGGACCTTAGAGCATTATGCTAAGTGACATAAATCAGACAGAGAAAGATAAATACTGTATTATAGCACCGCATGTGGAATCTAATAAAGCCAAACTCATAGAAATAGAGAGTAGATCAGTGGTTACCAGGGGCTGGTGGATGAGGGAAATGAGGAGATGGTGGTCAAAGTATACAAACTTCCAGTTATAAGATGAGTAAGTTCTGGGGATCCAATGTACATCATGATGATTATAGCTAACAATACTGTGGTATGCACATGAAAGTTGCTAAGATAGTAGATCTTGAATGTTCTCACCACAAAAGAGAAATGATAATTTTGTGAGGTGATGGAGGTGTTAGCTAACACTATGGTGGTAATCATTTTGCAATCTATAAGTGCATCAAATCAACATGCTGTATAACTTAAACTTACACAATGTTATATGTCAATTATATTTTAATAAAATTGGAGCAAAAAAGATCCATGGATCAGGAGGTCTCCTTGCTGAGGTGGGAATGGCGTCAGTTCTAGAGTCATACACTCTGGTAGTAAGTTTTTGCTCAGCTGCTTTTAGATGCTGTGATCTGGATCATATGTTTACTTTTTCTGAAACTCAGTTTTCTTTTTTAACTCTGTAAAATGGAAATAACTATCATAACTTCCTGATATTATTTTTAGAAGGATTAAACATAGCAAAAATATAAAGTATTGAGCATAATGCCTGGCACAGAATGAGCTCTTCATAATGCTAGTTTCCTTTTCCTTTCCCTTGCTTACCTATTAATGGTGAGAAACAGCTGTAGGTTTGCCAAAATATACATAATTTTATAGCTGAAAACATCCAAAATCTTTTTGGGTAGCATATTAAAGAATGATCTATAAGGTTTTTTACCTTTGTCAATATTGATATTTTGTGGCGAATAATTCTTTGTTGGGGTGAGGGCCTGTCTTGCTCAATTTAAGATGTTCAGCAGCATTTCTAGTCTGTACTCAATAGAAGTCAATAGCACCAACCACTCCCCTCCTCCACCCAGTTGCAACAACCAAAAATGCCTCCAGAAATTGGAAAATATTCCCTGGAGAGGGATGCAAAGTCAACCCCAGTTGGGAACTACTGAGCTAGAAAAACAAGAACGTTTTGGGGGGAAGTACCTCAAAGTGTTGTTTATAGCCTGGTCCAGGGCTACCTCAGCCCTTCCCACCCATTCAATGAACTGGCCCTCTTTATGCCTAGGTCTCAATGAAGGAAAGTCAGAGTAGAAAGCAGGAGACAGAAGGGGGGTTTTCTTCATATAGGGGAAATTGAAAAAAGCCAGGGCATATTCAAAAGATTCCAGAAGATCCCTCATGAGTTAATGTAAAGCTTTTCTGTTCTTGAGACCAGAAACAAATTTTTCAGCCTAGGAGAAGAGTCAAGTCAAGATGGGTGTAGTGGTCATGGCTATCCTCCATTCTCTTAGTAGAGCTTGTTGAGGTGGCAAGACTCCAGAAAAGCAATGTTTTAGACACCTCAGGGAATTTTCAGTGCCCCAAAATGAAGATCATGAAATGGTGGCATGAACTTCCGGGTAAGATGGCGGAAGAGTAAGACGCGGAGATCACCTTCCTCCCCACAGATACACCAGAAATACAGCTACACATGGAACAACTCCTACAGAACACCTACTGAACGCTGGCAGAAGACCCCAGACCTCCCAAAAGGCAAGAAACTCCCCACATACCTGGGTAGGGCGAAGCAGAGAGATTCCCGCACAGAGGAGCGGTGCCGAGCGGCACTCACCAGCCCGAGAGGCTTGTCTGCTCCCCCTCCGGGGCGGACGGCGCTGGAGCTGAGGCTCGGGCTTCGGTCAGAGCGCAGGGAGAGGACTGGGGCTGGCGGCGAGAACTCAGCCTGAAGGGGGCTAATGTGCCACAGCTAGCCGGGAGGGAGTCCGGGAAAACTCTGGAGCTGCCAAAGAGGCAGGAGACTTTTTCTTCCCTCTTGGTTTCCTGGTGCGCGAGGAGAGGGGATTAAGAGCGCCGCGTAAAGGAGCTCCAGAGACGGGCGCGAGTCGCGGCTGAAAGCGCGGAGCCCAGAGACGGGTGTGGGACGCTGGGGCTGCTGCTGCCGCCGCCAAGAAGCCTGTGTGCGAGCGCAGGTCACTGTCCACACCGCCCTTCCGGGAGCCTGTGCAGCCTGCCACTGCCGGGATCCCGGGATCCAGGGGCGGCTTCCCTGGGAGAACGCACGGCGCGCCTCGGGCTGGTGCAACGTCACGCCGACCTCTGCCGCTGCAGGCTCGCCCCCAACTCCGTGCCCCTCCCTCCCGCCCGGCCTGAGTGAGCCAGAGTCCCCGAAGAGGCTGCTCCTTTAACCCTGTCCTGTCTGAGCAAAGAACAGACGCCCTCCGGCGACCTACACGCAGAGGCGGGGCCAAATCCAAAGCTGAGACCCAGGAGCTGTGAGAACAAAGAAGAGAAAGGGAAACCTCTCCCAGCAGCCTCAGAAGCAGCGGATTAAAGCTCCACAATCAACTCCATGTACCCTGCATCTGTGGAATACATGAATAGACAACAAATCATCCCAAATTGAGTAACCAGGAGTCAGTGCTGTGCCTCTGAGGTGGGAGAGCGAACTTCAGGACACTGGTCCACAAGAGACCTCCCAGCTCCACATAATATCAAACGGCGAAAATCTTCCAGAGATCTCCATCTCAACACCAGCACCCAGCTTCACTCAACGACCAGCAAGCTACAGTGCTGGACACCCTATGCCAAACAACTAGCAAGACAGGAACACAACGCCACCCATTAGCAGAGAGGCTGCCTCAATTCATAAAAAGTCCGCAAACACCCCAAAACACACCACCAGGCGTGGACCTGCCCACCAGAAAGACAAGATCCAGCCTCATCCACCAGAACACAGGCAGTAGTCCCCTCCACCAAGAAGCCTACACAACCCACTAAACCAACCTTAGCCACTGGGGACAGACACCAAAAACAACGGGAACTACGAACCTGCAGCCTGCAAAAAGGAGACCCCAAACACAGTAACATAAGCAAAATGAGAAGACAGAAAAACACACAGCAGGAGAAGGAGCAAGATAAAAACCCACCAGACCTAACAAATGAAGAGGTAATAGGCAGTCTATCTGAAAAAGAATTCAGAATAATGATGGTAAAGATGATCCAAAATCTTGGAAATAGAATAGACAAAATGCAAGAAACAGTTAACAAGGACCTAGAAGAACTAAAGATGAATCAAGCATCGATTAAAAACACAATAAATGAAATAAAAAATACTCTAGATGGGATCAGTAGCAGAATAACTGAGGCAGAAGAACGGATAAGTAAGGTGGAAGATAAAATAGTGGAAATAACTGCTGCACAGCAAAATAAAGAAAAAAGAATGAAAAGAACAGAGGACAGTCTCAGAGACCTCTGGGACAACATTAAACGCACCAACATTCGAATTATAGGGGTTCCAGAAGAAGAAGAGAAAAAGAAAGGGACTGAGAAAATATTTGAAGAGATTATAGTTGAAAACTTCCCTAATATGGGAAAGGAAATAGTTAATCAAGTCGAGGAGGCACAGAGAGTCCCATACAGAATAAATCCAAGGAGAAATACACCAAGACACATATTAATCAAACTGTCAAAAATTAAACACAAAGAAATCATATTAAAACAGCAAGGCAAAAACAACAAATAACACACAAGGGAATCCCCATCAGGATAACAGCTGATCTCTCAGCAGAAACTCTACAAGCCAGAAGGGAGTGGCAGGACATACTTAAAGTGATGAAGGAGAAAAACCTGCAACCAAGATTACTCCACCCAGCAAAGATCTCATTCAGATTTGATGGAGAAATTAAAACCTTTACAGACAAGCAAAAGCTGAGAGAGTTCAGCACCACCAAACCAGCTTTACAACAAATGCTAAAGGAACTTCTCTAGGCAAGAAACACAACAGAAGGAAAAGAACTACAATAACGAACCCAAAACAATTAAGAAAATGGGAATAGGAACATACATATCAATAATTACCTTAAATGTAAATGGACTAAATGCTCCCACCAAAAGACACAGACTGGCTGAATGGATACAAAAACAAGACCCATATATATGCTGTCTACAAGAGACCCACTTCAGACCTAGAGACACATACAGACTGAAAGTAAGGGGATGGAAAAAGATATTCCATGCAAATGGAAACCAAAAGAAAGCTGGAGTAGCAATTCTCATATCAGACAAAATAGACTTTAAAATAAAGACTACTAGAAGAGACAAAGAAGGACACTACATAATGATCAAGGGATCAATCCAAGAAGAAGATATAACAATTGTAAATATTTATGCACCAAACATAGGAGCACCTCAATACATAAGGGAAATATTAACAGCCATAAAAGGAGAAATCGACAGTAACACAATCATAGTAGGGGACTTTAACACCCCACTTTCACCAATGGACAGGTCATCCAAAATGAAAATAAATAAGGAAACACAAGCTTTAAATGATACATTAAACAAGATGGACTTAGTTGATATTTATAGGACATTCCATCCAAAAACAACAGAATACACATTTTTCTCAAGTGCTCATGGAACATTCTCCAGGATAGATCATATCTTGGGTCACAAATCAAGCCTTGGTAAATTTAAGAAAATTGAAATTGTATCAAGTATCTTTTCCGACCACAATGCTATGAGACTAGATATCAATTACAGGAAAAGAGCTGTAAAACATACAAACACATGGAGGCTAAACAATACACTACTTAATAACGAAGTGATCACTGAAGAAATCAAAGAGGAAATTAAAAAATACCTAGAAACAAATGACAATGGAGACACGACGACCCAAAACCTATGGGATGCAGCAAAAGCAGTTCTAAGAGGGAAGTTTATGGCAATACAATCCCACCTTAAGAAACAGGAAATATCTCGAATAAACAACCTAACCTTGCACCTAAAGCAATTAGAGAAAGAAGAACAAAAACATCCCAAAGTTAGCAGAAGGAAAGAAATCATAAAAATCAGATCAGAAATAAATGAAAAACAAATGAAGGAAACGATAGCAAAGATCAATAAAACTAAAAGCTGGTTCTTTGAGAAGATAAACAAAATTGATAAACCATTAGCCAGACTCATCAAGAAAATAAGGGAGAAGACTCAAATCAATAGAATTAGAAATGAAAAAGGAGAAGTAACAACTGACACTGCAGAAATACAAAAGATCATGAGAGATTACTATAAGCAACTCTATGCCAATAAAATGGACAACCTGGAAGAAATGGACAAATTCTTAGAAATGCACAACCTGCCAAGACTGAATCAGGAAGAAATAGAAAATATGAACAGACCAATCACAAGCACTGAAATTGAAACTGTGATTAAAAATCTTCCAACAAACAAAAGCCCAGGACCAGATGGCTTCACAGGCGAATTCTATCAAGCATTTAGAGAAGAGCTAACACCTATCCTTCTCAAACTCTTCCAAAATATAGCAGAGGGAGGAACACTCCCAAACTCATTCTACGAGGCCACCATCACCTTGATACCAAAACCAGACAAGGATGTCACAAAGAAAGAAAACTACAGGCCAATATCACTGATGAACATAGATGCAAAAATCCTCAACAAAATACTAGCAAACAGAATCCAACAGCACATTAAAAGGATCATACACCATGATCAAGTGGGGTTTATTCCAGGAATGCAAGGATTCTTCAATATACGCAAATCAATCAATGTGATACACCATATTAACAAACTGAAGGAGAAAAACCATATGATCATCTCAATAGATGCAGAGAAAGCTTTTGACAAAATTCAACACCCATTTATGATAAAAACCCTGCAGAAAGTAGGCATAGAGGGAACTTTCCTCAACATAATAAAGGCCATATATGACAAACCCACAGCCAGCATCGTCCTCAATGGTGAAAAACTGAAACCATTTCTACTAAGATCAGGAACAAGACAAGGTTGCCCACTCTCACCACTCTTATTCAACGTAGTTTTGGAAGTTTTAGCCACAGCAATCAGAGAAGAAAAGGAAATAAAAGGAATCCAAATTGGAAAAGAAGAAGTAAAGCTGTCACTGTTTGCAGATGACATGATACTATACATAGAGAATCCTAAAGATGCTACCAGAAAACTACTAGAGCTAATCAATGAATTTGGTAAAGTTGCAGGATACAAAATTAATGCACAGAAATCTCTGGCATTCCTATATACTAATGATGAAAAATCTGAAAGTGAAATCAAGGAAACACTCCCATTTACCATTGCAACAAAAAGAATAAAATATCTAGGAATAAACCTACCTAAGGAGACAAAAGACCTGTATGCAGAAAATTATAAGACACTGATGAAAGAAATTAAAGATGATACAAACAGATGGAGAGATGTACCATGTTCTTGGATTGGAAGAATCAACATTGTGAAAATGACTCTACTACCCAAAGCAATCTACAGATTCAATGCAATCCCTATCAAACTACCACTGGCATTTTTCACAGAACTAGAACAAAAAATTTCACAATTTGTATGGAAACACAAAAGACCCCGAATAGCCAAAGCAATCTTGAGAACGAAAAACGGAGCTGGAGGAATCAGGCTCCCTGACTTCAGACTATACTACAAAGCTACAGTAATCAAGACAGTATGGTACTGGCAAAAAAACAGAAAGATAGATCAATGGAACAGGATAGAAAGCCCAGAGATAAATCCACGGACATATGGTCACCTTATCTTTGATAAAGGAGGCAGGAATGTACAGTGGAGAAAGGACAGTCTCTTCAATAAGTGGTGCTGGGAAAACTGGACAGGGACATGTAAAAGTATGAGATTAGATCACTCCCTAACACCATACACAAAAATTAGCTCAAAATGGATTAAAGACCTAAATGTAAGGCCAGACACTATCAAACTCCTAGAGGAAAACATAGGCAGAACACTCTATGACATAAATCACAGCAAGATCCTTTTTGACCCACCTCCTAGAGAAACGGAAATAAAGACAAAAATAAACACATGGGACCTAATGAAACTTCAAAGCTTTTGCACAGCAAAGGAAACCATAAACAAGACGAAAAGACAACCCTCAGAATGGGAGAAAATATTTGCAAATGAAGCAACTGACAAAGGATTAATCTCCAAAATTTATAAGCAGCTCATGCAGCTCAATAGCAAAAAAACAAACAACCCAATCCAAAAATGGGCAGAAGACCTAAATAGACATTTCTCCACAGAAGATATACAGACAGCCAACAAACACATGAAAGGATGCTCAACATCTTTACTCATTAGAGAAATGCAAATCAAAACTACAATGAGATATCATCTCACACCAGTCAGAATGGCCATCATCAAAAAATCTAGAAACAATAAATGCTGGAGAGGGTGTGGAAAAAAGGGAACACTCTTGCACTGCTGGTGGGAATGTGAATTGGTACAGCCACTATGGAGAACGGTATGGAGGTTCCTTAAAAAACTACAAATAGAACTACCATATGACCCAGCAATCCCACTGCTGGGCATATACCCTGAGAAAACCATAATTCAAAAAGAGACATGTACCAAAATGTTCATAGCAGCCCTATTTACAATAGCCCGGAGATGGAAACAACCTAAGTGTCCATCATCGGATGAATGGATAAAGAAGATGTGGCACATATATACAATGGAATATTACTCAGCCATAAAAAGAAATGAAATTGAGCTATTTGTAATGAGGTGGATGGACCTAGAGTCTGTCATACAGAGTGAAGTAAGTCAGAAAGAGAAAGACAAATACTGTATGCTGACACATATATATGGAATTTAAGAAAAAAATGTCATCAAGAACATAGGGGTAAGACAGGAATAAAGACACAGACCTACTAGAGCATGGACTTGAGGATATGGGGAGGGGGAAGGGTAAGCTGTGACAAAGTGAAAGAGCGGCATGGACATATATACACTACCAAACGTAAGGTTGATAGCTAGTGGGAAGCAGCCGCATAGCACAGGGAGATCAGCTCAGTGCTTTGTGACCGCCTGGAGGGGTGGGATAGGGAGGGTGGGAGGGAGACGCAAAAGGGAGGGGATATGGGAACATATGTATATGTATAACTGATTAAATTTGTAAAATAAAAGAAATAAAAAAAAATATATAAAGGTTAAAAAAAAAAAAAAGATTGATCATAAGGGGGAAGGAATATACAAAGATATTAACCAAAAAAGGACTTTGAAATGAATAGAACGTTTTCCTTCTGTGATTCTTCATCATTTACTCACACATATTTTGCTTAACTTTCATGCCTGCAAAATAGAAGCAAAATAGAAAATAATATCTAAAAATATGAATGACAGTCTGTGATGTACCCCAAACTCTGCCTAGTATAGGGGGAATACAGAATTATGAGGCAGGAGCCACACAAGAAAGTTATTTGCAAACCAATTTTAAGCCATTTAATCAAGCAATGACCATAAATTTAGTATTAAACTCAAAATGATGTGGTGTAATCTTCACATGTTGCTATTTCACCAAGGGACAGTACACTGTGTAGAAGAGATGCACAATGACTTTACAGAGAAACGTAAGGATTGACTCATACCAAAGGGATGGAGAAGATAAGGAGAGGAAGAAGAAAGGAAAGAAGCCATCGCAGGCACTGGGACAGTTTGAACAAAAGCTAAATCTGAATGTACATGACATTGTACGGGGGACTGTGAAGGGCACATGGACACTACAGTCCAAGCAAAGAGATTGCCCTGAAGCTTACCTGGATGGTGTTCCAGTCTTCAGAACACCTTCCTCCCTGGCTCCATCTGGAAGGGCAATTATTGCTTCTTAAAGTCCTGCTTATAGATTCTTCAGAATGAAAGAATCTTACTATTGTCAATATATTTCAAGACATAACTGGATATCTTATTAGTTAAAAGAACTACCTTCTCCCACCACCTACATCAGGAGTAAGGATGGACTCAGTTCTGGGATTCCATCTCAGCAAACATTGTTCTATTTTTTCCCCTGATTCTTGATACCTTTAGGTTATTCTTTGTAGATGCCAGTATCCAAGTCACCTCCTTGTATACTCCACTCCCACACTAAATGAGGACTTACTATTGGTGGAACCAACAGTACATCAAAAAGCATTTGTATGTGACTTCATAAAAAGTACTGAAGCTTCTACCTGGCTCTCTTGGATTGCTTGCTCTGGAGGAGGCCAGCTGTTTTTCCCAAGAAACACTTAGTTATGTCGAGAAGTCCACATGGAGAGAAGTGATGGTCCTGAACAACAGAAAGTACTACTTGCCAGCCATGGGAATGATCCTCCTTGCAAGTGAATTCTCCAGCCCCAGTCAAGCCTTCAGATAACTGCAGCCTAGCATATATCTAACTGCAGCTGTATGAGATACCTTAACTGAGAACTGATGAACAGAGGCCTCCCCTGACCTGCAGAAACAAGTATCAGTGCTTGTTGTTTTAACCATTAAGTTTTGTTGTGATTTCTTGTGGAGCCATGGATAATAAAAACACTCTTGTCCAACTTAAAAAAAAAAAAAAAAAAAAAAAAAAAAAGAAATGGTGGCATGATTTTAGTATGCCCCAGAAGTTGAAAAAAGAGCTCCTTGGAATGAAAGAGCCTTGAGGATGGACACTAAGGGTGTCTCAGTTGCAACTGGGAGACAGGAAGTTGGCTGTCTCAAAAGATGTTAAAAATATGATTAGTAAGATACACTTAAACACACATACACGAACACAGAAACCTTGATCCTATGCCCTGGGAAAGTGGAAGAAATCTCTGAATTGGTGTCTGCCACCTTAGGAGAATGATATTTATAAGGTGAACTATCGAAAATAATAAACATTATATTTCTTGTTCCCCTGAGTCTTTGAACTGAGATATAAAATGGGATGTGTAAAATAGCCTCGCACATGCCAGAGGACTCAGGCATAAAAGTACAGTTCAATTAAATAGTTCAACCATCACTTAACAACTGCCTACTAGGTATCAGACCTTATGCCAAGTACCAGAAAGTAAGACAACACCTCTGCCCTCACAGAGCCCACAGCCAAGTATATGTATAAACAGTTAAAATTCTGGGTGTTAAGATTTGTGATTGGAGAATGTGCTTAGGGTGATATGAGAGCCCAGAATAGGGACACCTGAGCAGCATGGGAGAAGGCAACAGGAAGTGTCCCTATTGCCTGAGATGAAGCTTAAACAATGTCCATTGTATCCAATGTGCACTGACCTACAGCCCTTGTTTGCTGGACCCCTCCCAAAGGCCAAGTGTTGTTGCATTTGAAAAGCACTGGAAACCTAGGCTTGTAATTTATACAGATTTGACACTTTGTTTCCAGTTTATCTGGGCAAAATATTTTAAGTGCATTAGCACATAGTTCAAGGGCTAAATCTCTGGCTTAAGGTGGATTTGTTTGTGGAGATTAGTGACAAAACTTTTTTAGAAGGATTTGGGAAAAAAACAAATTCTATATATGCAGGGTTGGCTGGATTGAACATAATGTACTTTAGGAAAAATATTTAAGTACACCACACTTAATAAAGCCTTCTATGTACACAGTAGATACTTTGCTAAATGACCAGACATTTAGAAAAATCAGAACACAGTTGTAAAACAGAGTCAAATGCAAAAGTTAAGATTCTTGTAAACTGGTCTGGACTGGTCCACACAGCTCCCCAGGTTCCTGCATGTGTAGGACAGCCTTCTGAAGCCCCATTGGGCCGGTGTTCTGTATTTCACTGTTTCTCAAACAGCTGGCAAATCTGGTAGGGACACTATTAGTCACAAGGGATGAGGCCAGCCACAGTGACGTCTGGCAGAAATAGCTCACAGAATATGAGGTGATTATAAGTCCCTTTGTAGACTGCAAGGTCTTCACTGTTCTGAGTCCTGGCAGGCCTGGTTCCTTCTTTAAAGCAGCCCTCTGAAAACTCTTATGTTGTTAGGCTAATTAGACCTCGTCTTTGGGTAGAATGTATAATGAGTAGCTGGGGATATGTAACTAGATGTCTTTATTCAGCTGGCAAAAACACACACAATCCCTGGCCCTTGATAATTAGTAATAATTTAGTCATTCTTAGAGTAATCGGGCAGCTATATGTATCACCCGCTTCCTGAGTCCTCGAGAGCCCAGATGACTTGCTACCTGTGAATTGTTTAATGCTACCTAGCTTGCTGACTTTGTACATATTTGTGGTGATATTGATGGAGAAATCATCTGATGCTTACCTTGTGAATCTGAGTTTTCAAATCTATGGGCCTTGCAGGGCAGTCATGCACATGGCTTGGCTGGATCATTGGATAATAATGTTATTGTGGATGGAAATTAAGCTACATTGCTTATATCGCTGAGGCAGTTTGATGTGAGCATCTCAAACAGATATGATTCTTCAGTTAATAATCTGTAAATGTGTTCTATATTAAAATTTCTGTTTTAAAGAGAATTTAATGAATCTGTTCCATAATTAAAGGATAGGAGTTAAGTGTTTTTTTTTCTCCTGTGGGATTAAGTATATCCATTTTCCAAGTAAAACACATATTTATTTATTATATATTCTATACATTTATTTTGTAAATATGAATTACGTGCAGTTCTAATACAACAAATACCATACTAACTTTTTAATGTCTTTAGAACTATCTCCCCTAGAGAATTAATCCATTTCTTTGACCCTGTGCTTCTCAACTTGGGAAGATTTTGTCACCTAGGGGAAGTATGGCAATGTCTAGACACATTGTTGGTTGGCATATTGGGGGATGGGGGAAGATGCTATTGGCTTCTAATGAGTAGAGGCGAGGAATGTTGCTAACCATCCTATAGTACAAAGGGTAGCCTCCCACAACAAATAATCATGCTGCCCAAAATGTGAATAATACCCAAATTGAGAAAACTTCATTTGATCTAATGTGCTCAGAACTATAAAAATGTGCACTGTGAAAATTTGTGAAGACCGAGCAGCCAACAATCACATTTTTTAAACATCTTTATTGTAGTATAATTGCTTTACAATGAATCACTTCATTTTCTGTGAGCTATTTCTACTAAAGCTTTTGTGTGGGGAGACCTCTTCCCCAGCTGTTAAATGATTGGTAGGGAAGTTGAGAGATTGAAGTGAACTTGGCCAAAACCCCAGTGAGGTTTAACAGTCAAGAGATACACTACCTGGCAAGTATTCATTCATAGTATCATAAACCACGGCAGGAAAATGATCTTTGACCTCTGAGAAAATTAATATATGTATTGCTAATTACTATAGACTATATTTGTGTTTTGGCACTTGGTCTGCTATTTCAACAGAAACACAGTGATTTCAAAATGGGTCAGAAATGGATAATGTCCATATAAAGAAATGTCCATATATGGACAAAGGTGTTCATATATAGAGGAATGGTTCATGCATGGTACCATTTTATTGAATATTATGCAGCCATTAAAATTATAAATTGTAATTATGAAGATAAGAAACTTGCAATACTTGTTATAAGTGAACAAGGCATGACACAATATTGTACATACAATATGCGTAGAGTTTTATAAAATATGTATAACAGGGCTTCCCTGATGGCGCAGTGGTTGAGAGTCCACCTGCCGATGCAGGGGACACGGGTTCGTGCCCCGGTCCGGGAAGATCCCACATGCTGCAGAGCGGCTGGGCCCATGAGCCATGGCCGCTGAGCCTGCGCGTCCGGAGCCTGTGCTCCACAACAGGAGAGGCCACAACGGTGAGAGGCCCGCGTATCGAAAAAAAAAAAAAAAGTATAACAATGAATACAGTGAAAAATAAACAGACTGTAATAATAGCTGGGTCATTCTATGGGATTATGGATGTTTTGTTCTTACTTTTCCAAATTTCCTATAGCACTCTAACTTATATATTTTGAAAACATTCCAAAGCTGAAAACACTAAACAACCTGTACCCCTAGTGGGGATGCATTTATGATGGAAATGTCAGAAGAGTGGTTGGCACTATTTTCAAGGAGGACATACATTCCCTGTCACTCATGGCCTTTGAGATTCCCTGTGTCTTTTACATATTCCACACCTAGATTCTCCTTTCAAGGTATCATGCCCTGGAAATATAAATGAAGGCTTAAATTACTCCCATGAAAATGACTTCTTCCACTTCACACTGTGAATCCCTGGCAGATCTGAAAATGAAACCCCTCAATCTACACTCCTAGATTTGATAAAAATAAAAATCTCTAAAACACTTCTATTCTAGAGTGGTGGCTACATAATGAAGGGTTCTAAATTTATTAGACTAAAAGTCGTAAATTTTCCTTTTGATTGCTATTGCTCTAGGTGGCAGTGAAAGTCATTTTGACTTCACTTGTAAAAGCCAGATTGGTTTGACACATGCATTGTGGAGTTTATTAAATTACTGCCTCTTCTCTCTCACTTATAATTTTGAAAGTAAATCCACATTCATGAAATTTATTGCACCTGTGTTTGTAGAGGCATAGAGAAATGCAGCAATTGATTCATGAATAGGCTTTATCATGTAAATGAATGATAGCAGTGTCAGTTTAGTTCACAAGGTGGTTAGAGTGACAGAACACACACAAATTTCAGCCTTATACATGTGAGAGGTTTTTTTTTTTTTTTCTGCTCTACGCGGGCCTCTCACTGTTGTGGCCTCTCCCGTTGCGGAGCACAGGCTCCGGACGCACAGGATCAGCGGTCATGGCTCCCGGGCCCAGCCACTCCGCGGCATGTGGGATCCTCCCGGACCAGGGCACGAACTCGCGTCCCCTGCATCGACAGGCGGACTCTCAACCACTGTGCCACCAGGGAAGCCCTACATGTGACAGTTTTTAAAGGCTATGTGCTTAGAGGAATATGGTTGGAGGAGTGATCTCAGTCTGATGCATGAATTCCCTGCCCCTGCATGCAGCCTGCCACTCCACACACTCCACAAGGGTCAGACCGTCAGCCTGGGAAGTATAAGCTGCTAAACAGGAAGACATTTTTCACCTCTGCACACCAGAAGGACTTGCCTTCAGCCAATTTAGACAGCCCAAAAACTCCTTTATTAGTGGCTGGCTACATACGTTTTGTATTATTTCATACTTGAATAAATTTATTGCCTGTATACTGTCCAATTATAGCAACACTGAGCCGAAGAAAAAGCTCATCTTCCCTGAAGAATGTCTGAGAGGCCTAGAACCTAGAAATGCCAGATAAGGACATAGGGCAAAAGGGTGATATTGGAATAAAGCCAGGATAATTAATTTAAAGTATAGGGAAAAAGAAGCTTCCCTCAACTCCATCTTACCCCATGTACAGAACTAAAACAGGCATACAACTGCAGAAGAAAAATTAGCAGTTCTCTCAAAAAATTGAATGGCTCGAGAGCAAAAACTTGAATATCATTTATAAGACCCCTAGCATTACTTCTTGCCCAATCAGTCCAAAAAAATCCCAATAATTAATAAGTGTTGCCCATACACATACAAGGAGTTGCCCCAGGAGCGTTTTGTTGTTGTTGTTAGTTTCAATTTTAAATGTACATATAAAAGAGTATTTTTAACTTATGAGTACAGTGTAAACAAATAAATGTACATCCTAAGAAGTTGTAATAAATACATTCCTGGTACACTAGAAGCCTTCTGTGTGCTCTTCCGAATCACACCCCCTCATCCAGTGATCATCACCATCTTAAACTTTGTTTGCTCTTTGCTCTTCTCTCTGGCTTGTGCAATGTTAGTATCTAGCAACAATATATTTTTTAATTGACTCTGATTTTGAACATTGTACATATTGAGTCATACCATATGTATTATTCTGCCTTTTTTCCAACCAAAATTGTGTTTTTGAAATGTAGTCCTCTGTCTACATGCGACTGTGTTTCATTCATTTTTACTGCTGTATAGTATTCAATTTCATGAATATACCAAAAGTTATTTATCAGTATTCATTCAGTGGGCACTTATGTTATTTGGCAGCAAATTCTCTCACTTTTTGTTTGTCTAAATATATCATCATTTCACCCTCATTCTTGAAAAATATTTACACTTGGCATATGATTCTAGGTAGACAGTTCCATTGCCTTCCTGTTCCCTTTGCTAATGTTGCAAAGTCAGGTCTTAGTCTAATTGCTGTAGGTGAATTATCTTTCCTCTGGATGCTTTTAAGATCCATGCGTCTTTGGTATTCTCCTCTTACACTGATGTATCTAGGGATGGGTTTCTTTTCATTTATTCCACTTGGGATTTGTTGGTCTTTCTGGATTTAAATTTTGATGTCTTCAAAAATTAAAGTAAAATATCAGTCATTATGTGTTTCACTATTTCGTTGACCCCCATTTTCTACTATCGAGATTTTAAATAATAAATATTAGGCTTTCTTACTCAATACACCATGTCTTTTCATTTCCCTTTCATATTTCAATCTCCATTTTATTAGGCAGCCTCTCAGATAATTTCTTCAGATTATTTTCTTTCTAATTCTAAATACCTGCATTGTATTTGCATTAATGAGAAACTTATTTAGAAGTAATATAAACCCATGCCAGCATGGCCCAGCATGAGAGTTAGCCTACCAGGAAACTTTGGAGAATATCCTCCTAGTATAATTGAACTTTTGTTTTTAATTTAAAATCATACTGAACATGTTTTTAAAGTGCTAACATATCCATTCATTCTAGGTCGTAGTATATATTGAGTGATACAATATGTTCTTCATTGATATTTCCACTGCAAGCTCTCTGCATCAGCATTTTGAGTAATATAAAATGGTAGTTTGAGGTACGTTTTCATCCTTAGTTTAATTTAGCAGTGAATAATGTAAAGTGATGATTTGTAGGAAATCTTAAAAATAATTTTCCCAAATTTAACATTTAATGCCAAGGAAATTTAGTAAATGTACTTATAATTTTATTTAGACAGAAATAAATAACTAAATTAAACTGAAACTGTTCATTTTCTTTTGAGGACAAAACATGCATACAGATTTTGGTTGTGTACAACTATATTTATGGTGATAAATGAGAATAGTTTTTATGATGAATAGAAAAACAAATCTCCAAAATAAAAGCAAAACTTTTCAGAATGCTTTGGTGTGAAGTGTAGGATAACTTATCTTTGAAGTCTTATATGCCAATATTAACCTTTTGTTTTGCTGAATGGAAGTTTGCAAATTCCATCATTCCAGTCATATTTCCAAAAAGGGAATTATATATTGACAAAATCTAAGTGGTGCTTGAGGGAAAAATGTACCAAGTGAACATATCTCTGTTGATACTCATTTTCTATGAGCTAACCTTTAAAAGCTAACAGATTTGCAGGTTAGACACATGACTCTCATTAAAATGCTATGTTGTATTACTTTTGAGAAACTAATGAAATTAGTAAATGTGTCAGAGTTATTTTGTTGTTGTTGTTGTATTAAGCTTTTACAGGGATAAAAATGCTCTGGGAGTTATAATTGTTTAGTTGCAAAAGCACTTATGGGGAACCCTCCTACACTGTTGGTGGGAATGTAAATTGGTGCAACCACAATGGAGAACAGTATGGAGGCTCCTCAAAAAACTAAAAATAGAGCTACCATATGATCCAGCAATCCCACTCCTGGGCATATATCTGGAAAAGATGAGAACTCAAATTCAAAAAGATACATGCACCCCAGTGTTCATAGCAGCACTATTTACAATAGCCAAGACGTGGATGCAACCTAAGTGTCCATCAAAAGATGAATGGATAAAGAAGATGTGTTTTGTGTGTGTGTGTGTACATATATATATATATATATATATATGTACACACACACACAGTGGAATATTACTCAGCAATAAAAAAGTGAAATAATGCCATTTGTAGCAACATGGATGGACCTAGAGATTATCATACTAAGTGAAGTAAGCCAGACAGAGAAAGACAACTATTATGTGGTATCACTTATATGTGGAACCAAAAAAAATGATACAAATGAACTAATTTATGAAAAAGAAATAGACTCACAGATATAGAAAACAAACTTAACAATTACCAAAGGGGAAAGAGGGAGGGATAAACTGGGAATTTGGGTTTAATAGATACACACTATTCTATATAAAATAGATAAATGAAGACTGTATAGCACAGGGAACTGTATTCTTCAATTTTTTTTTTTTTTTTTTTTTTTTTTTTTTTGCGGTATGCAGGCCTCTCACTGCCGCGGCCCCTCCTGCCATGGAGCACAGGCTCCGGACGCACAGGCTCAGTGGCCATGGCTCACGGGCCTAGCCGCTCTGCAGCACGTGGGATCCTCCCAGACCAGGGCACGAACCCATGTCCCCTGCATCGGCAGGCTGACTCTCAACCACTGCACCACCAGGGAAGCCCCTTCAATATCTTATAATAAACTATAATGGAAACAAATCTGAAAAAGAATATTTATATATATATATATATATATATATATATATATATATATATATATAACTGAATCCCTCTGCTGTATACCTGAAACATTGTAAATCAATTATACCTCAATATAAAAAAGAAAGAAAAAAGCATTTATGGTCAATCCTATTTATGATCAAATCAAATCCTGGCCCTATTGGTAACTAGTTGTTTGACCAAGAATTTTTCTGCTCTTCAGTTTCCTCATCTGTAAAGTTGTTATGATAATACATATATGATAAGGATGTAGCAAAAACTAAATTAAATGACAGATTTAAAGCCTCTGTAACTGTGCTGTAATGCCTATATTAGAAAAATAAAATAGAGATGTCAAATCAATTAACCTAAGCTTACACCTTAAGAAATTAGGAAAAGAAGAACAAACTATACATAAAGCAAGCAGATAAAGGAATTAATAAAGATTAAGGCAGAAATTAAGAAAGAGAAAAGAGAAAATCAAAATTGGTGATGCCATAGTTTGTTTCTTTAGAAACCAATACTTGAAATCTGTTCTTTGAAAACTAATATTAAAAAAGTATACATATATATATTTTTTTCTTTTTTTCCGGAATTATCTCACATGATTGTGGAGGTACAAGTCCAAAATCTGAAGGATAGGCTGGCAGACTAGAGACTCGGGGAAGAGTTGCAGTTCAAGTTCAAGGGTGGGCTGTTGTCAGAACTCCTTCTTGCTTGGGGGAGATCAGATTTTTTGCTGTTAAGGACTTCAACTGATTGGATGAGCCCCACATACATTATAGAGGGTAATCTGCTTTACTCAAAGTTTGCCAATTTCAATGTTAATGTCTTCTAAGAAAACACTTTTTCAGAAACATCCAGAATAATGTTTGACCAAATGTATGAGCACTGTGATCCAGTCAAATTGACACATAAAATTAAACATAACAGACACATATTACCAAAATCAGTGCTGAAAGAGAAGGCATCACTACTGTCCTTACAGAAATAAAAAGGATTATAAGAGAATACTGTGAAAATATTTATGACAACAAACTAGAACACTTAGGTGTAATTAGCAAATTCTTTAAAAGATATAAAAGTATTGAATCTGACTCCACAAGAAATATAAAATCTAAATAGACATATAACATAAGATAGAATTACTAATCACTAAACCACTTATAAGGAAAAGACCAGACCCAGATAACTTCAATGGTGAATTTTACCAAATATTTAAAGAAAAATTAATATCAATTCTTCACACACTCATCCAAAAAATTAGAAGAGGGAAGTACGATTGGTGATTATAAATTGAGACTTGACATACTTGGCAAAAAGAGTTAATCATGATTCCAACCTATGTGGTCCTTCACTTTTCTCTTCATTTCTTCATCACTTCCAATTATTGATTGGAACCCCTGTGACAGTTGACCTGTTGGATATTGGGATGAGTCTCTGTCTAAATCATTGAAGCGTATTTGTCATCATGGTGGATCAATAGATAACAAAAAAATTTGCCATTAGAGCTTGAATGCTGTGCTATATTTGGCACTTTCCATGTACTTTCTTTTTTTAGTTTCTATTTTTGCATCAGATCTTTGGGTTTGTGTTTCTTTTAATGACAATATTGAACTAAAAGTTTGTTTTGTATTATGTAGATTGAACTTAACAACTTTTACATGAGGCTAGTGTTTTTACTGAGATATTATTCATGTACCATAAGATTTATGATTGAAAGTGTACAATTCAGTGGGTTTTGGTATGTTCACAAGACTGTACAACCACAGACACTACCTAACTCCAGAATGTTTTTATCACCTCAAAGGAAACTCTATACCTGTGAGCAGTCATTCTGTATTGCCTCCTCCCTTCAGACTCTGACAATCACTAATCTACTTTTTTATCCCTATGGATCTGCCTATTATAAACTGTTTTGGCATCCTTGTAGAAAAAGTAATTGACCACAGGTGTAGTGATTTATTTCTGGACTCTTACTTCTATTCCATTGATCTATATATCTTTCCTTATGCTGGTACCACACTATTTTAATTACTGTAGCTTTGTAGAAAATTTTGAAATCTGGAAGTATGCAAACTTCAACTTTGTACTTCCTTTTCAAGATTTTTCTGACTATTGTGGGTCACTTGTATTTCCATATAAATTTTAAGGTCAGCCCATATATTTCCCAAAATTTAGCAGTTGGAATTTTGGTAGGGATTGCATCAAATCTGTAGATCAATTTAGGGTGTATTAACATCTTAATATTAAATCTTCCAATCCATGAACACAGAATGTCTCTCCGTTTATTTAAAGCTTTCGTTTCTTACAGTAATTTTCATTATATGTAGTTTTCATTATATAAGTCTTGCACTTCTTGGGTTAAATTTATTTTTAAGTATTTCATTTTGATGCTGTTGTAAATGGAATAGTTTTCTTAATTTCATTTTTCAATTTTTCCTAGGGTATATTGATCTTGTTTCATGAAATCTTGCTGAACTCATGTATTAAATCTAATAGTTTTTTTTAGTTTTTATGTATAAAATCATTCAATCTGCAAAAAGAGATAGTTTTATTTCTTTCATTCCAATCTGGAAAACTGTTTTTTTCCTGTTCCTTGCCTAATTGCACTAAATAGAACTTTTAGAGTTGTGTTAAAGGGAAGTTGTCCTTGTTCTAAATCTCAGGGGGACTAGATTTCAGTCTTTTATCTTTGAGTATGATATTAGCTGTGAGTTTTTCATAGATACTCTTTGTCAGGTTTAGGAAGTTCCTTTCTATTAGTAGTTTGCTGAGTATTTTTATGATGAAAAGTGTTGGATGAGGTCAAATGCTTTTTCTGCATCTCTTGAGATGGCGCTATGCTTTGCTTTATTGTATTGATAATGGTGTATTGCATTAATTTATTTTCAGATATTAAGCCAACCTTGATTTCGTAGGATAAATCCCACTTGGTCATGGTGTATTATTATTTTTATATATTGCTGGATTTTGTTTGCTAATATTTTTGAGGGGTTTTTGCATCTGTATTTATATAAGGTATTGCTCTGTAGTTTTATTTTAATGGGATATTTTTGTCTGCTCTTGGTATCTGGTAATACTACTTTCATAGAATGAGTCAGGCAGTGTTTCGCCTTTTCTATTTTTTTTTTGAATATTTTCTAGAAGACTGATCTTAACTTTTCTTTAAACCATTGGTAGAATTTACCAGCGAGGCCATCTGGGCATGGGCTTTTCTTCATCATACTTTTTATTACTTAACCGATCTCTGTACTTATTATAAGTCTATTCTAATTTCCATGTATTATTTGTAACTTTAAAGGCAACCCTTGAGGTAGGTGGCATGATGACGATTTTAAAAAGGAGGAAACAATAGTTAAATTTCTTGCCCAGTTTTCCAAGATAATGAATGGCAAAGCTATGATTCTGGTCAATCTGGTTCCAGAAACCATGTCAGTTTTCATTGTATCAAACTGTCTTACATGGACACTGATTAAGGTTATATATTCCAGTTATCTTTGATGTGAACACAGAGTTAAGACAGTAAAGCCATTGGAGAGATGTGGGCACCTTGAAGCAAATGTCTATTGGCAAACCAGCATTCAGCCAATATTTTTTGTGCAGATTGTGAACATCTGGTGAAAAGATTTATTTAATTCAATCCACTTTTGGTCATCTGTCCTCCACTGGAAGTAAAATTTTAGAAATGTTTTTGATGTTTCCTCTTATCTACTGAATTATTTTTGATTTTATATGGCAGGGACAACATTTGGGTTACTCTTGCTGAAGAAAATTGGTCTTCTCTGCTAAACCTCTCTCTCTCCTTTCTTCTTTCTGAGAGACTTGGCTTTGTAAGAAAGACATCTGGGCATTTTTATGAAGACTTCAGGAGATTAAGGGACACACAATAAAAATGTTGTAAGAAGAAAGGAGAAGTGAATAAGGGGAAAGAGTCGTGCAGGTTAGTGTTTTGTGAGTGTTCTGAGGTAAGAGTTTGAGAAGTAAAAGATGAGGAGAGAGAAATTAATGAGTGAAAGGGGTTATTGTGAAATGGATCCCCTTTTTATGTTTTCCAAAAATTCAAGTGAATGATTCATTTTGTTTTGTCCACTGGATTAAGTTTATTTATCCACAAGATTAGTTCAAATGTGGGACCATGAGAGCTCCAGCTTGTATTAACATCACACTCCCATCACACAATGAGGATGTTTCTCAGTTTGGTTTTGTACCCTATGTACAAAGTGATAGTGGCTTTTGGATTGGGTTTGCATGAGTCATATGATTTATTCACTCATAAACTCAAAACAATTATTGAAAGCTGATTCTGTTCCAAGCCCTGTGGTAGATGCTGGGTGAATAAAACAATTATGATCCCTGACGTCATGGAATTTATAGCCCAGGAAGGGAGACAGATATTTAATGATTATACACACAAGTATATGAATGGTTACAATTTGTGGTAAGCCTTGTGAAGAGAAAGTACAAGGAATTATGAGGGATAAGCATTCTGGACCTAAGTTAAATGGAAGGGGTGGACAAGAAAGCCATCTCTGAGGTAGTGATTTAAAGCTAAGACCTGAAATCTGAATAGGAGTTTCCTATATAATGAAAGTTCCAGTTAGAAGATTCTGCACATGCACAAGTTCTAAATTGGGAAAGAGCTGTGATCTTTTGAGAAATTAAAAACGCCAAGGACTAGATCATGATAAATGAGAAGGATATGTAGCTGAAGAGGTAGGCAGGGCCAAGATCACACAGATCATGTTAAAAACTTAAAAAAATATTTTATCCTGTGTCCACATGGGAGTTATTTAAAGGTGTATTTGGGAGCCTGTTTCCTCCCATACCCCAGTTGAACTCTTCAGGCATACAAGAACCAAGCACCAGCATTCCAGAAGACCAGGACTAAGGAAAATCTAGATTTTGAGTGATCTCACTCTCAGGAGCATATGTACAATTTTGCTAGGTGACAAAACAAGTATCATTCTGTAATCAACTGCCCCCTAATTCAACACCGTATGATTGAACCTAGCTAGACAAGGTGAGAGGTCTGTGAATATAAGACAGGATTTTGGCAGGGAGGTCAATGTGTTATCTACTGCTATGCTTTGTGCACTTTTTCCTCATTTATTTAGATGCATTGTTCTTAAGTTAAAGATATAGAAGCTGAAGGTCATGGAGATGGACTGATCTTCTCATAGTTGATGGGAGAGTTTATTTAATCCCTTTCAGTTGAGAACTCTTGTTTCCAGAACATCCTGTTAATCAGATATTGTTAATTAATGATCATTCATCCATCAATCCATTAATTTGTTCTCCACATATTAATTAAATATTTAATTAATGAAAAGCAGTTGGGAGCTGAGACTATGCTCAAGAACAACTGGACATTTTCCTAGTTCCTTCAGAGCTATAGAAAAACCCTAACATGCTTTAGAAAATAAAATATAAACCGTATAAGCTGCATTACCTGCCTAAAATGAAATTTTTAAAAAACCTCTGAGGGAAAAGAGGGAAGTATTCTTTCTTTTGGGGAGATGGCTTAGTATAAGCACCATGCCTAGTGGATTCAACTTGGTCCTATTACTGAACCAAACTTGGGTCCTCTCGCCCATGCACGGTAAAGTCAATCTACTATCACCGGGTTATAGTGAGGGAAAGTGCAGCATTTATTGCAGGTACCAAGCAAGAAGTCCAGGGCAGCTAGTGCTCAAAAAGCCCAAACTCCCTGAAGGCTTTCAGGGGAATGGTACTTAAAGATATGGTGAGAGAGGGATTGTGGAGTGTGTGATCAGCTCATGGACATTCTCCTGATTGGTTGGTGGTGAGGTAACCGGGAGTCAACATCATCAACCTTCTGGTTCCAACCAGTCTGGAGTCTACGTGCTTGTGGGCAGCATACAGTTAAATTATTCCACCTGCTGGAGGTTTCAGTGTCTGCAAAACAGCTCAAAGGATTTGGCTCAGAAAATTATCTGAGCCCTTGAGGAGGAATTAAAGGTCCTTGACTTTGTTTAATGGCTAAACTGTTATTATTTTGTCTTGCTTGACTGTTTTCCTTTCTTTCTACATTTTCTCACTTCTCTGATTAAATTTCTTATTTGACTAAAGTCTTTCTACAGACAAAAGGCAGGCAGAGGGCCCTGCGGGGGATCTGTTCTGGGAAGGCCCCCTAGGGTCCTGCTCGGTTAGAGTCCTACTGTTCATTTAACAGCTCTTTATTACACTCATAATGTGTGTAAGGCACTATCCCTGGTGTTGAGTTCACCAATATATGTGGACTAAGACTAAATGAATTGCAAATTTCATTTTGAATTGCAAATTTCATTTTGGTGAAAGTTTGAAAAATCAATCCCTCATCTGAAAACTGGCAAAATGCCTGGTTCCTAATATATTCTGTAACTCATAATCTCAAGGGGATTCTATGTTCAGCCATACACAGGTACAAAGTGTGACTAGCAACATGAAGCTGATGCTTTTAAGTCCCATATCAGTTTCATGAACCATGTATAAAACCAGTAGATAAGTTGAAAATAGTTAATTTTAGGGTTTATTTTATCCTCTAAAATCCATGCATGAGGAAGAGAAGGCTTTGGAGTAGTATCTTTCTTTCTAGTCTCCAATTTATGGTTTGACTATTTTCTATAAGCATATGTGAAATAGAACTATGGGAGATGTTGAAAGAAAAAGCAGACAGTGCATCCAAGTAAGCTACTGGAACAGTGATGGATGGCTTTCAAACCTCTGAAAGACCATCTGGACCAAAAACAGAATTGACCTGTGCTCAGTACAGTACTGTGGAGAGGTCTCTAAGGGTCCTGAATGTGATAGGTGGACATCAGGCTTGGCCCTTGGCCCAGAATTTCTGAGAGATGCACTGGTAACCTTGTGATCTTGTGTCTAGATGAATCCATTTTTGTTAGTTGGCTTTAATTTTTCAGAAATGAAAGAGGAGAAAAATAAGCCCAAGTTGTATACACACTGATATTAGACAATGTAACACATTTTTGTGAAGGAGTTGCAGTGCCTGAAGAGAGATGATCATGAGCAGAGGTGAGGCAAATTTAGTGCTGCATAGTGTAGAAGTACTTGCTCTAATATTTCAAAGTGTTTCTGCTACAGTTTTGAAAACTTTCTTCCCATAGAATAAATTTTAATGTCTTTGAAAAAGATATTGGAGTCCTTTCCTGTACCTTAATTCTGTATCCACTAAATACTATCAACTGAGGAAGGAGTTTTAATAAAAATTTGGCTCACATTAGTGTTACGTGTATGCCAGGGAGAGAGAATACAAGTGAATGCAAATGTAAAGACTCTGGCCCTGATAGAACTTCAGTGGATCTGTCCAGCGTCCTGAACATCTTGGGAGGAGTCCCTTGGAGAATCTCATAAAAGCCATCCAGGTAACCAGTAGTTCGCTCACTAAATTGATCATACAATTTCAGGGGATCACAGACACTTGACATGTACTTAAATCAGTTCAAGGCTCCCAAGTTAAGAACTCTTGGGCTACATAGTAAAAACATTAGAATGTAGTTGTGAAAAAGTCAGGCTGGGAGATTTTGGCATTGATAAGGGAACTAGGCTCCAGAACTAGAATCCACCAGAAGAGTCTCTATCTGCTTATCTGTAATCACTGGCAGGAGTCCACAGGGTTTTTGCCAACAGGTGAGAGTATATGGGCTGAACAAATGTTCTTTTTATTGTAAATTATCTTTAGAGTTCTATCCCAGGTTCCAGGACAATTGGGCCACCCCAGCTCGTCACACCACACATCTATCTAGCTTCCATATATATCCACCTCAGCTTCCCATTAATCTTTACTCTTCTCCCTCCCTGAACTATATTGGGGGCTCGGCAAATATTTATAACTCCAAGAAAAGCAATTCATATACCCAAGAGTACCTCTTTGGACATGGAAATCAGGCCCACAGTCCCAGAGACAGTGTTCTCCTTTCTACCTCAAAAAAGAGAGAAAGTCTAGTCACACTCATGGCTTTAAGTATGGCAAAGTAATTACATTAAAATAATATTCTGATTCAGGAATTCAGGGCTGGAGGAAGCTGTATGTTAAATGCACACCCCACATACGCCTGAAGCCAGAAATTGATCTGTGGAGCAACATTTGAGAACCACTGCTCTAGCATAAGTAATAATGAAAATTAATAGCAACAAGCCTTGAGCATTTACTGTGTGTGAGATGCTTAATATATATATATACTCCCATGTAAACCTCTGAACAAATCTAAGAGGTAGGCACTTTAGTGACGATGCCATCTGTTGAGCATCGAAGGAAAATGAGGTAAAGAGAGGTTAACTTGAAGTCAAGAGAAGTTGCCCAACTTCATACAGGTAGGAAGAGGAAGAGCCAGGACTGCCAGCCAGGTCTGTCTGAATAGTGAGTTTTGGGCTTCTCACCCTTTTCTATGTCATGTGGCATAGAAATGCTTGTGAGGGTCTGGTAAGACCTATGGACCCTTTCTCAGGATAAGTACTTAAAAAGGAAATTGAGGATACTTAAGTTATCAACCTATTAAAAAATGAATATGGGATATAACAACATGTACCACTTTTGTGGTGCTTTAAGTAATAAGATCTAGGGGCAAGTCTAACAGCTACTACAGTTTCAAAGTAATGATGAATGTAAACGATGTTTAACAATATTTTGAGATATCTGTAAGAGCCCTAAGGTGATGTGAAAATATCTATGATATCTATTGGTAACAAAGTCACACATACTGCTAATACACCTCTACTTTGTTGGCTACATTCATTGTGGAAGAAATGCTGGCTTTCAGATTAGTGAAAATAAAGATATCTATATTAGATATATATTAGATATACAGATATAGATATACATATATATATATATATCTTTTCCCTCATCCAAGTTCATGGACTCTTTGAATTCCATCCATAGACCCAAGGATAAGAACTTCTGTAGAGTTTCTTCTCTTTACCAGCATGATGCACGGACTTCCATTAGAATTATTAAAGATAAGTATCTATTTCCTTATAGCTCTGACATTCTATGACTTTCTCTAATACATGGTGAAAATAAATAATGTGACTTTGTCAAAACATAACTGGAAAAACTGGACATTAAAGTAAGTGATACATTTCCAAAGGAATGTTCTTGGGAAGACGTATACTCACTCTAATGCTGCTTCTTTGTTTCTTTAGTTTTTGTGCCTAAAATTTTTCAGACCTCCTAAATATCAAGGGTAAATTGATGCTGTACTGTTGCTTGGGTTGTCCTTAGTTTTATCTCTTTGAGTATTTCTCCTCTGTCCTCAGCTGTGGTTGCCAAACTTCCGTCATTCTTCTGAAGTCCCTCTAAGATTCTAGTCATCAGGCCCCTCTCCTGTCTTTCTTCACCTCTCTACCTTGGAGGAATTTCCTCTCATCTCACTTTCCAAGTTTAAGTCCTGTATCTGATTTTGTCCTGTTCTTTTCTCTTTGTCCTCTCCCCCTCTACTCCCATTCTTCTTCTCTGCAGTTTTTATGTCACTAGCTTCTTCCTTCCTTCCAAAAGTAATGTTCATCTCTCTTTTTCAAAATAATTACAAAATATCCTTTGATTTATCCACACTCCCAGGGTCAAACTCATGAAAATGTAAACTGCTTTCTTTTCTCTACCTTCTCAGTGCAGACGTCCTCATTATCCTTTAGAAATCTGACTCCTATCTACACTGCTCTACTGAAACTTCCCTATTGACGTCAACAAGTACTTTCTAATTTCCAAATCTGACATCCTTACTCTCTCCTCATTTGCTTGGAATTGTCTGGGATATTTTGCATTGCTTTCCTCGGCTGTTTCTATTCCTCTGTCTCACTGTTCTTTCTCTACCCTTTAATGAAAACTTTTCTTTCTCTCTTTCCTATTTATGAGTCTTATAATGCAAAACCATATATATGTAAATTATATCAATATTATATATGTATATATGCATATACACAGTCTATCAATACATCATATCTTAAAAAATATATAACTCTCAGAGGTTTCATTTGAAGATAAAATATTTGTGTATAATTAATATATGGCCTATGTTATATACAAAGTTAATATAGAATGCATTGCACATAAACTGTATATCTTATATGATATACGATTTATACATATGCATTCTATATGTATAGTGTGTGAGTACACATTTAATCCTCACAATAACCGTTGAGATATATACAATTATTTTCTCAATTTTACAGACACAGAAACTGAGGCACAGAGAGGCTGGTACACTTGCCCAGCAACACAGCGCCTGAGCTAGTATTCAAACGAGTGTATTTTAGGCAAAAGGCAAAAGGCAAAAGGCCGTGCTCATAGCTATTCTATTATATACTGCAGGTTCAGTTTTCAGAGAGAGAACACAGCAAAGATAGTTGATGTTCTTCAATTTCATCAGAGACATTGAGTACCAAACCGAAGCCCACTTTTCCTTGAATAACACAGGCCTTCACTATAGCTCTGAGACTTCCATGATGATACAGGTTGAAATATCATCCAAGTCTAACTTTTAGTCATTTGAGAGTTTCCTTTCCCTCCTTCTGATTTGATTATCAGTGGCTGTGATATCTTTTGCCGCTTCTGCATCCTTCCCTTTCCACCTCACACCACACTAGTTCAGGCCTATGCTTCCTCGTGCCTCATCTGTAACATCAGCCTCCTATATAAGCTCTCCTTGCTTTAATCCATTTCATACAGCTGGTATGTTTACCTTTCCAAGCAGCATTCCAATTGTGCCATCTTCTTACTCAAAAAGTATTCCACGGGGGGCTTCCCTGGTGGCACAGTGGTTGAGAGTCCGCCTGCCGATGCAGGGGACACGGGTTTGTGCCCCAGTCCGGGAGGATCCCACATGCTGCAGAGCAGCTGGGCCTGTGAGCCATGGCCGCTGAGCCTGCGCGTACGGAGCCTGTGCTCCACGGTGGGAGAGGCTACAACAGTGAGAGGCCCGCGTACCGCAAAAAAAAAAAAAAAAAAAAAAAAAGTATTCCATGATTTCTTACTGCCTAAGAAACTAAAAATAGACTATTTGACATAATATTCAAGGGCTTTCAGAGTATGTCTCACAACTACCTTACCAACTACATTTCTCTTCCTTTATCATTATAATTCAGTCACTGGAACTATACTTTGTCCCTTATACCAATCTTTGTGTAATTCCCATTTTCTCTTCTCAATGTCCTTCCCTTAAAGACTTGTTTCATCATAGAAACTTTCCTGGTCCGCCTTGCTTCCCAAGGAGAGAAAGAAAGCTTCTTTCTCTTCAGAAAACGTCTAGCTACTGCTACTTCTCCTATAGCACTTGGGTTCTGACCTGTGTTTTAGGTGCTTGTGTACTTTTGTGCCTTATGTATTTTCTTTCCTGCCATGTATAATAACACAGAGTCTGTCACTTAGAAAACATCAGTAACTATTTGTCAAAGCGACTTCAGTTGGACATTTCTGCTAGAGTTGGCTACAGTAGTCACACTAGAAAACTCTTCTCCTTGTTTTAAAGCAAAACATGTTTACCCACCAAATGGTACTATCTGGGGGGCTAGCCAACTTTATTCAGTACCGTTAACCATAGAATAAATTTTAAAAGTGAAATTCACCCTCAAAGTACAGATGTATATATATATATATATATATATATATATATATATATATATATATATATATATATATATATATATATATTACCATTGGAAATATTATTGTGAGTGTGATGCAAGATCTGAAGGTGATCCCAAATGAGGAATTCAAAATAGAATTCTAGTTCATTTCCCCTTTCAAAGGTATCTGGTAGCTTCCTATCACCATGGGAAGAAAATGCAAACTCCTTCCCTGCTCTACAAGCCCCTGCTAGTTCTGGTTCTTGCTCATCTCCAGAATCCTCTCCTCTATCTCCCTCCCCATTGCTTGCTCCTCTAGTCCTACAGAACGCTGTGCAGCTCCTTGAACTTGTCAAGCCTGTTCCTGCTTCAGGGCTGTTATCCTTGCTGTTCTCTCTGCCTGAAGTGCTCTTCCCCCAGACTTCAGATGCTCTTTTCCCCATTCATTCACGTCTCTGCTGTGTCGCCCTACTTAAAACAGGCCTCACCCTCACTCCATCAGCCTCTATTTACTTACCTTGGTTTTCTTCATTATACTTACAACTCTCTGAAATTACCTGGCCCATGTCAACAGTATCACTCTCCATTACAACATATAATCCAAAAAGCTAGAGGATTTTTCACTGCTGTGTCCTGAGCACCTAGAACAGAATCTGGCACATAGTACATTCTTAGTATATATATCATGAAAAAAATAAAGTATGATTAATAAATGAATACATGCTTAGTGACTACTGTAAGGGGGCATATTAATTTAGAAGAATTTATTCTAGTGAGAGTATTAATTATCCATGTTGAGTGACAGTTACACTTCATGCAATCAAATATTTAAGCTTTCCTGGGGAAGCATATATGCTAGTCTGGATATGCCTTGGTAATATTATTTGAGAAAAAAGAATAACAGCATTAAACTCTGTTTTCATCAGAAAATGTAAAAATGCATGCAGCTTCTTTTTTCTGTAAAAATAAAGAATCCATATTCACAGCTGAGGTGGATCATCTAATGCTCTTCCAGCAAAGGAAAGCTCAGGATTGTCTTAGGCTTGAAAACATTAGTTTATATAATTCCAGCAATCAATCTTTTGCTCAAATCCACACAGGGTTATCACAGGAAAGCTCATTTTGTTTTACTTCTGATTGAAATGAGGGAAATGGCTTATATAAGTTGCCCTCTTATATAATCAACAATCATTAAAACCCCATTTTTTACAAGCAATCCATTTTATTTCTTAATAAATTCATTTAAATTTATTTACATATATAATTTTCATAAATGCATTATATGCAGGCATATTCACTTGTACTGTGTGCAAACATTTTTGTTCTTTCTCTTTATGTTGTTTGGCTTCCCACTCCCCCAATTCAGTTATCCCCTGCCTGGCAACCTATGTTAGCAAATGTGTGCTTACGTATTTGTGAGCTATATGTACATACACCATGGAAGCCCTTGTTTAAAATCTAACATATATTCTTGCATGTTTTTATTCATGTTCACATATACACACATATTCATATATGATAGATACATACATACATAGAATAGTCAGATAGTATCTATCTATATCTACCTATCTATCACTGTGTATACATATATTTGTATCTACACACAAACTTACATACATTCACACATAAAGTTGGAGTGGTAGGTCTTATTTGGGGAGGGGTTTACTTTAAAAATCTAAGCACTATTCTACACACTTTCTTGCATTCATAGTTTCTCAAGTTAGAATACATTGTGGAAATTCTTTCCAGTCACCTGTGTAGCTCTGCTTCATTATTTTTAATGGCTGCATAGTATTCTATGACACAGTTTCATGCAATTCTTATGACCACTTCAAAATGGATGTGCACTCACTTTATGTTTTTAAACGAATTTTTGCAATAAAATATTCAAGGGTATCCTAGCAAATCCTAGATCTTTTACATCTGAGTTAGATTCCAAGGAGTTAGTTTGCTAAGTGAAGGATGCATTTTTTATGTTCATAAGTACTGTCAGATAGCTTTGCAAAAATGCTTTACTGTATTATATGTCCACTGTATTATGAGTGTATCTTTTTATCTGTATTCCCACCAAGAGCAGGCATTACTGATTATTTAATTTTTGCCAATTTGATGAGTGTAAAGTGATATTCATTCTGCTTTAATTTGCATTTCCCTGAATACTAATGAATTTGAACATGTTTGCATCCTGTTTAGATTTGCTCTTCTGTAAATAGCCTATATATATCCATTGATTACATTTTTTTCTATCAGATTGCTTTTATCTTAACAAGAGGAGGTCTCCTCTCACTAAGCAGGAAGTCATGGACATTATAGATATTAATCCCTTTGTCATCTATATTAAAAGTGCATCCCAGAACACTTCTGACTCCAACAAAATGGAGTAGCCCCATTTTTCCTAGATCCTCCACTTTATAATTTAAAAACCCTGGACATAACTAACCAAACAAGCATAGGGAGACTCTGAAAAGTGGAAACAAGAAAGCAGTCTACGAGAATTAACATCATTAAAATGTTCATATTACTCAAAGCAATCCACAGGTTCAATGCATTCTCTATCAAAATTCAATGGCATTTTTCACAGAACTAAAACAAATAATCCTAAAATTTGTATGGAACCACAAAAAGTTCCCGAATAGCCAAAGCAATCCTGAGAAAGAAGAACAAAGTTGGACATATCATGCTTCCTGATTTCAAACTATATTACAAAGCTAAAGTAAACAAAATTGTATGATTCTGGCTTAAAAACAGATGCATAGATCAATGGAACAGAACTGAGAGCCTATAAATAAATTCACCCACATATGGTCAATTTACAACAAAGAGCTAAGAGTATACAAAGAGGAAAGAATAGTCTCTTCAAAAAATAATGGTGGAAAAACTGGACAGCCACATGCAAAAGGATGAAATTCTACCCTATCTTACACTACTGACAAAAATCAACTTAAAATGGATTAAAGGCTAAATGTAAGACAGGAAACCATAAAACTCCTAGAAGAAAAAATAGGGTGTAAACTCCTTGACATTGATTTTGGAAAAGATCTTTGGATTTTACACCAAGAGCAAAGATACCAAAAACACAAACAAATGGGATTACATCAAACTAAAAAACTTTTGCACAGCAAAGGAAGTCTTCACAATAAAAAGGCCAAGTATAGAATGGGAGAAAATATTTGCTGATCATATATCTGATGAGTGATTAATATCCAAAATATATAAAGAACTCATATCTCTCAATAAGAAAAAAATCCTTGATTTAAAAATGGGCAAAGGAACTGAATAGACATTTTTCTGAAGAAGGCATACAATTGACTAACAGGTACATGAAAAGGTGTTCAACACCACTAATCATCAGGGAAATGCAAATCAAAACTGTGATGAAATATCACCTCACACCTGTTAAGGTGTCTATTATCCAAAAGACAAGAGATAATAAATGCTGGAGAGGGTGTGGAGAAAAGGAACCCTCCTACACTGTTGGTGGGAATGTAAATTGATGCAGCTACTATGGAAAACTGTATGGAGGTTCCTCAAAAAATTAAAAACTGAACTACCATATGATCCAACAATTCCACTTCTGAGTAAATATCTGAAATAAATGAAATTACTACCTTGAAGAGATATCTGCACCCCCATGTTCATAGCAGCATTATTCAGGATAGCCAAGATGTGGAAACAACATAAGTGCCCATCAATGGATGAATGAAGAATATGTATCCATGCAATCGAGTATTATTCAGCCATTAAAAATACGGAAATCCTGCCATTTTTAACAACAAAGATGAAACTTGAGGGCACTATGCTAAGTGAAATAAGTCAGAGAAAGACAAATACTATATTATCTTGCTTATATGCAGAACCAAAAAACCCCCCACAGAAACTGAGAACAGATTGGTGGTTGCCAGACACAAGAGGTGGGTGGTTAGTGAAATGTGTGAAGGAGGTCAAAAGGTACAAACTTGCACTTATAAGGTAAATAAGTCCTGGGGCTTCAAAGTACAGCAGGGTGACTACAGTTACTAATATTGTATTATATATGTGAAAGAGTAAATCTTAAAAGTTCTCATCACAAGAAAAAAAATTTAATTATGTGAAGTGACATATGTTAACTAACTCATTAACTTATTGTGGTGATCCATATATATATATATGAAATCACGTTGTACACCTTAAACTAATACAGTGTTATATGTCAATTATTTCTCAATAAAACTGGAAAAAAATCTGTATATAACACACCAAGCAAGCATAGGAAGACTCTGAATGGGGGAAAGAAGGTGGAAAGCTGAGGAAACTTGGGACTTGAGGAACCACTGGAGAGTCAGTTCTTTGGGTTTTCTTATTGCCTTGCATATATCCTAGAGAGAGCCAATGCAGAGACCTTCAACCCACAACTGTCAACAAGAAAAGACAAATTAAAAAATTAAAACCATAACTTCCAAGAAGATCTTTTGTCCTTAGCTAAAGACTAGCAAGAAAAGTTTGGTTGGCCAAACACAAAGAGAAAAACTGCAATATCTGTCCACCCTCTATCACCACCACCACCCCTGCATTGTTTGATCAGGGAGGACTGGAGATTGGATTTTCACTCCCTGCCTAGCTAAAGCTGGTGGTGCTCCAATTCCCTGCTCCTGGTAATGTTGTCAAATCTTAACAGGGAGTTAGCTTTCCATCCCCTTTCTGGCAGAAGCAGGTAACAGTTACCCTGCACGGTGGTGTAGGTGGTCCAAGCAGAGAGCTGATCTTCCATCCCCCAGCTGCAGAAGTAAGAGGTGCTCTGATTTCCCTGCCAGGGTAGTGTCAGCAGGGTCCAGTGGCAAGCTGAGCCTCTTCCACCACAGCAATGATACTGATCTAGGTGGTTCAAAGCAAGACTTGTTGTTACTCTGCTTCCCCCTGTTCAAAATAAATGGGAAAATATCCTATGCTCATGAATGTAAAATAGGGTAGTCCCTATGGAATACAGTATGTACAGTTTCCACAAAAAGTTAAGCATGGAATTACCATATGATCGAATAATTCCACTTCTGGGTATATAACCCCAAAGAATTGAAAACAGTGATTCAAAAATATATTTGTGCACCTGTGTACAAAACTGCATTATTCCCAAAAGCAAACAGGTAGAAGCAACTCAAATGTCCATCAAGAGATAAATGGGTAAACAAAGTATGGTATATACATACCACAGCATATTTATTCAGCCTTAAAATGGAAGGAACTTTGGATACATGCTACAAAGTAGATGAACCTTGAAGATCTTACACTAAGTGAAATAGGTCAATCACAATAGGACAGATACTGTATGACACCTCTTATATGAGGTACCTGATATAGTCATATTCATAGAGACAGAGAGTAAAAAGGGTGGTTGCAAGGGTTAAGAGTAGGGAGGGTGGAGAGTTATTGTTTAATAGATACAGAGTTTCAGTTTAGGGTAATGAAAAAGTTCTGGAGATGGATGGTGGTGATGCTTGCACAACAATGTGAATGTACTTAATGTCACAGAGCTGTACCTTTTATTTTATTTTATTTTATTTTATTTATTTTTTATTATTAGTTTCTGCTTTATAACAAAGTGAATCAGTCATACATATACATCTGTTCCCACATCCCTTCCCTCATGCATCTCCCTCCCTCCCACCCTCCCCATCCCTCCCCTCCAGGCGGTCACAAAGCACCGAGCTGATCTCCCTGTGCTCTGCGGCTGCTTCCCACTATCTATCTACCTTACGTTTGGTACTGTATATATGTCCATGCCTCTCTTTCGCTTTGTCACAGCTTACCCTTCCCCCTCCCCATATCCTCAAGTCCATTCTCAAGTAGGTCTGTGTCTTTATTCCCGTTTTACCCCTAGGTTCTTCATGACATTTTTTTAAAATTCCATATATATGTGTTAGCATACAGTATTTGTCTTTCTCTTTCTGACTTACTTCACTCTGTATGACAGACTCTAGGTCTATCCACCTCATTACAAATAGCTCAGTTTCGTTTCTTTTTATGGCTGAGTAATATTCCATTGTATATATGTGCCACATCTTCTTTATCCATTCATCCGATGATGGACACTTAGGTTGTTTCCAGCTCCGGGCTATTGTGAATAGAGCTGCAATGAACATTTTGGTACATGTCTCTTTTTGAATTATGGTTTTCTCAGGGTATATGCCTAGTAGTGGGATTGCTGGGTCATATGGTAGTTCTATTTGTAGTTTTTAAAGGAACCTCCATATTGATCTCCATAGTGGCTGTACCAATTCACATTCCCACCAGCAGTGCAAGAGTGTTCCCTTTTCTCCACACCCTCTCCAGCATTTATTGTTTCTAGATTTCTTGATGATGGCCATTCTGACTGGTGTGAGATGATATCTCATTGTAGTTTTGATTTGCATTTCTCTAATGATTAATGATGTTGAGCATTCTTTCATGTGTTTGTTGGCAGTCTGTATATCTTCTTTGAAGAAATGCCTATTTAAGTCTTCTGCCCATTTTTGGATTGGGTTGTTTGTTTTTTTTGCTATTGAGCTGCATGAGCTGTTTATAAATTTTGGAGATTAATCCTTTGTCAGTTGCTTCATTTGCAAAGATTTTCTCCCATTCTGAGGGTTGTCTTTTGGTCTTGCTTATGGTTTCCTAGCTGTACCTTTTAAAATGGTTTAAATGGTATATTTTGTTAAATATACTTTAGCATAATTTTTAAAATCTTTATTTGTAAAGGCACAAACATATCTTTGAAACTTATATTTGAAGGAAGGATGTATGGATGTGATCTGGCCAGAGGGATTGGATGTTTAGGATAGATGAGATAAACAAAGCAGATCTATGGATTTTCTAAGATCGTCCAGGGTTTCTAGACACACTGAACTGAAAAGGTCTTGAAATTATTCCATTAAGGTGCTATCAAAATCTTGAAATTGTAGAGTCTGAGTAATGGGTATATGGGGATTCACTACTACTGTCTCTGTTTTGTCTGTCTTTAAAAATAAAAAGGTTTTTTTTTTAATGTGAAAAAACAGGCTATTCTCTATCATCCCAACCATATGACAGGACACTATGGTACAGGCAAAACTCTGGAGACAGTAAAGAGATCAGTGGTTGCCAGGGCTTCAGGGGAGGGGTGGAGAGATGAATAGGCGTGATACTGCAGTGGTGGATACATGACTTTATGCATTTGTCAAGTACTAAAAACTATACAACACAAAGAGTTAACCCTGATTTACATTGTGGACTTTAGTTAATGATGATGTATCAATATTGGTTCATCAGTTTTAACATATGTATTACAATGTATTACAATATTACTAGGTGTAAATAATAGGAGAAACTGTGGGTACATGGGAACCCTTTGTATTTTTTGACCCGTTTTTTGGTAAACTTAACCAAACAATATATTAATTTAAAAAACATGTAAATGATTTTAAAAGACACTTCTAGTGGGGAGCAGCTGCATAGCACAGGGAGATCAGCTCAGTGCTTTGTGTCCACCTAGAGGGGTGGGATGGGGGTGGTGGGATAGGGATGGTGGGAAGGAGATGCAAGAGGGGGGAGATATGGGGATATATGTATATGTATAGCTGATTCACTTTGTTATACAGCAGAAACTAACACAACATTGTAAAGCAATTATACTCCAATAAAGATGTTAAAATAATAATAATAATAATAAAAGATACTTCCCCCCAAAAGATATAAAGATCATAAACACATTTGAAATGATGCTCAACATCATCTGTCATTAGGAAAATGCAGATTAAACTTCAATAAGATTCAACTATATACTAACGCAATGGCTAAAATACAAAAATCTGGAAATATCAAATGTAGGAGAGGATGTGGAGCAAAAGGAACTCTTATTCATTGCTGGGTGGAATGAAAAATATACAGCTAGTTTATTTTTTTTCATGTAAGGCATATTATAATAATATCTTTAAAGATGTTTTATAAAATTTTATTCTAGTAATTAAATTTATTTAACAATTCAGTATTGCATGAAGTAAATCATAAAATATGTAAGAGAAAACTACACAACTGAGAAAAAAAAACCACTTACTAAACCAAGATTTGCTAGAATTTCAGGACAAAGATTGGGATTCCTGGCTGCTAAAACCATACCATTAGCATAGTCTCAAAATACAACCAATAGATAAATACAGATATAAAAAGTTTCATTAGGTCCCATTTGTTTATTTTTGTTTTTATTTCCATTTCTCTAGGAGGTGGGTCAAAAAGGATCTTGCTGTGATTTATGTCATAGAGCGTTCTGCCTATGTTTTCCTCTAAGAGTTTGATAGTGTCTGGCCTTACATTTAGGTCTTTAATCCATTTTGAGCTTATTTTTGTGTGTGGTGTTAGGGAGTGTTCTAATCTCATACTTTTACATGTACCTGTCCAGTTTTCCCAGCACCACTTACTGAAGAGTCTGTCTTTTCTCCACTGTATATTCTTGTCTCCTTTATCAAAGATAAGGTGACCATATGTGCGTGGGTTTATCTCTGGGCTTTCTATCCTGTTCCATTGATCTATCTTTCTGTTTTTGTGCCAGTACCATACTGTCTTGATTACTGTAGCTTTGTAGTATAGTCTGAAGTCAGGGAGCCTGATTCCTCCAGCTCCATTTTTCGTTCTCAAGATTGCTTTGGCTATTCGGAGTCTTTTGTGTTAGAATAAGATTATATGACCTATGTGTAGTACAAGACAACAGCATGGATCTCTTCAGATTGCTTGATTTTACATTTTCTACTCACTTTTGGTCACTTTTGGCTGTTTTTGTTTGTTTGTCTATTTGTTTTGGTGTTTGGGGGGTTGTGTTTTGTTTTTTTGTTTTGTTTTGTTTTGATTTTGGTCATGCCACTGGGCTTGCTGGATCTTAGTTCCCTGAACCCAGGCCCTGGTAGTGAAAGCACTGAGTCCTAATCACTGGACCACCAGAGAATTCCTGTAACAGGTCACTTTTAAGGCTCTGCTCTTGGCATCCTTTGTCCAAATCTGAGCTTACACACATCAATACCCAGACACTTACTCCTCTAATCTAGTGTGTTTGTTTTAGGAAACTGGCAGCTCTACAGTACCAAATATTTCTCATGGCACACAGAGTAAGGGACTGGAGGCAAACTTGTCCCAGAGTTACCTGAAGACCAGTTCTCCATGATGCTTATTGTGTCTAACTGGTGGACATTGTAATAATTTTAGAAGTGGGACTTCTGATTCCAATGGAAAACTTTGAAAGAAATTTTGACCCATGAACACAAGGAAGGCAAAGCAGTCCAGCTAAAGGGAGGACTGTAAGCCCAGAGTCCTACAACTCAGCACCCTTTCTTTCCCCACCCCCCTCCAGGGTATTTGGCACTCACATCCAACTGCAGAACTCTAGGCTTCCCCTGAGCACAGCTGCTAGAAAACTCTTCTCAGACATGGATTTCATCATGCTCCTGCACAGGCGTCTATCTGTGTGGACCCCAATGTACCCAACTCACTGAATCCCAACTTTGCTGCATGGCTTTCTGGCACTACCAAGAACTTGATTATATTATGTGTTCTTGTCATTTTTACACTTTCTGAAAGCTCTTACATGATGTGTCCCTTTCTCTATATAAACAATTTCTTATACTTTTAGCTGCATCCTACACCATTCCTTCTCAACCACCTCTTTTTGTTTTGGTTTCTTAGACAGCAGATATTTTAGCTTCTCTAATCTTTTAGAAGAACCAGTTTTGTTTTCATTGATGTCATTGTTTTTCTAAATTCAATTTCATTGATTTACGCTCTTATCTATATTATTTCCATACTTCTGCCTGACTTGGATGAATTTATTTTTCTTTTTCTACTTTCTTAGGTGAAAGATTAGGATATTGATTTGAGTCTTTTCTTCATGCTAAATAAAAGCATTTAATGACATAAATTTACCTCTAAGCCCAGCTGAATCCCTTAAATTCTGATGTGTCCTGTTTTCATTTTCATTCAGTTGAAAATATTTCCTAATTTCCAACAATAATTTATTTGAAATAGGATGACAAAAATATATTGTTTAATTTCCATAAATTTTGTGACATACCCATGTCTCTTTAGTTCTATTCTTTGTTTTAATTCCATTATGGGTAGAGAAATATTTTATATAATCTCAATTCTTTTAAATTTGTTGGGTGTTGTTTTATGGTCTATCTGTGTGAATGTTCTGAGTGCACTTGAAAAGAATACACGTTTTACTGTTGGAGTGTTTTGTAAATGCCAATTGGATCAATTTGGTTGGTATTCTTTTTCAGGTTTTATTTTCTAATTATTTGATTATTTACTCATAGAGGAACATTGATGTTTTTAAATAGAATTGCAGCTTTGACTATTTCTCCTTTCCCATTCTCTCAGGTTTTGTTTAATGTGTTTTGAAGCTCTGCTTTTAGGTGCAATCAAATTAAGGACTGCTATGTTGTCTTAGTAAATTGACTTTTTAAAGATTATATAATTAATATCCCCTATTTATCCTTGGCAGCTTTCCTTCTTATGAAGTCAATTTTTCTGACATTATTTTAATTATTCAATTACCTTTTATTCCCATTTTCATTTTTTTTCTAAAGAGTAAATAATAACTTTTTTGTTTGTTTTTGGGTACATTACCATGATTTTTATCCATCTATAGATTTGTGTAACCACCATAATTAAGATACTGAACACCTCCATAACTGCCCCTCTAAAACAAAACAAAACAAAAGCTTCCCATGTGTTATTTACACTCATAACCTCTCCCCACACCTAACCCTGACAACTACTCATCTATTCTCCACATCCATACTTATATATTTCAAAGAATGTCATATAACTGAAGTAATACAGTATATAACTTATTGATACTGACTTGTTTCACTTAGCAGGCTTTGAGATTCTTCCAGCTCACTGTGTGTCAATAGTTTATTCCTTTTTGTTGCTGAGTAGTATTCCATTGTATGAATGTACCTAGGTTTGTTTATCCATTCACGCATGCAAGGATATAAGATTGTTTCCAGCTATGAATATGAATAGAGCTATTACAGAAATCACATATAGATTTTTGTGTGAATGTAAGTTTTTATTTCTCCCAGCCATGAGATTGTTGAGTCAAATGATAAGTGCATATGTATATAAGAAATTATGAAGTCATATCCCACAGTGACTGCTCAACTTTACATTCACAGGGGCAATGCATGAGAGTTCAAGTTATTCTTCACCCTTGCTAGTACTTAATAATGTCAGTATTAGTTTTCAATCTGGTCCTAAAAGTAGTTGTATCTTACTGTGCTTTTAATTTGCTTGTCTCTAATGGTTAATGACATAGAATTTTTTTCATGGGCTTATTTAACATGCATATGTTAATTTTAGTGAAGTATATTTTGCCCATTTTTTAAATTGGGTTTTCCCCTGAATTTTAAATCCTGAGATTCCTTTATGTCTTCTAGATACAGATCCTTAGTTGATTTATAAAGATTTTTTCTGGTCTGTAGCTTGACTTTGCTCTTAAGCATGTCTTTTTCAGAGAAATACTTCTTTATTTTTAAAACATTGGATATATTTGATTTATTTTTTTTCTTTTTGAGGAATTTTTGGTGTCATTTTTTCATATCTCTTTGCCTAATTCCAGGTCATTAAATTTTTCCCTATGTTTTTGTATTTGAGCTTTATACTTTTCAATTTGCAAGTTATCAGGGAAGGACATTAAGGAAGGACTGAGGGGACCTGCAACCTCAGATGAAGGAGCCCCAGCCCCACCTGACCCTGGTGTTAATCCAGAGAAGCTCTGGGCAGGGTTCCCAGGTGTGAAGTTTCCTGATCCCATCAAAGGAGTCTGAGGGAAACTCGGGATCATCTGAGGGGGCTTGACTCAGGTCAGGACAGGGAGGAGTCCCAGGCCCTCCTAGGCTTCAAGCTGGCACCTCTGAGGAAGAGCAGAAGGGCCCTCCCACCACAGATACAGGGAACCTCAGTCCCACCCTGCCCCTGATGTCAACCTCCAAAAGCCCCAGGTGGTGTCCTCAAATGTGTTGTTTCCAGACTTCCATCTTGGGAGCTTGAGGAACTGGATGTGAGACTTCCTCTGCGGGCTGTGGCTTTGGGTCGGCAGATGGGAGTTCTCACCAGTCAGACTTCTATTTGAGGACACTAAGGAAGGACTGAGGAGACCTCTCACCACTGATAGAGGAGGCTCCAGCCCTGCCCCACCCTTGCTGTCTTCCCTGAGAAGTCTCAGCAGTTTTCCCCAGGTGTGCTGTATCTGGACTTACATCTTGGAAGCCTGAGGGAGGTGAGGCTTTTTCTGAGGGATTCAGCCTTGGTTCGATAGAGGGAACAGTCCCAGGCCCTGCCACACATCAAGGTGAGGATATAGAAGGAGGACACAGAGGATCTCTCACTGCATACAGACAGAGTCTCACAGAAACCCTCCCCTGGTGTTAGCCCTGACAGGTCCCATGCATGGACATCAGGTAAAGACAAACCTCGACATCTCCTTGACTTTTTCTTTTGGCATATCAGGGAGATGGTGGCCTTGAGCTGAGGGACCAACCTCAGGTAAGTAGATGAGAGGGGTGCAAGCCCTGTCAAGAGTAAACATGAGGATTTTGAGGAGGACTGAGGGGACTTCACAGAATCCTGCCTTTCTCTGCTGTCAATCCTGGGAAAGAAATATTTTTTAATATTGAGGAAGTCCAATGCCATTTTTTTTTGTTTGAATAATGAATTTAATTTTTACTCCTCTAATGGTTAATGATGTAAATGAATTTTTATATGCTTATTTAACATCCATATGTCAGCTCTCCTGAAGTACATATTGATTTATTTTGCAGATTTAAAAAATTAGGTTGTGTTGACTTAAAAAAAAAAAGCACAATGTGGGAGCTGTGAGTTAAGTTTTATTGGGGGCAAAATGAGGACTGCAACCCGGGGGGAACAGCGTTTCAGATAACTCTGAGAAACTGCTCCAATAAGGCGAGGGGAAGGGCCAGGATATATAGGAGTTTTGCAACAAAAGGGCAGGTAGTCAGAACGCCAAAAGATTATTGTTAGTTAAAGAAAACTAGACATCTCAAGTTAAGGAATTTAGCGCTTTTCTATATATGGGAAGATGCAAGAATCTGGGCTCACTGAAATCATTCCTTTGATATGCACCTCAGTTATCTGGGGCCATTATCCTGTATTTTCACATCCTGAGTTTCCTCAGAGCTCACTGCAGGGAGTGGCTGCTGTCTGATGGCTGCTAGATGACAGGTATTCTTTTCAGCCCTGAGTTTCCTCAGGGCTCAAAGGCTCACGCTGGAAGGTTGCAATCTTTGATGACTGTGACATCCTTTGTTTATTGATATGGCAGGAAATATTCCATTCCATTTATAAATATTCCATATAACAGTTGTTTTAATTTTTTTTCAATTTTGAGGATTCTTTTTGTACTCTGGATACAGGTCTTCTGTTGTATATTTGATTTGCAAATATTGTCTTCCAGTCTGTAGCTTTGGTACACATTGTGAAGACACTCAGCATCATATGTCACTAGGGAATTGCAAATTACAACAATATTGTTTTATAAAACACACCTATTCAAATGGCTAAAATCCCAAAACCAAATGCTGACAAGGATGTAGAGCAAAAAGAACTCTCAGTAATTGCTGGTGGAAAGGCAAATTAGTACAGCTACTTTGGAAGAGAGCTCAGTTTCTTACAAAACTAGGCATAATCAAAAATTGGTTTGTGACATCATTAACTTCTATGAAAAATAAAGTAAGTATAACTTTACCCCTGAGATAAGAATCTTTAACCTAAACAGTAGCTTGAATATGTAAATGCCCATTATCTGTGCATTGTATTTTAATTTGGGGACAAAAATGAGTTTAAGGCTATTTTAAAACTTGTGTGGTTGGAAGATTTCACCTAAGTTTTATGGCTCCAAATTCACTCCTCAGAGTATTAAGAATGTTGTTGCTTATCTGACTTTCATATGATAGAGGAAAAACAGAGCTGGTGATTTACCTGGGTTTTTCCAAACCAATAAAGCCATGACAAGAACCTCAAAGCCCCTGGCAATCATTCTTATGAGCAACAACTCCCTGAATAAACAAAACATACATCACACTAGGCCTACAGGTGCCTTTTGGGTGAATACAACATTCAAAAATGTAAAGAACTTCCTGAGTTTCAGCACTGAGGATGCAGGAGAGAAAAGAAATGAGGTTTTCAATAAACTGTAGGTTCAGCAAAAATAAACTTGATAAAATGATGCATTGCCATTTTTGCAGCAGAAATAACTAGTAGAGTTGAGACTGCACAGAAGTACAGTGTTCATCTTACATTAAACATTTTTCAAATAAAAACATATGCAAATCAGTTCAGTGCAGTTTAAAATTATGATTAAATGTATAATTTAGATGCTTAATTGAACTTTTTATTGGATTTTTCACAATAATTCTGTGTGATGTATAGGTATAATTAACTTATTTAAACTATCTTTCCAAAATAAATTTATACATTTTATAAAGATTGTTTATGTTGCTAACAGTGTACTTCATATAGTAATAATAAAATGATATTTATTTAGGCTTTTTAAATGGAAGTTTCACAAGAGTTGAGTCTTCTGGTATTTTCATATATATATATATATATATATATATATATATATATACACATATATATATTTAGTTTTTGTTCTGGTAATGGAAAAGTAGTTTAAATATATATATATAAATATATATTTCATATATATATATTTCTTATGTACATATAGTTAGTTCTGGTTCTGGTAATGGCTGAATAGTTTTTTTCAGAATAATCCTCCCACAGGTAATACTTATAAACTGAGGCCAAATTTTAAAAAATATAACTACTTGAAGGCACTAGAATAAGACTGAAAGCAGACAGAAACTGGAGGGGATTGAACCTTTGAAAGAGGGAGCCTGCACTGGGTGAGAGTCATGATTATAGGACTTGTCCCCTATGGCATTCCTCAGTCTTCATAAAAGAGGAATGCAAGCAGTTAAGCAGAAAATCACCATAATATTGGCTTAAAGTGTCAGAAAAGGGAGCATGTAATTGCCAGAGTTGGTAGAAGTTGAGGAGGAATATCCCAGCAAGGAGGAAGTCAAAGTGACGGTTCCCCTAAAATAAGCATATGAATTCCCTTCAAATGTTTAGTTGAACCATGAACTGTGTTTGCATAGGAAAAAGGTCCAAAAGGCCCAAGTGGAAAACTATACTTGGAGGGCTGAGAAACACAAGCAGAAATTTCAGTGTTTGGTTGCTGCAAGCGTGACCGAGTTAGGAGTTCAAGTCCAAAAATTTAGAATGCCTTGGTAAAACCTTGAGTTTTCACAAGCCAACCCAAAGAAAGTATAAAACAAAGCTTCTACAAAGTGAAGGTGATCAGTCAGTAATTTAACTACCTGAAAGAACAAAGAGCAACAATCTTCAAAAGAACACAATGGTATTTGTTTTTCTCCTTCTGACTTACTTCACTCTGTATGACAGACTCTAGGTCCATCCACTTCACTACAAATAACTCAATTTCATTTCTTTTTATACCGTACACTAGCATATATATATGGAATCTAAAAAACAAACAAACAAACAAATGCTCTGAAGAACCTAGGGGCAGGGCAGGAATAAAGATGCAGGTGTAGAGAATGGACTCGAGGGCATGGGGAGGGGGAAGGGTAAGCTGGGTAAAAGTGAGAGAGTGGCATGGACATATATACACTACCAAATGTAAAATAGATAGCTAGTGGGAAGCAGCCGCATAGCACAGGGGATCAGCTCAGTACTTTGTGACCACCTAGAGGGGTGGGATAGGGAGGGTGGTAGGGAGATGCAAGAGGGAGGGGATATGGGGATATATGTATATATATAGCTGATTCACTTTGTTATACAGCAGCAACTAACACACCATTGTAAAGCAATTATACCTAAATAAAGATGTTAAAAAAGAAGACAACAGAATTCAGAGTGTCTATACTGTGTAAACCATAATGCCTAGTATACAGTAACAATTAGTAGGCATGCAGTGAAGCATTAATATGGTGATGCTGCAGATTTGGGAATTAATTGACACATTGTTTTCAGGTATAGATAAAGTGTTGCTACAGATAGACTGTATAAGAGTCCATAAATTAAGTATTTAATATTAAAGAATGCCAAAAACTTGAATTCCTATAGACTATGTCCCCTAAGCAAAATATAATTATATTAGAAAAAGTAATAAAAAGAAATTATAAATGAAATTATAAAAATGTGAATTGCATAAAATATAGCATGCCAACTCAGGGGGGCTTGCAGGTAAAATATTTGTAGAGAAACATTCTTGCTTTAAATTCACATATTATAAAAGCAGAAAGTTCTCAAATCAATAATCAACATTTTTACCTCAAGAAACTAGAAAAAAAGAGCAAAATAAACCCAAGTTAAGTAGAAGGAAAGAAATAATAAGGATAAGAGCAGAAATCAATGATATAGAACACAATTAATGGACTAAATTAACAAAACTAAAAAGTTGCTTCTTTGAAAATATGAACACACTTCATATAACTAGGAAGATAATAAAAATGATAGAGATACAGATAGTAGAGAGAGACAGACATACAGACAGACAGAGACAGCCAGAGTGAGAGAGGGGGAGAGAGAACAAACAAATGCCAACATCAGAAATGAAAGCAGGACATCATGACAGATCCTGCAGATTTTAAAAACACAGTAAAGAAACAATATGAAAAATATGTCAGTAAATTTGACACCTTAGATCAAATTGAAAATAACTTGAAAAGAAAACTTAGGACTGTCTCAAAAAATAAAATAGAAAAGCTAAAGTACCCTATATCTATTAAGGATGTTAAGTTCATTATCAAAAACTTTTGCCTCACCATCACAAAAAATTCCGGGCCCAGATAATTTAACTGGTGATTTTTATCAAACATTTATTGAAGTAGTGATAATGATATATTACACAATCTTTTGGAAAATTGAGGAGGGAGCACTTCCCAACTAATTTTATAATGCAAGTGCAAACATACCAGAAGTTGACCCTGAATAAAACTTAAACTCACAACTCTTATGTTGTGCGTTTTTCCTCTGACAGCAAGTACAAACTTTTGCCAAAAGATGACAAATATTGGGCTTCCCTGGTGGCACAGTGGTTGAGAGTCTGCCGCTGATGCAGGGGACACGGGTTTGTGCCCCGGTCCGGGAAGATCCCACATGCTGCGGAGCGGCTGGGACCGTGAGCCATGGCCGCTGAGCCTGTGCATTCAGAGCCTGTGCTCTGCAACGGGAGAGGCCACAGCAATGAGAGGCCCGCGTACCGCAAAAAAAAAAAAAAAAAAAGATGACAAATATTTTATAAGAAAGAAACTGTTGACCAGTATTGCTGATAAATGTAGAAACATAAAACCTTAATAAAATATTAGCATATCAAAGCTGACAATATGTTAAATGGGTTAAACATAATCAAATGGGAATTTAAGAGTGCAAGTTTGGTTTAAAATTTTAAGACCATTTACTATAATTTACCACGTTAACTGAAAAATGGATAAAATCATCTCAATAATTGTGTTAAAAAGACTCAACGCATGTCGTTATGGATTTATGGTTTAAAAAATACTCTCAGCTAACTAGGAATAAAGGGATGTTTCCTCACTCTGAAAAATGAGTCTCTATTAAAACACTTGCATCTAACATAGTCAACTATGTCAACTGTGCCTCTAAGTTCAGAAACAAGGAAAATATGCCTACTTTCACTTTTATTCAATAACCCATGGGTCAAAGGAAAAATCACAGGAGCAATTAGAAAATAATTTGCGGTAAAGGAAAATAAAACAGAGCATAGCAAAACTTATAGGATAGAGCAAAAATCATGCTCAATGGAAATTTATGGTGGTGAATACCTACATTAAAAAAGAAGAAAGATCTCAAAAAGTAACCAAACTGTACACCTTAAGGAACTAAGAAATGAAGAGCAAGCTAATCCCAAAGATAGTAAAAGGAAGGAAATAATAAAGATTAGAGTGGAAATAAATGACATGGAGAATAGAAAAGAGAAGAGAACCACAAAATCTACAAACCTTTCGTTAGACTGACCAGGAAAAAAAAATAGAGAAGACTCAATAAAATCAGAAATAAAAGTGAGGAACTCACTGCCAATATTGCAGAAATAAAAGAATTGTAAGAAGGTACATGAACAATTGTACATCAAAAAATTAGATAATGTAGATGGTGGAAAAATTCCTAGAAATACACAAACTTCCAAAACTAACCAAAGAAGAAATGAAAAATCTGTACAAACTTAAAACAAGTAAAGAGATCGTATCAGTAATCTAAAACCTCCCAACAAACACAAACCCTGTACCAGATGGTTCAATGATGATTTCCACCAAATATTTCAGGAAGAATTAACACAAACCCTTCTGAAACTCTTACAAAACACAGAACAGTAAACTATTATGGCAACATTGTCCTGACACCAAAGCCAAACGAAAACATCACAAGGAAACAAAGTTACATAGCAATTATTTCTTATGAATATAATGCAAAAAAGTCCTCAACAAAATCCTAGGAAACAAAATCTGGGAGTATATTAAAAGGCTTATACACCATGACCAAGCAGGATTTAGCCCACTTGTAAGAGTGGCTCAACATAAAATAATGAATGAATGTAATACATGACATTCATAAAGTGAACAATCCACATAACCATTGATTGATTCAATTGATTCAATTGATTCATGGTTAAAAATAAATAAACTTAACAAAAAACCCTCTCAGAATAGAAGAAGTCTTCTTAAACATGATAAAAGGTATGTCTTAGTTTGACTGCTATAAAAAAATCATAGATATTTGCCTTTAACAACAAACTTTTACTTCACACTTCTTCTGTAGGCTGGGAAGTCTAGGATCAAGGTGCTGGCAGATTCGGTGTCTGGTAAAAACTAGCTTCCTTGTTCATGGACAGCCATAGACAGGCATCTTGCTATGTCTTCGCATAGTGCCAAGAAGGCTAGAGAGGTTTCTAGGGTCTTTTTAAATAATGGCACCAATCCCATGCTATTATTGGTCATTATTAATCACCATTATGACCAATTACCTCCAAAACGCCCCACTTCCCAGCTCCATAAGCTCGGAAGTTAGAATTCTGTCTTTCACAATTGAGTATGATATTACCTATGGGTTTTTCATAAATACCTTGTTATGGACTGGATATTTGTGGACTGAATTCATATGTTGAGGGCACAAATATTCAGTGCATAACAAGGTATTTATGGAAAAACCCATTGGTAATATCATACTCAGTTGTGGAAAAACTAAAAGCTTCCCTTCTAAAAGCAGCAGCCGCAGAGCACAGGGAGATTAGCTCGGTGCTTTGTGACCACCTGGAGGGGTGGGATGGGGAGGGTGGGAGGGAGGGAGATGCATGAGGGAAGGGATGTGGGAACAGATGTATATGTATGACTGATTCACTTTGTTATAAAGCAGAAACTAATAAAAAAAAATTTAAAAAATAAATAAAAATAAATAAAAAAATAAAAAATAAAATCAGGAACAAGACAAGGATGACTGCTGTTGCCATTTCTATTCAACACTGTACTGGACATTCTAGCCTGAACAATTAGAAAAGAAAAAGAAATTATAGGCTCCAGATTAGAAAGTAGGAAGTAAAAGTATGTCCATTTACATATGACATTTTCTTATATAAAGTCCTAAAGAATCCACAAAAAATACAGCTAATAATCAAATTCAGCAAATTTGAGGAATATAGATCAATACATAAAAATCAGATCAATACATAAAAATCAGTTGTCTCGGGCTTCCCTGGTGGCGCAGTGGTTGAAAGTCCGCCTGCCAATGCAGGGGACACGTGTTCGTGCCCCGGTCTGGGAAGATCCCACATGCCGCGGAGCAGCTGGGCCTGTGAGCCATGGCCGCTGAGCCTGTGCATCCGGAGCCTGTGCTCCGCAACGGGAGAGGCCACAACAGTGAGAGGACACAACAGTGAGAGGCCCGCATACTGCAAAAAAAAAAAAAATCCCTTGCCTATCTATATATGAACAATGAACAATCTCAAAAGGAAATTTTTTAAATTTCATTTACAATAGCATCAAAAAGAATAAAATATTGAGGAATAAATTTAACAAAAGAGATAAAGACTTGTATACTGAAAATTATTAACATTGCTTAAAGAAATTAAAGAAAACATAAATAAATAGAAAGACACACCATGTTCATGGATTAGAATACTTAATGTTGTTAGTATGGAAATACTCCTCAAAGTGACCTATAGAATCAATGCAATTCTTATCAAAATTGCAATTGCCAAAATTTGCAGAAATTGAAAAATTCATGTGGAATTGCAAGGACCCTCAAGTAGCCAAAATAATCTTGAGAAAGAAGAACAAAAGTGGAGGACACACAATTTCCAATTTCAAAACTGACTACAGCACTGCAGAAATCAAGAGTGTGTCAATGGCATAAGGATGGGCATATAAATCAATGGAACAGAGTTAAAAGTCTGAAGTACATCCATAAACCTATGGTCATTTAATTTTTTTTAAATGGGTGACTAGTATTTTATTTAATTAATGTCTCACTAGAAGCTGACAAAAAAATGGAACTCATCACATTTCCTTTTTTTGTAGTTTTATTGAGATATAATTGACATACAGCACTGTATAAGTTTAAGATGTACAGCATAATGATATGATACATACAACATAAAATGATTATCACAGTAAGTTTAGTGAATATCCATCATCTCATATAGATACAAAATTAAAGAAATAGAAAAAAATTTTGTGATGAGAACTCTGAGGATTTACTGTTTAACAGCTTTCATACATAACATACAGCAGTGTTAATTATATTTATCGTGGTGTACATTACAACCCTAATACTTATTTGTCTTATAACTGCAAGTTTGTACCTTTTGACTGCCTTCATCCAGTTCCCCTTCCCCCCAACCCCTGCCTCTGGTAACCACAAATCTGATCTATTTTTCTATGAGTTTGGTTTTTTAAATTTTATTTATTTATTTTTGGCTGCGTTGGGTCTTCATTCCTGTGCGTGGGCTTTCTCTAGTTGCAGTGAGTGGGGGTTACTCTTTGTTGTGGTGCGTGAACTTCTCATTGCAGTGGCTTCTCTTCTTGCAGAGCACGGGCTCTAGGTGCATGGGCTTCAGTAGTTTCAGCACGTGGGCTCAGTAGTTGTGGCCTGTGGGCTCTAGAGCATAGGCTTGGTAGTTGTGGCACACAGGCTTAGTTGCTCTGGGGCCTGTGGGATCTTTCTGGACCCGGGCTCGAACCTGTGTCCCCTGCATTGGCAGGCAGATTCTTAACCACTGTGCCACCAGGGAAGTCCCAGTTTGTTTGTATTTGAAGTATAATTGACCTACAATGTTATTTTAGTTCCTGTTATACAATATAGTATTTTGGTATTTCTATACATTTCAAAATGATCACCATGATAAGTCTAGTTGTGATATACAAACATATTACATGTTTATTGACTATATTCCTCCAAGCTGTATATTTCTTACACATGACTCACTTATTTTGAAACTGGAAGTTTATATTTCTTAACCTCCCTCACCTATTTCTCCACACCCCCTCCCCTCTGGCAACCACTTGTTTGTTCTCTGTATATATAACTGTTTCTGTTTTGTTATGTTTGTTCATTTGTTTTCTTTTTTAGATTCCACGTATAAGTGAAATCACACTGTCTTCCTCTGAGTTATTTCACTTAACACAATGCCCTCTAGGTCCATTCATGTAGTCATAAATGGCAAGATTGCATTTTTTTGTCGCTAAATAATATTCTATTGTATATATGTACCACATCTTCTTTATCCATTCATCTACTGATGGACACTTGGGTTGTTTCCATATCTTACCTATTGTAAATAATGCTGCAATGAACATAGGGGTGCATATATCTTTTCTAATTAGTGTTTTCATTTTCTTCAGATAAATACCCAGGAGTCAGATTGCTGGATCATATGGTAGTTCTATTTTTAATTTTTTGAGGAATCTCCCTACTGTTTTCCATAGTAGCTGTACCAATTTACTTTCCCACCAACAGTGCACGAGGGTTATCTTTTCTCCACATCCATACCAACATTTGTTATTTGTTGCCTTTTTGATAATAGCCATTCTGCAAGTGTGAAGTGATATCTTATTGCACAATCATTTAATTTTTATCAAGGAGGAAATAATAGTTTTCTCAACAAATGGTTCTGGGAAAATTGTATAACTACTTGCAAAGGGATAAATTTAGACATTTACCTCACACCATTTAAAAACACTAACTTAAAATGTAGCAAAGACCTAAATAAAAGAGGTAAAACTCTAAGAGCCTTAGAAGAAACATAGAAATATATCTTCATAACTTTGGGTTTGGCAATAGATTTTTAGATATGACACCAAAAGCAAGAGCAACAACAAGAAGAGATAAATTGAACTTCAGCAAAATTAAAAACTTGTGCATCCAGTGACAAGAGAATCATGAAATGGGAGAAAATATTTGCAAATTACATATGAAATAAGTTTCTTGTGTCCAGAATATATAATGAGCTCTTACAACTCAACAACAAAAGACAAACAACCCAATTAAAAAGTGGGCAGAGGATTTAAATAGACATTTTACCAAAGAATGTATACAAGTGGACAACAAGAACATGAAAAGATGCTCAACATCCTTAGTCATTAGGGAAATTCAAATCAAAACCACAATGAAATACCACTTCACAATAGACCATAACAAGTATTAGCAATGATGTGGCATAATTAGAAGTTTCATATAATGTTGGTGGAAATATAAAATGGTGCAGCTACTATGGAAAAAGGTCTAGTTTGTCCTCCAAAGATAAAATATAGCATTGTCATATAGCCTAACAATTTTACTCTTAGGTACATACCCAAGAGAAATAAAACATAAGTCTAAACTAAAACTTGGACACAAATGTTCATAGCATTGTTATTCATAATAGCCAAATAATGGAAACAACCCACATGTTTATGAACTGATGAACAGATAAAATGTGGCATACACATACAATGGAATATTTTTCAGCAGTAGAAAGGAACAAAATAATGAAATAACTTTCTACAATATGGGTGAACCTTGAAAACATTGTGCTAAATAAGCAAAGGCACACCACAAAGGACACATACTGTAGGATTCAAATTAAAAATAATATCCAGTACTGACAAATCCATAGAGACCAAAAATAGATTATTGATTGCCAAGGTGGGATAGAGGACAGGGGGAGTGGGAATGATTATTGACAGAATGTTTCAACATTTCTTTTTAGGGTTTTGAAAACTTTTAAAAAATTAGATTGTGGCAATAATTGCACAATTCTATGAATATACTATGTACTATGGAGCTGTACTCTTTAACTGGGTGGGTGAATGTAATGGCCTATAAAATATATCTCAATAGATTGGGATTGACATATATACACTAATATGTATAAAATAGATAACTAATAAGAACCTGCTGTATAAAAAATAAATAAAATTCAAAAATTCAAAAAATATATCTCAGTAAAACCATAAAAATTGGGAATCTCTTAAAATTAATACAGTATTAAGTTACAATTAAGAAAAAAAGGAGAAATAAGAAACCCCATTAGTCATATATGTATACGAACTTTGTAATTAAAAATCTTCCAACAAGGAAAACTCCTGTCCCAGAAGAATTTGTTGGCGAATTGTATGAAACATTTAAGGAAAAATTAATCTCAGTTATATATAAACTTGTTCAGAAAGCAGAAGAGGAGGAAATACTTCCCAAGTTATATTATGATATTAACCACAATAAAAAAGGCAGAAAACATATAAGAATAGCAATAACAACAAAACTACAGACTAAGAATTCATGAATACAGATACAAAGTCTTTTAATAAGATATTAGCAAATAATTTAATAACATATAAAAAGCATACCACATCATGACTAATTGGTGTTGATCAAATTAGAAATTGCTGAGAATGACTATCAATTAGTAAAAGAGCATGTATGAGCAACTTACAGCTAATAATGATCAAGGTGATTCATACATTCCTCCTAAAATCAGAAACAAGGTCGAGATGGCCACTAGTCACCAATTCTACTATTTTTTACTTTTATTGAATTGAAAATCCCATTCTAAAATTCATATAGAAATTCAAAGTACTCAAAGTACTGCAAATATATATATATTTTAAGAAAATTAACATACTCGCTTTGGCAGCACACATACTAAAAAAAAGAAAAAAAGAAAAAAATTAACAAAGCAGGATTACACTATTGAAATGTAAGTCTTACCCTAAATCTATATCAAATTGTTTCAGCAGTGATCAAAACAATGTGGAATGGCAAAAATGAAGAGCCTAGAAATTGACTCACACAAATGTAGTCAATTGATTTTTGGCAGTGGCACCAAAACATGTGATATAGAAAAGAAAGTAGTTTTAGCAAAAGACTCTGAAATAGCTATATATCCATATAAAAAATGAACCTTGACCCCTATCTCCTACCACACACAAAATTTAATTCTAAATCTCTCATATATCTAAATGTAAAAGTTAAAATTGTAAAGCTTTTAGAACAAAGTATAGAAGAAAATATTGATGACCTAGGGTTGATAAAGACTTATTAGACAGGATAAGGAAATCAATAAGCATAGGAAATAAAAAGATCAATTAGCCTTTTCAAACTCAAAAACTTCTGTTCATCAAAATATATCATTTAAAAAATGAAAAGTCAGGCCACAGGCTAGGAGAAAATAGTCACAAATCATGTTTGACCAAGGATTTGTGTTCAGAATATATAAACAAATCTTACAATTCAATAATAAAAGCCAAAAATAATCAAAATTAGGCAAAATATTTGAAGAGGTACTTCACAAATAATGACATGTGAATGCCTAATAAGCATATGAAAAAAATGACCAACATCATTAATCATCACAGAAATACAAATTAAAACTACAATGAAACACTATTATATACTCAGTAAAATAGCATGAATGCAAAAGATGACAACAACGAGTGTGGACAGGAATGCAGATCAACTGAAATTATCTCACATTGTTAATGAGAATGTAAAATCATGAACAAAGTTTGGGAAAAGTTTTGGCATTTCTTATAAAGTTAAAGCTACACCTGTCCTTCAACCCAGCACTTTTACTTTATCCAGGAGAAATTAGAAGGCTCAAGAAAAAATTCAGTAAAAAAATAAAGTTCATGAGTTTTATTAACAATAGCCAAAAACTAGAAACAGCTTAAATGTATATCAACAGAAAATGGATAAACAATGTAATATATCTAGACAATAGAATAGTACTTAGCAATAAAAAGAAATAGACTACTCTTTCATTCAACACCATGGATAAACCTCACATTCATAACCCTGAGTGGAAAAAGCTAAATTCAAAAGCATAATATTTTAATGGATTTATGCACAATTTGAGGAAATACAACACTAGTCTAAGGTGAAATTTTTTAGAACAGTGTTTTTTCTTGTGACTGGAAGAATTGACTGGAAAAGAACAAGGAGACATTTGGGAGAAGGTGGACATTTTCTATATACTGAGAGAGGTGTGTGTTGTATGAGTGTATCCACTTAAATTTTTATTTAAATTTTATAAATTTCAATATATGTAAATTTCACATATAAAATTACTGTCAAAAATAAGCAAATAGGGGGTGTGGAGTCCATGGGTTTACAGATAAAGCAAGAACAACAGTATGTAGATAATTATTGAAGTGTGGTGATAGGTTTATAGAGTTATGTTTTTTTAATGACGGCTTATTCTGTATACTTAGTGTAGGTTTGAAAATTTACATAATCAATAGTTTTAAAAAGTTTTTAAACAGTGGAATACACATTCTTTTCAAGTGCAAATGGAACATTCACCAAGATTGTGTCACCAAAAAACTCAACTAATTTAAAAGAATAAAATTCATACAAAGTCTATTATCTGAGCAGAATGGAATAAGACTAGAGATCAGTAACAGAAAAATAATAGGAAAAATGTCAAATAACTTGAAAGTAACACATTTCTAAATAATACATGGGGAAAAGACAGAGTCTTAAGATTTCAAAAAATATTTTGTACTAAATGAAAATAAAAATATAACATAAAATTTTGTGAGATACAGCTAAGAAAAGCTTAAAAAAGATCTAAAGCATTATATTCTGCATTAGAAAAAGAGAGAGGGCTCAAACCAATAATTTGTTTCTGCCTTTAGAAATTAGAAAAAGAAGAAAATAAATATCAATACAATTGATAAACCTCTAGGAACAATGACAAAGGAAAAAAGACATGAATTACCAATATGAAGAATAAAAGAGGAAGTACAACTACAGACCCTGCAGACATTAATAAGACTAAAAGGGAATATTAAACTCCACACAGATGAGTTCAACAAATTTGATGAAATGCATGAAATCCTTGAAAACTACTAACTATGAAAAATCACTCAATTTAAAACAGATAAACTGAATAGTTCACAACTATCAAATAAATTCATAGTTAAAACCCTCTCAAAAAAGATATCTTACAGTACCAATGGTCTCACTGGGGAATTCCAGGAAACACTTAAGAAATGTGTAATACCAATTCTATAGTATCTATTCAAAATATAATAGAAAAGAGAATACTTTCTAACTTACATGAAGCCAGTATTACTCTGCTAACCAAAAACAAACAAATACAGTACAAGAAAATTAAGTTCAGTACTGCTCATGAACTAAGATGCAAAATCCTCAAAAATATTAACAGATCAGTACAGCAATTTATATAAGAATAAAACACCAAAAATACTTAGAACTAGTTAGTGTGTTAAAATGGCTACCCATATTCAAGCACTAAATCTTATTAAAAATTCAAAAGCAAAACAAAACTTATGAAACTCAAATCCACCACGGGATTCCAAAGTACCTTGGGGATAGGAAACAAACAAACTCCCATACTATGATTTGTCAAGTGCTGTGTATCTTTCCCTAATTATGTTCTTTTCGGCTACATGCTGAGTATTATGAACACAAGATCTGTGACATTAAGATTCAGAGTTGTAGGTTAAAAAATAAGTGGTTTTAATAAAACAATATCTTTGGGATTATATTTCATAACATTCCCAATAATTCTGTATCAAGCACTAGTCCATCAGTTTTATGAAAATCATGATGTTTTTCAGTTCCCACAGTGTTCATGATGTTATAAAATGGCTCAGTACAGGTTATCATATTGTTTGGTAACACACTTTCCAGATGCATGAAAATGAAAATTGAACTACAATTTCAAAATATTTTTAAAACATGATGTGTTATGAATAAATTTTGTCTCTCTCTCTCTCTAAAGTCCCACTTTTCTCCTATTCTCTCTGTACACACCATTGTTTGCTTTTTAGTAATTGTGTTTAAGTAATAATGATATAGATTGAACCTGATTTTCTATATTAACACAATCATATATATTATCAATATACCTGACCAAGGATCTAATACCCACAATTGTATAAAAATAATAACAAAACTGTATTTAATAACCTATTACACAAATGCTGTGCTAGAAGAATGAAAACTTTCTAACAGTGAAATAGGGAAAAAATAACTGATAGAGAAATGAAATAACTCACTGTAATATTACATATATTAATTAGTAATGATATACTTTTTGTCTGATGACTTCCCAATTTTTTCCTTTTTTAAACAACTCACATGAAAAAAATGAAGAAATACTGTTGCTGAAATCACGGGATTCAAAGGTTTTCCTTAGTCTTTGACAGAAATTTTTGAGGCAATTCCAGGAAAAAAAAAAAAAAAGCACAAGCAATGATCTTTTGAGAACCAGGTCAGAAATACCTGCCTTAGAGGTCTTTTTCTATTATTGCAATTTTTGTCTAGAAGCAGGTACAGGCATTAATGTTCAGATTGGTGGTCATTCTCTTACTTTTAAATGATATTGTTTTCCTGAGACTTCTTTCTTTAAAATTAGCTGTGTAAAACTTAGCTTGGTTTAGTTGATGGTATAATATTTGGTGCTGAGGTAGGAGGATGTCTACAAATAAGATTTCAGTAGTAGACAAGGTCTAGATTATGCAGTTTGCCATATTATAATTCATTCTGTAGGCAGTTGGGGACTGTTGAAGGCTCTTAAACCATGGCTTAAAGTAGAAAAACAATAGTTCCTAGGAAGACCGATAATTCAAAATTCATGTGTTATTTAGCAAGTAAAATCAAAAGGCCTTGGTGAAAGAAAATGGAGAAAGAAGAGTCACAGTGGATCTCAAAGTTTCTGACCCAAGCATCTTTGGGCATGATGGTGGCATTCACTGAGATAAAGCATAGGCAGAGGAACAGGATTTTTATAGCGTGATGATGACTTTACTTTGGAACTTTTCACAATGATCTGCCTATGAGACATACACAAAGAGTTGTCTAGTAGACACTCACATTTCTGTGTTTTGGGTTGTTGCTTCACAAACTCAGAGAGGCAACATGGAATAAAGAAAGAACAAAAAAAGAGATAAAGGAAAATGCAACTGACCTTAGGAGAAGCAGTAGATAAGAGCCCTGTGTTCACATAGTACTTTCCCCCTTGGCAGACCTATTTATCTTTACTGTATAAATAGTGACCTGTTTGAAAGAGCCTCAAGCCCTAAGTGCAACTTTCAGTCAAGATTGTTCTGTAAAGTACATTCAGTAAAAACCCAACTTGGCACCAAATATAACAATGTTCAATTTTTTTAAAGCAAGATCACAGCTTAAATACAAGATATACATTTCCATTAGCCAGATATGGAACAGAACATGCAGCCCTTTTGGCTTCAGATACAAAATTTTGCAAACCTACCCTCCTGCCTGCCTCATAATCACTATTCCATCATTAAAGAAGCTGGAAAAAAAAGTGTAAACACAACCTAGGGTTACAAGTGTGTATCTTACTGGCTAAAGGAAACAGAGACAGCTGCAGTACCAGGAAGTAGGGTAAACCCCTGTTCCACAAGCTAAGGAATTGGACTTGTGCCATCAGCTTCTTTAGTGATAGAAAAGTGATTATGAGGCATGGGACCACATGTCTAGAAGTGGGTGTGATATTTGCAGTTCAAGGGTCCTGTCCTGCCTGAGGCAACCACAAAACTACTAGACACAGAGAAAGAGCAGAAGAAAGGATATATTTCAACCAGAGGGAAGGAGTAAGATATGAGAAACAGCAAGGCACAAATAAAATGGTTAAATACATAGGTAACAATTACTACTGCTTATAAAATATAATAGCTAATTTTTGTGCTAAAATGAAAAGTTGAACAGAAACCCAGATAAAAATAACAAAGAAGGTGACAGAGAAGGGGGTGCAGGAATGGAATTCAGTAAATGATTAAAGTGTGCTATTTGTCTAATTTTTATTCTTTACAATGTGTCTTGTCAAGTCATAAGAGGCTTCAGCAGAAAAAGATATAAATATATATTTAATATAATATATATCATATTTAGGTAGTAAAAGTATTTACAAAAGGATCTTCATGGCAGTGTTTGCTTTTGGAAAGTGAGGGAAAGAAATGACAATACTGAGGGGAACATTTAGTTTTATCTATAATGTTTATTTCTCTAAGGACAAAGATTTGAAGCTGATATAAAAACAAAGAAACAAAAGAAAACACAAAAGAAAAGACAAGTATGGAAAAGAAAGTAAAAGAAAAGAACAAGAAACCAAAAAAGAAGTCACCAACCAACAAAATGCCAACAAAATGCCTTTAGGCAATCAGAAATGCATATGAAACATAGAATCTATCATTTTTCCCCAGTATAATAGTAGCGTCACCACATGGCACAAAGGTAATGAAATGTGATCAGTTCTGAATAAGAGTGAAGAGCTCTGGGCAATACAGTCATGCCCTAACCAACCTAAACCATGCAGAAAGTAATAGACCACAAACCAATGTCTGGAGAAAGGTGCCAAGAGATTTCTGTAATTAACCAAAAGTGAGGAAAATCCAAGAGGGACTTTGAACATTTAAGGAGAGCATTAGACTTGACAGTGCACAGTTTTGGAAATTTCTTTTAATTCTCCATGGCAAAGAGACAGTGGCAGACCAAGGGCATATAACATCTAGAGAAGATCATTTTTGTTAACACTTCCTCTTCTATATGACAAAATTATTTTTAGTAATAATCATGCACAAATCAGTAATACCTATTATTTTCTTGATTTGTCCTTTAGTATTAAAACAAACTATTATCAACTTTTAAAAGAAGAAATTTTAATCTTAAAGATGCTACTCTAATCCAGAAAAATACATATATAACCTAGAATTTGAACTATTAAACAACAACAAAAAATTGCACTTCTCAGTTCACACTGTGTTTGAAAACTTCAATACTAATAAAAATGCCAAGAAGTCAAATATAATAACAGTACTGAAGTAACTCAAGGTCATTTCTTCTCTCCACAATCTCTGTGCTATTATTATTTACAATCTATTCTTTAAACCTAAGAATATGTAGTACCACAGGAGTTAGAAACAGGAACTATATCTGAAAGAGCTTGAACCATCCTAAATTGCTATTTATCACAACTGGATGTAAGGTGCAGAGGGTAAAAAAATCCACTTTAAACGTCCTAGGTAAAAAAGGTGATTTCTTGATTGATATAACTGAAAAGTCCAGGAATGCTTCTGGCTGCATACATAGACATAGCTAGATCTAGATCCTCAATAATGTCATCAGGACCAGTGCTCCCCACCAAACTACCTTCTCTCTCTACATCTTTCCCTCCTTCCCTCCTCCAACCGTTAGCTCAAGTTTCCTCTACATTGCCAATATCTTAGGCATACTCTGCTCATCTTGGGGGTGCCCAATAGAACCAGTCCTTCAAATTTATAGCTCCACATGTATTTGAAAAGTATAAAATTTATCTAGTTTCCTTCATCAATTGTCCTGATATTAGCACGGATTAGATAAGAAGGCCACACTTGAATTAATCATTATAGTTGGGTTATGTAAGGATCTGATTGCCTAGGCTTAGCAGCTACCTCATCGCTAGGATTTCCCATACAAGCCACATAGACTAAGCATGGGGGATTAGTTCTATAAAGGAAATTTAGGTCACTTACCAGAAGAATGGTGAACAGGTAATGAGCTTATAAACCATGGCCAACTGTGCTAATACTAACGCAAATGGGCTGTGCCATATTTTACTTTTGAATAATCATTTCCATAATTTAGCAGAGAATGGATTAAAGCCCATGGTTGACACTACTCCATATTTTTCATTAAATGAGGAATAGAGGTCAGGTTCAGAAGAACTGTATAGTCAACATCATAAATATAGGTTAAAATTGATCAGGATCAATTGCTTCAGCTTCTATGGGCTCCATGCAATGTGGTTAAAAATATATGGCTAAAAGCATTTGGCACAAAGTAGGATGTTGAACGTTGCAGTTTGGTAAAAACATTGATTTGATCAGAATTAGGGTCCCATAGACACTACCATCAGATTATTATAAACCTTAGTAAATAGCAGAGAATTTTTGTAAATTTCTGTGTATTTTGTCTGGTTTTGAGAACTTTTTAAGATTGTTTAAATGTTTATTTTAAAAATTCTAATCCATATTCATTCAATTATCCTTGTTTGTCCAAGTTGTAATATTGCAAAGCTAAAATACCTAAACATCTAACAGCAAGGGATTAGTTAGAACTAATTAAATTCCCCTCACCAAAATGCATACATACATAAATAGTTTTAAAAATATATTCCAAGGCCAGTGTGATTATGACATTTTTATGATATTTTGCTTTTTATATTTTCTATATTGAGCATGGATTTTTTGGTGATAAAAAAGAAATGAAACATAAAAACGGTAATACTTAGGTATAAATCTACAAAAACATGTACAAGATCTATATGAGGGAAAACTACAAAACTCTGATGGAACAAATCAAAAATCTAAGTAAATGGAGAAGTATATTATGTACATGGACAGGAAGACTCAATATTGTCAAGATACCAGTTCTTTCCAACTTGATCTATAGATCCAATGCAATCTAACCAAATTTCCAAAAATTATTAGTGGATATGGACAAACAGATTATAAAGTTCATATGGAAGGGTAAAAGGCTCAGAATAGCCAGCACAGCACTGAAGTTAGAATAAAGTCAAAGGACAGATATTACCCAACTTCGAGACTTATTATAAAGCTACAGGGTTCAAGATTGTATGATACTTGTGAAATAATAAGCAAACAGGTTAATAGACCAGATTAGTGAGCCCAGAAATCAACCCACAAGAATAATCAACTGATCTTTGACAAAAGAACAAAGGCAATTTAATGGAGAAAAGATAGTCTTTTCAACAAATGGTACTGGAAGTACTGGAGTTCCACATCTAAATATAATGAGTCTAGATACAGACCATACACATCTAAATATAATGAGTCTAGATACAGACCATACACCTATCACAAAAATTAACTTACAATGAGTCATAGATCTAAATATAAAACAAAACAAAACAAAACTACAATAGTTCTAGAAGATAACATAGGAGAAAACTTAGGTGACTTTGGTGATGACAGTAAAATGACACTAAAAACACTATCCATAAAAGAAAACATTTGACAAATTGGACTTACTTAAAATTAAAACTTTGGCTATGTGAAAGACACTGTTAAGAAACTGAGAAGACAAGTCACAGAATGAGAGAACATCTTTGCAAAACAAATATCTGAGAAAGTACTGGTATCCAAAATATACCAAGAACTCTTAAAATTCAACAATAAGAAAACAAATGAGCTGATTAAAAACAGACAAAAATCTAAACGGACCCCTCACCAAAGAAGATATACAGATGGCAAAAAATCATATAAAAATGTTCAACATCATATGCCGTTATGGAAATGCAAATTAAAACAACAGTGAGACCACTGCACATCATAGAATGACCAAAATCCAAAACACGGATATTGCTGAATGCCAGTGAGGATGTGGAGCAACAGGAACTGTCATCCATTGCTGGTGGGAATACAAATAGTACAGCCACTTTGGAAGACAGTTTGGTAATTTCTTACAAAACCAAACATACTCCTAACATATGACCCAGCAGTCGCATTCCTAGGTATTTACTCAAATGAATTATGTCCACACAAAAACGTGCACATGAATCTTTACACCATCTTTATTCATAATTGCCTAAACTGGAAGGAACCAAGTTGTCTTTTGATAGGTAGATGGATAAAGAGTTGTATATTCATGCGATGGCATATTGTTCATGAATAAAAGAAAGAATGCTCAAGGTCACAAAAGACATAGAAGCATTTTAAAGCATATTGCTAAGTGAAAGAAGCCAATCTGAAAAGGCTATATAGTTTATGATTCCAACTATATGAAATTCTGGAAAAGGCAAGACTTTGGAGACAGTAAAAAATCAGTAGTTGCTAGGGGTCCAGGTGCATAGGGTGAGGGGAAAATTGATGACTAGGTGGAGCATATGGGATTTTTTAAGGCAGTGAAACTATTCTGTATGATACTATAATTATGGATTTATGTAATTATACATTTGTCTAAACCCACTGAATGTACCATACAAGTGAACCCAGATGTAAACTATGGACTTTTGTTAACATTAATGTATCAATATTGGTTAATCAATTGAAGCAAATGTACCATATCATAGCCTAATGCTTATAATAGAGGAAACAGTGGGGAGGGAAGTGAGGGGGTGTATTGGAACTCTTTGTACTTTCCACTCAATCATTCTGTAAAGCTAAAACTGCTCAAAACACATAGCCAATTAAATTTAAAAAAATAAATTACATCACTAATTTACATGTTAATTCATTGAATACAGATTTTTGAGCAAATGCTATGTGCCAGAAACCATACCTAGCTCTGGGGGCTATACAGGAAAAAAACCCCATGGTTCCTGCTTTCAAGCAGCTTATATTTTATCTCAGATATTGTCAAGTAAGCATGTACTTACACTGCAATCTTCTAAGTGCTACATAGGGATGAGTACCGAGTGCTATGAGACCACATAGAAGAGGCTGCTGATTTATTGTTTGAGAATAAGGGAAGGCTTCCTGGATGGAGTAACTTCAGGAACTAACCATTTCTAAACTAAATCGATATATTTCTTTCCCCATCCACACCGCCTAGTAGCTAACATGTTTCTTTGGGGTTCTTGGACATAGTCTAATGCAATGTAGGAGATGCATGTGAATGCCTCTTATCTGCAGCTGCAAGTGAGTAGGCCCAGATATTTCCCACATTATATCTAACAAACAGTGCTTAGAACCTAAGCTTGTTAAAAATGGAGCCCCACAGGACAGGAATAAAGACGCAGACATAGAGAATGGACCTGAGGACACGGGGAGGGGGAAGGGTAAGCTGGGATGAAATGAGAGAGTGGCATGGACTTATATACACTACCAAATGTAAAATAGATAGCTAGTGGGAAGCAGCCACATAGCACAGGGAGATCAGCTCAGTGCTTTGTGACCACCTAGAGGGGTGGGATAGGGAGGGTGGGAGGGAGATGCAAGAGGGAGGGGATATGGGGATATATGTATACGTATAGCTGATTCACTTTGTTATACAGCAGCAACTAACACACCATTGTAAAGCAGTTACACTCCAATAAAGATGTTAAAAAATAATGGAACATCAAAATAAGTACTGGCAGAGCTACTGGAAGTTGGGTACAGGACAGAGATCAGAGATCAATGGAAAACAAAAGTGAGAAAGGGTGAATCATAACAGGACAGTGGATAATTGGGGCAAATACTACTGACATAACATTACTACTGCCTATGGCTGATCTTCATGGGATTCCTAATGAGGGACTTGTGCTGGTGGGCCTGATATATTTATAGGGAACAGGCAGCATTATAAAATATCAGAACTAGCCCTAAAGATCCTTCAGTTCATCCAATATCTGTGTCATTTCTATGCCAGTAATATCTTACTGTGCAGGACCCAGTGCAAAATGAAAATTTGAGGCTCTTTGTACAAAAATTATAACAAATTTCAAGATGGTGATGGAGGACATTAAACCAAGTGCAGGCCCCTTCTAATCTTGGGGCCCAGTACAACTATACCAGTCACACACCTATGAAGCTGACTCTGTCCTCCTCTCTCTTTATACAAACAGCTTGCAAATGCTTGAACTCTGCTAATGAACACCTTAAAATCTGTAATATCTCTGAATTTTTAACGAAACCAGAGGGGAATCAAAATTCATTCAATCCAGATGGCAAATATTCACCCCCCAGTCTCCTCATTAAGGTGGGGCATGGCCAGTGGGATCATCTGTTATTGCTGGTCCTTGATATTTTCATCTCCTGAATTCTGAAGCCCCATCTAGTCTATCTATATAGATATACTTAGAGGGAGCAAAATTTTTCCTCCAGCTTGGGAATAAATAATAACAGGCAGTGACTGGTATTCAATTAAAGCTTTGTTGAATTAATGGATGGGTTGTTCATATCTTACAAACTCCATACCTTACAGTCCAGTATGTCCACTGCTAGGTATATTTCTTTAAAAATATGTCAAAATGAAGACAAATTATTTTTTATGAAGATACGTATCACACTATTTATAATTACACAAATTTAGATACAACCTAAAAATTCACTAGTTTTAAGCAACATGGGAAATAATTTGTGTATCATACTAACTGAAAACAAAGATACAAAACTAAATAAGAATAGAGTATAAATATCAAATACAAGGAAATATGCCAAAGTGACAACAGTAGTTTCTACTGAATGATGGATTATAGGTGTCTTTCCCCACAGAATGTTTATATGTTGCTATATATGGGCTTTTCTTCGTATATATTTGTTTTCCTTTTCCCCACAACCCAAGCAGGTAGCTAGGTACTTTGTAATTTCTTGCTTCAAGTATTGTTTGCAGGACCCAACACAAAAGCAGCTTACAGTTACAAATATGTCTAATATGTTCATAAAAGTCTAAATCCACTGCATAACTATGACTAGGTTTACATAAATATAGTCAGAGAGAGAGAGGTAAAAGGGCCTTTGAGAATAGAAAAGGGAGAGGAGGAAGATCTCTCCAGTCTGGGAAAGACACAGATCTATGGATCTGAGGTAGTAGAGACCTGCACCACCTCTTAGTAAGGGAGCTTTGCATAGGTGGCAAGATCCCGCACGTGGACCAGCAACCTCCATGACCATGATGGGCCAGAGGAGAGGCTAGAGGTCAATCCTTCATTTCGTTTTTCAACAACTCCTTAAATCCTCATACTATCCTGGGAGGGGAAATGGAACCCATAAATTATGGGATTTTCTGCCAACACTGAAGGATTTTCCTTTGTGGAAGTGGGGATAAAATTATGTTAATTGAAGGGAAATAAAGTGATATTTTGATCCATTCTTATATAATTTCCAAATTTTCTGCAATGATTATGCATTCATTTATCATCAGAAACAGGCAGGTAGTAATACAAAACCAAATAAAACACTTCCACACTAATCTCAGATTTCAAACTAAGGTTGGCCCTCTGAATGACCAAGACCAAGAAACATATTTTATGGAAATAAAAGTTCAAAAACTCACATCTGTGACCACATTCATGATCATCTCTGATTGTCACAATAATGTTGACAGAACTGCTATTATTATCACTATTTTCAGATGAGAAAATGAGGTCTTGAAAAGATTAAGTACCTTGTGCATAGTAACAAAAATAGTTACAAAGCCAAGATTCAAGCCCAGGTTGAGTTTACATTGTGTGGTGGTGAGAAGAGCATAAGATACAGAGTTGAAGAGACTTTGGAGCATATCTTGGTTCCACTACTCCCAGCTGTGTGACCTAGTTTCCAATCTGTAAAATGGGGATAACAGTTCCTCCAGAAAATGAAAATGTAAAGATGAAATGTGATCATATTCTTAGTACACCTGGTGCACACTAAATATTTAGTAAATTGTATTGCTTCTTCCATTTCCCAGGTATTCTGATTCAATGTTCTGACTTGGTTGGGTTTTAGCACTTCTCCAAACAAGGTTGCAAGCAATCAACTGGAGACCTTGATGAAATCTTTCTGGTCCTGTTTCAGTCTTCCTGAGTCAGAACTTCTAAGGGTGAGGCCCTGTAATCTGGATTTTATTATGCTTCTTAAATGGTTCATATTCAGAGTAAAGCTTGAGAACTACTGCAATTCTCCATAACATCTAATGATAAAGAACACAGCTAGATTTTATAAGGCTTACCTCACTGAGAAATAACTTTTGTCAAATTCATCTCCTGTGACTCTTTCTTACTGTATAGGAACATTTATATGCCAGAGCTTATCTTTGGTAAATATTCATTTATATTTATTAAATATTCAGAAAAAAAATTTAACAGATGAAATCCCTAACCAAACACTGAAATCCAAGTCTATTATGCTAGTTCAAGGAAGAATTCTCCTCCACTGGTTTCTCTTTTAAGGTTGACAAGAGACTGAAATATGACACGTGTATTTTGTTGAGCACCCAAAATCCAAAACTCACTTCCTGATTTTATTGGTCCATAGCTTCATCTAGGCAAGTAAGATAATTTTGGATTTTAAATTCCTTGCACAATGAAATGAACAAGATGAGATCAACACCAAGTACAGTGCTCACAAAGCTCACAAAGAGTCAAGCGAGTCCTTAGAACGGTAAGAAGTGGCCATAAGTATGCATGAAGCATTAATCTTTTTGTGGGCAATCTTAATAACATGAGGTCTGTCTCTCTGTAAAAGTGTTTCTCAAGTTTTAATGTGCAAAGAATTTATCTAGGGGTCTGATAATATGTAGATTCTGATTCAGAAGGTCTGAGATGGGTCCCAGGATGCTGTACAAGCTCCCAAGAGATACAAATGCTCGTCCATGGATCACACTTTGAGTAGCAAGGCACTATAGTGCACTAGTGACCCTACTTCTTAATTTTCCCACTTTTCTTCAATGTACATTCTTAATTTGTGCTCCCAAACCATGTTAGTTGCATGGTTATTTTGCATTTTAGTTCATTTTACCTTAAATAAGAATAACTGTTCATGTATATGATAGTATGATCAGTTTGTAATATCCTTGAGGACAAAAACCATGACCATGTGGTTTGAATCAATGTTTACTGAGCATTTATTGTATACTGGGAACAGTAATAAATATTTTCACTTAAGTTCTCTCATGATTATTATAATCTGTTTTAAATAGGTACTATTATCTCTGTTTTGCAGCTAAGGAAACTGAGGCTCAGAGATATTAAATGATTTGTCCATGGTCACATAGCTATTAAATGGAAGACAAATAATAAAAATACATCATTTGACTCCAAGTCCAGATGCTTTTAATCATAGCAATGCTTAATTATCATTGTATAACCAGTGGCTCTTATCTCCTCTGGCACAAGGCACAGAGACAAGAAAAAGTACACATTTGATGAGTTTGTTGAATAGATGTTGAATAAAAGGAGGACCCTATTGTTTTGTCCTTTGGTTGAATTCTGTGTTAAAGTTGTGGTACAGATGGTAAAATTTTAGCAAAAACATGTTTTCTGTGGATTGTTTATTTTTTCCTCAGCTTGTGTCATTGAGTATATTTACATTGATCACTGCATTCATACAAACAGCATTATTGAAAACCCATTCTATACAGGGAACAATATGGGGTTATAAGCATCACTAATGTAGAGTTCTGGTCTTCAAGAAGCTCATAATCTTGTGGGGAAGAGGGAGAATGAAGTGGAAAGAGGCTATTGTGATAGGAGAATACAGGTGATAGAAATGTGCAGAACATACTACGAAGCACAGAGGACAAAAGCTCTAAATGGGAGGAATTTAAGGAAGGATTTGAGAAGGAACTGGTGTTGGAATTACATCTCAAAGGATGATGAGATCAGTGATGATATTAACAAATGTGAATTTTTGATGTCTGTAATGAAATGTGCCAACATTTGAAAAATCTACATAAGTTAGTGAACCAAAATGTTTGAAATGATCAGTGCTTGATGTGACAAAATCATGCATGGAAAACATCTATGCAAAGTGCAAGACAGATCTGAGAATTTTAATTAAACAGAGTAGAAAAAGTACATTGATATGACCTGAGAGTCCATCTTGCAACTAGCCTTTAAGAAACTACCATTTGTGGGCTTCCCTGGTGGTGCAGTGGTTGAGAGTCCTCCTGCCGATGCAGGGGACACGGGTTCGTGCCCCGGTCTGGGAGGATCCCGCATGCCGCGGAGCGGCTGGGCCCGTGAGCCATGGCCATTGAGCCTGAGCGTCTGGAGCCTGTGCTCCGCAACAGGAGAGGCCACAACAGTGAGAGGCCCGCATATCACCAAAAAAAAAAAAAAAAAAAAAAGAAAAAAAAAGAAACTACCATTTGTTTACTTTTTGTGTAGTATCAAAGAAGAATAACCAAAAATATCTGAAGACGCTAGTAAAATAACTTTCCCTTTTCCAACTTCATATCTGTGGGAGGCTGGATTTTTTATTTTATGTACTTCAACCAAAACAATATGTTGCAACAGAATGAAAGCAAGAGAAGATATGAAAATCCAGCTGCCCTCTATTGAGCCAGACATTACAGAAAATTATAAGAAATATAAAACAACATCACTCTTCTTGATCATTTTGTGTTTGCTTTGAAAAATATAGTTAATTTTCATAAAATATTTAACTTATAATGGATTTATTATAGTTATTTTAATTTCTAATATGGTAAATATAAATGGATACAACCCACATAAACAAAAGTTCTTTCTTGTCCTCAATAATTATTAAGAAGAATGTAAAGGGATCCTAAAATGAAAAGGTTTGAAAGCTGCTGTACAGATGATAGACAGCTACTGAAGGGTTTAAAGTGAAGGAGGACTATGGTCAAATTTGAAGTTTGGATATATCACTCTGGCTGTGTTCTCCATGACTGTTCACAAAGATTGAGTGTGCAGGTTATCTTACTTTTATATTCTTATACTTGGAAGGACACCATTTTACATGTTACAAACTTTAAACATGTCCAGGCCAGAACAAGATTCGTAGTGGGCAGGTCATTTTTCCAGTAGGAAACAACTTGACTTTGATCTACAAAAGTTAAGTAACTTGCCTTTGGTCACTCAAAATACTCATTCAAGAATTTGAACATAGGTGTGTCTGACTCCAAAAATTATAATTTTTTTTCTAATACACTGTACCGTTTTACCCTTTGATTCTTCATTACAAAGTATAAGCACTTCCTTCACTCTGAGTATGAAAGAAGTCACTCTTAATGAAAAGAGCTTCAAAAATTCCTCCTCTTGTCCTTGTTCCATATTTGCATTCTGGGTGCCGTAGAGGCCAGAAGAACAGCTTGCTTCCAAGGGAACCACACAATCAGTCCCTGAAACAAAATTACTTGGAAAAGTGACATTTTCCTATAGCATGGGCCATCATGAGAAAAAGAAGGTAAAACTGCCCCCATGTGCTTCCCTAACACACATAGACATGGGCAGGCATAGAACACACATAGCTACAAAGGGGTAATTGTGCTAGTTTCCTGTTGTGTCTGTAAAAATAACCACAAACATAGTAACTTAAACAGCATAAATTTATTATCTTACAGTTCTGTAGGTCAAAAGTCCAGCACAGTTCTCACAGGGCTACAATAAGTTGTCAGTGGTCTATATTCCTTCTAGAAGCTGTAAGAGATAATCCATTTCCCTGCCTTTTCCAGGTTCTAGAGGTTGCCCACATTCCTTTGCTAAAGGCCCCCTTCGATCTTGGGTAATCCAGCACAATCTCCCCATTTTAAGGTCAGCTGATTAGCTCTCTTAATTCTATCTGCAACTTTAATTCTTCCTTGCCATGTAATATAGCGTATTCTAAGTTCCAGCTATTAGTATGAGGACATGTTTAAGGCCCTATTATGCCCACTACTATGTTTTTGCATTGTTTATATTCAATTTAAGAATACAGAAAATATAATACCACCATCACTTTAGCACACACACACACACACATACACACACACACACTATACTGAGCAGTTTTCAGTTAGGGCATCTTTATTTTCCAATACTATAATGATATCATTACAAATTATCTTGCTGGGTTTATTTTTCCTTTCTGACTTAGTATTATCTAGGAGTGTAGACTTGGATGACAAGAAATTGATTGTCTTAAATCCTGCTGAAGATGAGTTACTGCTAATTGGTTCTTTGAACAGACTGAATGAGGTGAGCTTCTTTCAGTTTGCAATTGACGGGAATAAATTTCACATCAGCAAAACCCATAAAGATTCTTGGGGTGTTTACCTTGGTTTGGTATATTGTCTTCTCACTAAATCAGCAAGTTTTCTCAGACCAGATATCATAATAGGAAAGAAGATGACCCTGAAGCATTTGCCCTAAACAGATAAGTCTGATCTCCTCAGAACAGTTTATGATATTATCTGAATAAGAGACTAATTTTTTTAAAGTATAATTGACCTATAACATTGTATTAGTTTCACGTGTACAACAAAATGATTCAGTATCTGTAAACATTGTGAAATTATCCCAATAACTCTATTTACCATCTGTAACCATACAAAGTTAGAATTTTTTTTTCTCTTCTGATGAGAACTTTTAAGATTTACGTTTTTTAGCAGCTTTCAAACTTGCAATACAATATTATTGACTGTAGTTACGATGCTATACATTACATCCTCATGACTTACTTATTTTATAACTGGAAGTTTGTACCTCCTGATTCCCTTCACCCATTTTGGCCAGCCTCCCAAACCCCTCCCTTTCAGCAACCAACAATCTGTTCTCAGTATCTGTGAGTTTGGTTTTGTTTTACTCTGTTTCTTCATTTGTTTGTTTGTTTTACATTCCACAAATAAGTGATATCATACAGTATTTGTCTTTGTCTGACTTACTTCACTTAGCAGAACACCCTCAAAGTCTATCCATTTTGTTGCAAAAGACAAAATTCATTCTTTTATTTGGCTGAGTGGTATTCCATTGTCTATATACACCACACCTTCTTCATCCATGCATCTGTTGATGGAAACTTGGGTTGCTTCCATATCTTGGCTATTGTAAATAATGCTTTGTTCTTCTTAATTAAGATTTCTGTGGCTTTTAGGGGTCTTTTGTGATTCCATTTTGGGATTATTTGTTCTGGTTTTGTGAAAAATGCTATTGGTATTTTGATAGGGATTGCATTGATTCTGTACATTGTTTCGGGTAGTATGGATATTTCTACAACATTAAGTCTTCCAATCCATGAGCATGGGATATCTTTACATTTATTTGTGTCTTTCCATTTATGTTGTGTCTCATCATAACACTCGCTACTGGCCTGCAAAGTTTCTGCTATGAAATCTGCTGATAGTTTTATGGGGGTTTCCTTGTACTGACATATTATTTTTCTCTTGATGCTTTTAAGATTCTCTCTTTATCTAACCTCTGACATTTTAATTATAATGTGTCTTGGTGTGGGTCTTTTTAGGTTTATCTTGTTTAGAACTCCTCTCTGGGCTCCCTGGATCTGGATGTCTGTTTCCTTCCCCAGTTCAGAGAAGTTTTCAGCCATTATTTCATCAGATAAGTTTTCTTCCCTTTTCTCTCTCTTTTCTCCTTTGGGGGCATCTATAATGTGAATGTTATTCCACTTCATGTTGTCCCATAGGTCCCCTCACTTTTTAAATTTCTTTTCTTCTTTTAGTTTCTCTGGGTTAGTTCCACTGCCCTGTCTTCCAGATTCTTTCTCCTGATTCATTTGTCCATTTCTTTTCCTACTTTTTTATCCTTTGTTGGGGAGGAGCTCTTCAGCTAGTTTTCAGTTCTTTTTTATTTTTACTAGGGAATTATTCCATATGTAGCTGTAAATTTGTTGTGTTTATGAGAGGAGGTGATTTTAGGATTCTCCTTTGCTGACATCTTGAACCACATCCCAAGAGACTGACATTTTTTTCAACGAATCTAACATATGACAATGAACTCCTGTAAATAATCCACTCATATTCCTCATTGATTGGACTAGATTTTTTGGTTCTAAAATTTTAAATGTCTACATAATAGTATATCAAGTGGATGGATGCACCTTGATATCCTAAACTTCTATGTCTGGGGGGGGGGGTGGAATCTAAGTTGTTTTCAGTATGTCACAAATTATACATACTTCTGCAATGCGCTCCTTAGAGCAAGGCTTCCAACTTTGCCACTAGTGACAGTAATTTGCTGTAAGAGGCTATCCTGTGCATTGTAGTATGTTGAGCAACATTCCTGGCCTCTACTCACCAGATGCCAGTAGCATTCTCACAGTTGTGACGAACAAAAATAGCTCCAGGTATTGTCAAATGTCTCCTTGGGGGACAAAATTGCCGTTGGTTGAGAACCACTGTCCTAGAATATATTTGTTTCTTCAGTTAGATTATTTCTTTGTGACAGATTTCCAGAACCAGAATTTATAGGTCAAATAAAAGTATTTGTATGGTTCTTGATGTATTGTTAAATTACTTTCCAAATGATGTACCCTTTTTCCCTACCCACCAGTAAAATCAATCTAAATACCCAATTCTGTGTTAACTGCCAGAGTCTCAGTTAATATTATTTATTTTTGTTAATTTGCTGATGCATATGGTACTTTACTATTGTTGTTGTTATTATTATTATTATTTTATTTCAGTTAGTTTTTTCTTGATTACCAGTAAGAATAAAATACTACACATGTTTGTTTATTATTTGTTTTGTTTTGTTTTGTGTGTGAAATATTATTATTATTATTTTTTAACATCTTTATTGGAGTATAATTGCTTTACAATGGTGTGTTAGTTTCTGCTTTATAACAAAGTGAATCAGCTATACATATACATATATTCCCATATCTCTTCCCCCTTGCATCTCCCTCCCTCTCACTCTCCCTATCCCCCTCCTCTCGGTGGTCACAAAGCACCCAGCTGATCTCCCTGTGCTATGCGGCTGCTTCCCACTAGCTGTCTATTTTATATTTGGTAGTGTATATATGTCAACGCTACTCTCTCACTTCCTCCCAGCTTACCCTTCCCCCTCCCCGTGTCCTCAAGTCCATTCACTACGTCTGCGTCTTTATACTTGAACTCTTAGTTTTTGAGCTTAGAGGCAAGACATTTGGGCTCCTTTGTTTCTCTGGGCCAATATGTCAACTTCCTCCTGGGTTCATTTTAGCTCCATTTCTCACAGCTGAAATAGAAGAGGTGACATGGAAGAAGAAAAAGACTTATCAGTTAAAGACACAAATAATTATTTGGCCAGCCATGGTATCTTACCTAGGGGATGGAAGAATTGTTAGGGTTAGGGTTCTTCTAAGCAGGCCTGTGGTTTAATAGCCAGAACAGATACAAGAGGATGTTACAGTCTAGGATGAGAGTAGCTTGCAGATTTACTGGAACCAAGGCCAATGGCTTCTCTAAATGTGGCTGATTTCTATTCTTTCTTGAGCTCTCCATTTAAATGTCACTTCATTGAGAATGTTTTCTCTGATCTCTCAGGCCAGGCAAGGCCTCCCTATTACATACTCTCAAAGTAATCTCGTTTCTCTATTAGCATGAATCTCATTTTACATTTTGGTTTAATATTTACCTTAACCAGTAGACTGTGAGCTCCGTGGGTGTCGGGACCTTGCTCCTCTTCTTCATAGCTCTCTCTCCAGTGCTATATTTGGCACTGAGCAGCTGCTCAAAAAATACTGGATGAATAGATCATCGTTTTAAATTATTTTGGTTAATGAAATACAATAAACATTAACAAGAGGCTAGGCTCCAAAAGCTTGGCATCTCTTGAATGCATGAGCTTGGGCAGTGGGGCTTCTGGTCACCACACTGGATTCTTGGACTTGCTGACCAGCTTTAATTTTCACCAAGTTCTTTAAAGGTCATGGAATATAAGTAAAAGAAATGAGCTTCGTGCCTTTAGAGCCATATAACAGCTTCATAAACACAAGTCCCCACAAACATGATCACTAAGCTCAGAAGCTTAAAAGAAACTGCAAGGAGATGAAGGAGACAGAGAAAATGTGAGAAGAGGTTTTAAATCTGAATGTTGGCTGAATTATTCATTTGTATTAACTAAGACATCACAGCTTTGGACTGAGTTTACCTGGAAATAACTAGATTAAGATTTTTATTGTTGTTGTTATGGTTGTGGTTTTTGTCTTCTACTGCTATAAAGTAGACTAGGCACCTGAGAAAGAAAACAAATTCACTAACAGAAAAATTAAGTAAGTTATGTTTCTATATATTTGAGCCTGTGACTATGAAACTCACACATCTATATCTCCTCTCTAGCTGCTCAAATCTTAGGAGGCTATCAGGCATCAGACAGGAGAGATGAATTGGCAGATGAATATGCTTACAGAAGATATCAATCACCCCACATTGAATTAACACATATATTGATTTCCTGCTATATGTCCAGCTCTGCTCAAGCTTGCTATTTCTAATTTAAGTACCCTCTAATATCTAAAGTAATCAGTTGACTTTGCAAGCTTGGGTGATACAAACCACAAAAGCTGAGCATGAATGTGAACTAGAGGCTTCCCAAGCTGAAAACTCTGAAGAGAACTCAAGCACTGGTCTAAAAAGAAGATGAAAAACATATGTTCTCCTTCCTCTCTTTTCCATTGCTGGAATTGTAAACGTTTTACCTCTTTCCATATTGATCTTGACCATGATTTCTTAAATGCCTGAAGAGAAGATTAAATGTTGAATTGTTGTCTTTTTTCATGATCCAGCTGAACCCAGTGAACTTTTCTGCCTATGTTCTGTGATACACACTTGGAATATAAGAAAAGCACTATGGATAGAAAAGGTATTTCAGGTGTTGTGGGATGGGAAGCATGAGAAGCCAACTCAGCCAAACCTGATTTACCAAAAGGGAGAAGAAGATGGAAGTGCAACAAAGCCTTATTGTTTTTAAGTTTGGTTAAAAGGAAACTATCTAATTTAATCATCATCATCAATACCATCAACTAAGAAAGGAAGCATGAAAGCTTATCTATTGATTTTTGCATTGGCTTTACAAGTAAATTGCACACTCTTATTCATCTAAGCATTTCCAAAACTACAGAATAAGCAAAATGGAATATAAACCATTTCACATTTGGATTCAGTTCATTCATTAACTTTGATAAGAGCACATTGCATTTTCATTTCTGCCAGAAATTCATTCAAGAGCAGGTCAATAAAGAGAGCAGATGGAGCAATGAATGGATGCAGATCACTGTAAATATAAAGAAATGGCTATTTCCAGTTGTTGCCAAGCGCTTTATACAGTCTGACATTAGTTAAGTCACATTTCAATCATGAATCGAATTTAGTGTCTCCTTACCAGACATCACTTCTGAGCTAAGCTGCTCAACTTTTGCAGGGGCTCACTCCACTCCATCCATGCTTCCTATCCACTCCCCAATTAACAGATGTTGTACTTTCTCTTCTGTAGGAATGGAAGTTGCCTTGCCTTCCACTGCACAGCCTCATATACGCATCAAACTAATTTTCAGTCAAGCCACATCAACAACTCCTTGACGTGGCTGTCAGTACCTGTAAGTCCTCAGCAGAGAGATGTGCCCTCTGGGGAAAAAATCTTTTTAATAAACAGCACCTTTCAACCCACTTGTAATAATTTTCCCTACATCATGTTTATTTTCAAACCACTCTTCAATATTTTAAAGTACATATAAAATATATGGCAAAACTTATCTTTTACTCTATCTTAAGGAATAAAAGGGATAAAGTGGTAAAACCTTACTGATATTAAATATACATTTGGTATATAGATGGAAATATAGATGTATTTCACATAATATATGTATCTATATACATATATAGAGATAAACTGAGTAAAATGAATAACTAAAATACATGTCTGTAGTACTTTATATCTTATAAACATCCTTCATATGTAGTATTCATTCATTTATTCAAAAATATGTATTGATAACCTACCATGTCAGGCACCATTGCTGGCACATTAAATAAATAAGCAAACAACAAAACATTCAAAGATCCCTATCTTTGTGAAGCCCAGCAGTCCCAGTTTGTACCTGCTATCCTGGTGTCATTTAATAACATTCAATTCTACTCTCAAAAATTTCCCATTTGGTACAAGATTATATGGTACTGTATAAACAAGTAAAGTATGTATTATATTACACAGTAAGTGGTTCTATGGAAAAGAAAAAGGACAGAGTAGAGGAGAATAATGGGGTCTGAGATGTGAGGAAGGTGGTTGCCATTTTAAATAGGATGCTCATAGTAGGCTTCATTGAGAAGGTAGAATTTGGGCAGAGACTTGAGGGAAGTGTGAATGTTAGCCATGTAGCTCTCTGCCCAAATAGTGTTCCTGGAAGAGGCAAGAGCAAGCAAAAACCTCTGAGTTTAGATCATGCTTGAGGAATAACAAGAAAACCAGAGAGGTTGGAGCAGAGTGAATGAGAGTACTAGATGAGGAGGTGAAGCCAGAGTGTAACATAGGTGGCAGATCATGAATGGACATGTAGGCCAGTATTAGGAGTTAGGTTTTAATTACAAGTGAATTAATGAGCCCCTGGAAGATTTGGAACAGAATAGTAAGTCCCACTAAGATGTGCCTTGCTTTTAGCAGGATCACCCTTGTTGCTCCATTCAGAATTGAGTTGGCAGGTGGGGTTGACAAGGATGGAACTGGAAGACCTGTTGGGCTGCTATTGCAACAATCCAGGAAAGAAGTATTCATGGCTGGACCAGTGAAGATAGTGAGAAATACATGGATTCTGAGTATTTTGAAGGTAGGGACATTTTAACGGGATATTCACAACAACTCTTGAGAGGTAGACAAGAAAGATAGAATTATGCCATTTTACACATGAAGAAACTGGAACTCAGAGAGGTTGTAGCTTGCCTAAGTTTACACAACTAATTGAATGGAAGAAGGAGCATAGAACCTAAGTCTCCTATTATTCTCGGACTTTGTGTATGTTATACAACCTTTTCCAAGCATACTGCAAACTATACAGTAAGCACATGCTTTCCTCATACCAGGCCCCAAAGGAGTATTCTCCAGCAAAAAAAAGGTGAGAATGGCTTTATCAGCATCAGCCTGGGGCTCTATCCAGGATACTTGTTAAGGTGTATGTCCATTCTCAGATGTGACAATTTTGACTGAAATGATTAAATGACTCATGCATGTATGGAATGGCTTAATACCCTCTCAGGGAACAGTACCACATAATGGGAAGAGGAAAGGAGTAGATAGATGGGTTTAAATCCTACCCTGACATGTATAAGCTGTTCATTTAGCAAAAGTTACCTAGTATACGCATCTTGAGGTTGTTGGGAACATTAAATAAAATAGTCTAAAAGACACACCAGGTGATCTCACTGCCTAAAATTCTCCCCCAGATACTAATCTGACTGAATTCTATTTGTTCAAATGTCATCTCCTCAGAGAGGCTTCCCTGACCACCCAGTTTCATCTTCTTCTGAGCATTTATTACTATAGGAAATTAAATTAATATAGAGTCATGCATTTATAATCTCTCTTACCAACCAGAAAGTAAGTTCCACGAGGGCAGGAATTTTATTTTTCATGATTATATCCCCAGTACCTACCACAGTGCCTGTACACAGTGGTTCCCCCAGAATTGTTGATGAAGAAGTGAGTCTTGTGTCCCTCTCCTACTCACTTCCTCAGTCATTGAGAGACATTGGTCTACTTTCAAGGCTCTGGGCTCTTTCCCATTTCAAGGGCTTTGCATCTAGAGTTCTATGCCTGACATGCTCTTCCTCCCACTCTTTGTCTAGTGAACCTCTACTCATTTCTCCAATCTCGGCCCAAATGGACACTTCCTTAGAGTAGGCTTCCCTGATCCTGGACTAGGTCATTTCTCCCTATTATAAGCTCTAAGAGCACAGTGTACTTTTCCTTCATAGCACTTACCATAGTTCTTAATTATTTATTTACTTGGGTGATTATTTATAGAAGATCTGTCCCCTCCACTGGAAAGTAAGCTCTGTGAGCTCACTGCTACTTCTATGCAGCACCTAACACATAAGTGACACTCAATAAGTGTATGCTAAACGGGTTAAGGAAGAAATGCATGTATGTGCAGAAAACTCAGCATGTACTATTAGAGCCTTTGCATGTTTCTTAAAAACCAAAAATAAATGGGTTTGGAGGAAAAAAGGATCTATTTCAGTAAAAATATAAATTGTGGCCACGCTTCCCCTTGCACAAGCAGGCAGGATTAAGAAGGCAACAGTGTTCCAGTCACTTGAGTAAGTAGATAATCCAAAATTCATTTTCAAATATTGTCCAACGGGCACACAAGCAATTTCCCCTGAAATTGTTTTTCCTGTTGATCCTATTCTCTTTCAAAAAATTCACCAAGAGGGCTTACACTCTCTATGTAACTCCTTATAAACAAGTATGTGGTTCATCGACTCCAGCTCTGAAAACTGCTCCAATTTCACTGTGAGGCTGCAGAGTGAATATAATAGCTGACTAGATAGCTGTGCCTCCAGCACAAGAACAAACTCCATTAAGAACTGGAATCCTTGAGTCATGGGTCTTCCATATGGTGCCTTCTACCCTTCAGTAGGAGAGGAGATGAGGAACTACATAGTTCACTTGACATTTATATGTGCAGTTGACTTTATAAGTATACTTGATATTTAAGATTAAAACCAGGCCCTTGGCACTAAATTGAGTTAAAAATGAGAGATACTGAGAGAGGGGAGCACTTTTCCTCAGTAAGAGAGAGTCAACATACTCAAACTTCATAATCTAAACGCTTTCTTTCTTTAGCAGAAAAAGAACAGAACTGAGTGCTTGCTGGAGTCTGGCCTCCATGGCCAATAGTGATAGAGACAACATACATCCATTTTGTCTTGATTAGGTAATTTGTTGTCCTTTGTTAGAGAGTAAAAAGTAAAACTATTGGATAAATCATACCTATGTACATAAGTCAAGTTACACCAAATCATCCTATTTTCTTCAAGCATTCCATGCCCCCTAATCTATGACCACCCAATCCCCAATTGTTTTCCTCTCTTCCACAGGATCCTATGGCATCTTAGCACAGTAGAGAACATCAGGGAGACAAAACAAAGACATTAAGAAGTCAGGATCATTGAAAATGTAGAGGAGACAATGGTTTGGACAGCTATAACTGACTCACCAGATTGGATGACTGATCTTTATTACTCTGATTTTTACAGCATATTAACAAAATTGAGCTAGTCAATTGAGTTTATTTCTTGTCCCTTAGATTAGGGGTGAACAAACTACAAACTACTCACAGGCCAAATCTGACCCTCCAGCTGTTTTTGTCAATAAAATTTATTGGAACACAGCCATACCCATTCATTTACTCAGTGTCTATGGCTGCTTTTATGATACAATGGCAGAGTAGAGTAGTTGCAACATAGACCATCTGTCCCACAAAGCCTAAAATACTTGCTATCTGGCTCTTTACAGAAAAGCTTTACTGACACTTGTCTAGACTATGATTATCTGACAATTGAAAAAAATCTCGACAACTTAAAGTAGTAAATTGCGTTAATAAATGGCATACAGTAATGTCTTCTCTATGTTGTTTGGTCTTTCAACAACAAAAGCCTTTACATTTAAGCAATAAGTTGTTTTTATTATTGCTTTAAATCATAATATTTAGCCAGATTGCCCTTACTCCATTCTAAAATGTATTATACATTAAACAGAAGATACTGAGCATAATTTAATAATGTAGTATAATAGAATAAGCTTGGGCTTTGGAGTGCTACCAGAGACTTGACAGGACTTGTGCTAATTCCATTAACAGCCCAGTGGGCATTTAGATAAGAATTTATGAGTTCCAAGTCCTGTCAGATATTTCTTTTTTGTATTCCTCTATCTTGAACAACTGCTATGTTCACAAGAACTTGTCAGCCACGGGTCCATCCTGCAAAAGGAAAAGTTGAGGTCACATCCTCCATTTGGTGGCAATTTGCTCACCTAACCTGCTGACCTTTCTTCATGTTCTCCATGTTCACCAGCACTGTTTTAATCTAGATCAAACTTTCTGGCTGCTAATAAAAGCCAATCAACATCAAACCAGAAGTATTGCCTGTGCTTTGAGCAATAGTAGGCCAGAAACAGAAGTTGCAGGAGACACTACAAAGAACTAAATAGTGATTATAAACTGACAGTAGTACTTTTACCAATTTACCTAAGAATCTTTGGTAATTACTCTTTACAGCAATGAAACGTCTAGAGTGTGGCCATTTACCATAGGAATTGGAAGGGTCAAAAGACAGAGTTTTTTCTCACTGGGCTTTTGCAAATGATGATAAGTGAGACTCTTCACTTCAGCCACAAAAGACGGATCCTTTCCTCCTAGATTCCCTGAAACTGTTTGTATGAATGGCCCTGGCACATTTGAAAAGACTTTCTGATTTTTCCCTCCTGTGTTTTTTTTTTTTTTTTCTTAGCTTCCTTTGGGGAGATAGGAACAGAGCAAATTTCCATAAGGGTGCATTTTTCTGCTGACTTGAGTATTCAGAAGATATTTGGTTTTTCTGTCAGCTGTGCAAAAACCAATAAAAATATAAGATACCCTAGCAATTTCTTGGTTCTCCTGAAAAATGCTCCTCTGCAGAAAGATGCTGTAGATCCAATGGCTTCATAGCTATTGAGATTATACCCATTACCCACTCAACTACACCAGACCCAAGAATTCCCTGCCTCAGAGGCTGAATGGGGAGCAGTTCCTCTGAAACCTCACACCAGGTTTCCCATAATCAGGAATGCAGCTTCCTCCTCTTCCCTTCCACAAAATGCCCGAAGATTTATCAGGAGGAGGAAATCCTGTTTGAGTTATAAAAGCCTACTAGAGACCCTCCTGGCTTGGTCTTGAGGAAGACTTGGAGTTGAAAACCTAACAGGAATTCCCTGGTGGTCCAGTGGTTAGGTCTCTGAACTTCCATTGCAGGGGACGCTGATTCGATCCCTGGTCAGGGAATTAAGATCCTACAAGCCACACGGCATGGCCCAAATACAAAAAACAAAACAAAACAAAAACCCTAACAACTGCTCCTATGGGCTGCAGGGTGATACTTTCCTAGGAACCCTGGCCCTGTCTCAGTTCCTGTGGAACTAGCTGATATATTAATGCAGAAGCCATCACCACCTTGTTTTCCAGAAGCTGATCCTGGAAAAAAGTTTTACTATACTCTCTCCCTGGTAGACAAATGTGCAATGGCTGTCTTTTGGCAGGTGGGCTCTGGAACAGGACCTCCACATTGCATCACTATTCAAACTGCAATCTACATGAGCCACGTCCCCTTGGAATTATGTTATGCACAACTTGCACAACCACACTGTGGTAGGCAGAACAATGATCCCAAAGCTATCTGTGTCCTAATCCCTGGAAATGACAATATGTCAGGTTTTGTGACAAGGGAAAATTAAGATTGAAGATGGAAAAAGGCTGCTAGTGCCCTGACCTTGAGAGAGGGAGATTATCCTGTGTGATGGTTAATTTTATGTGTCAATCTGGCTGGGTCATGGTGCCTAGTTATTTGATCAAACATTATTCTGGACGTTTCTGCAAGGGTACTTTTGGATGAGATGAACATTTAAATGGACTGACTTTGAGTGAGGCAGATTGCCCTCCATGATGTGGGTGGGCCTCGTCCAATCAGTTGAAGGTCTTAATAGAACAAAATACTGACCTCTCCCAAGCAAGAAGGAATTCTTTAGCAGATGGCCTTCAGACTTGAACTGCAACATTGGTGTTTCTCTGGTCTACAGCCTGTTGGTCCACCCTGCATATTTTGGACTTGCCAGCCTCTGTATTTGCATGTGCCAATCCCTTAAATCAATGTCTCTCTCTGTCTCTCTCTCTGTCTCTGTCTCTCTCTTTCTCTTGGAATTGACTCATGCAACTATAGAAGCTGGCAAGGGAAGCATCAAGGTACACACACAGACACACACACATAAATCCTATGGGTTTGGTTTCTCTGGTGAACCCTGGCTATGACACCCTGGTTTATCTGGTTGGACCCAATGTAATCACAAGGGCCCTTTAAATATGGAAAAGAGTACAGAAGAGGAGGTCAAAGTGATGTAATGTAAGAAGAACTTAACCTGATATTGCTGACTTTAAAGATGAAGGAGGGGGCTATGAACCAAGGAATATGAGCAGCCTCTATAGCTGGAAAAGACAAGGAAACAGATTATCCCCTGGCCTCCAGAAGAAACACATCCCTACTGATACCTTGATTTTAGCCAAGGGAGATGCATTTTGGACTTCTGATCCACAGAACTGTAAGATAAAACATTCACATTGCTAAGCTGCTAAATTTGCAGTGCCTTGTTCAGTAACAACTTGGAATTGATATAACAAGCAAGTGGCCCTTCCCTGGAGTCTGACACATCTGGGTTCTTACTAGTCTCCACTACCTACCACAGGCCTGCAACCCCTTATCTGAAATTCCATAATCTAAAAAGCTTTGAACAGTAAAGATGTTTTGTAGCTTATTTGGCAGCAATATGTGACTTGATCTGGACTAATATGGATCTACTTATAGTCTTTATCTCACCAGGTGTGAATATTCATATTTTTCAATGCATAATGATAAATGCATTTGATTATGTGGTGTTACCACCGATCCTGCTGATGATGTCATGTAATACATGGTACACATATAACATATCTTTCTAAAAATCCAGCAATTTCTGAATTATAAAACATATCTGACTTCAGACAAAAGACTGTGGATCTATCTGAGTATGACTTTGAGTAACTTACTTCTTTAAGCCTCAGTTTCCTCATCTGCATGTACTAAACATTCAATAATTGTAATAAGTGTTAGCTACTATTACCCCCTTCTCTCTTTGCCTCATTCCTTTTCCCTTTTGTGTATGCTTGCATCCCACCTGCACCTAATATATTCTACAAATATTTGGGTGTCCATGGTGTACTGGCTTCCTCTCTCCTCTTCCTCGGTGCTTATACTGAAATAACTCCCCCACAGATAACTGTAAAAAACTCTGGTGAAAATTGTCTGCAACAGACAATCTCTGAACCTGACAGACAAATGTCATTGAGGAAAATACTGGTCAAAGGATCAGAGGATAAGGTGGAAGAAGAAATTTGTTCTTGTTTGCTGAGCAGAGGCAAGCAAAAATCACTTATTAATAACCCTGTGCATATTGTAGAGCTGAGAACCAAGAATCACTGGAACTTAGCCACTGGTCTTAAGAGCTTATAAAACAAGTCCATCTACAATAGAGCAGAGACATCACAATGACCTTAGAATGTCATTGAGAAGACAAACTTTTTAAAACACTTGTTGTCTCAAATTATTTGACAGATGTTTCTTAATCACCCATTAAGTGCCAGGACTTTCACATACATTACTTCATTTAACGCTCATATCAATATGGCATGCTTTTCTATGCCAGTATTTCATAAGGAACTCTGATGAAGAGAGATAAAGTGACTTGCTCAAGGTGATTCAGAGGCAGAGTCAGGATTTGAAACTTGTCTATACAAGCCAGCTTCCGCTCTTCACATTGCCTATGCCATCCTGCTGCTTATTTTTTAAAAATGCCTCTTGATTTAGATAAATTGGCTGAGGTAGTAGATATGAGAAAACAAAGATTTCCAGAGGAGGGATTAGAGAAAAGCTCAAAATATTGTTAAATTCTTTTCATTTTCTGTGGTCTTTCTGTGGCATGCTTCACTTAGCCAAGGGTTACAGATGGTATGACTCAAATTTAAAAAAAAAGTTTATCTTCCAATTCTTAGAAAGAAAATCCTCACTATCCTTGGGCCAAAATGCACATTGTTAGAAAACATTATTTTTAACCTTTGAATGACTGAAAAACATGCAAAAGCTCCTTTTCTTTGAGGGTTTTTTTTCCTCCTCTCTTTACACATGCAGATCACACTCTTCTGAGATGCTGATCTTTTCCCATGATGCACTTGGCTGACAGAAAGACAAGCTTACTGCACAGAAATGCCAGTTGAGTTGACAAGCAAACTCCATCAGTATGCAATGTTTACACAGTACAGTTTAGCAAAAGCAGTTCACACAGTCTGCTGTCTTGGATCAGAATTCTAATTAAGCCTTAAATCTTCTGAGTTCAAATTAATTCATATCACTGAGGTCTTAGACTTTTTGTTATAGAAATCTGAAGCTTTGTCTGCAAAGAAAACAGAATATAATGCATTACCAGCTTGGTCTGAGCACTTGTGTATAAACATCCTGGTGCACGGTTTGCAGAATGAGTGCAATTCGTTTTGGTCCATGTAGATCTTTTTCTCATTAATTATCACCTTCAGTGATTGCTGAGGATCAGAGAACTGTTCTTTTCCTGAGTTGCCTATCCTCCAACTGGCACACAAAATAAGTGGGTTTGTGAAACAAACTTCGGTTGTTGGCAGTAATGACTATTGAGCTCAAGCTACAAGCATCTCTAGACCACATCAAAAAAGGACTATATTGGTAAGCTTACAGCAAATAGTATCTAAATTCCAACAGTTTCTACCTATTAAAACTTCTGGAGTATACTTCGAAAGAGACAGCTGGAAAGCCAAGTGCTAATTCCATTTCTTTGAGCTTTTATCTCTTCAACAAACCTCACTATCTCTGTCACAAAGGCACATATGAAACTTATGAAATACCAATTACTGTGGAGTAGCCCCACTGAAGTCTTCCCCTCCCTTAGTTCAGACTACATATCATCAACATTGTCACCTAAGATGCTTTATTGGATATTAAAAAGAAGTGATTAGCACTAACCCTTTTCTAGAATTAGAAGGGGCAGAACATAACACATTTTAAAACTTCACTCTTAAAAAGCAATTTTGTTTCCATAGCTATTCCTGAACAATGCACTCTGATGACAGTTCAAAAGGCATGGAGGGAGGCAGTGCGGGGGGGCGATTATCCAGCTAACAAAAGGCTTGTGATGTCTCTGAGACCAAAATGAAGGACTCCAAAGATTCAGTCATGTGCAGGGCTTGGATCCTGGTATTGCCAGAGACAGCCCACCTAAGAGGTTTTACAAGGTCAACAGGGCATTCTACAATTTGAGATCCAATTGAGTGATATTGATATCGGGTAGGAGCCCCACTGAGGGGAGGCTGAAATGCTAGCTTGGACGAGAGCATCAATCGGCAAATGGGTGAGGGAAGAGTGTTGTGCTTTAGTGTTATGCTGAGATTGTCAGACTGAGTCATAATTGCATTTCTGCAAATATTGAGTTAAGAGAAAATTTCAGAATCATTGTCATTTTGTTGGATATAGCCATGCATTTCATACCTAAGCAAAAATGAGCTTGGATTCCACAGAGCTCAAGTGTAGAGAGGATTATTCCAAAGTGATTTAAAAGGGGTTTCAAGGGTTCTGGACTTGGGGGCTAGTTGTATACCTCAGGTGAGGGGTGGGGAGAGACTAGAGAAGAGCCTCCTGTGCCACCAAACAGATAATGGGTCGTGAACCACCACTGCCCCTCCCTGCCTAGCACAGGTCATGACTCACAAGAGGAACGAAATAAATACCTGATAGATTGAAGTAAAGGTTTTGGACCAGGTAAGTATAGTGATAAGTAGCTTTAGGAGAACTCAGTAGCACTGTGTAGGATGAGCCGGACCTGGAAGGAACTAGAGGAGAGAACAATCAGGAGGCAGAATGACACAGAATGGAAAAAATGAACTTTAAAAAAAAGCAACAGGTAAACTTCATTAGTAATTGGGAAAATGCAAATTAAAATAACAATGAAATAATTTTCTCCTGTCAACTTTGCAATAAATAAGAAGTCTAGCAATATCGAGTCTTAGCAAGGTTTTGAGGAAACAGGCCTTTTGGAGAACAACTAGACAGCATCCCTTAAGTTTTAAAATGTGAAAGTCCTTTGATCCAGGCGTTTCATCAATAGAAATAATATCACTTGTACACAAAAAGATGGAGATGTAAGATATTCACTGCAGTATGGTTTATAATCAAATAAATGCAACAGAAATAACAATCAAAAACACCCTGGTAAAACAACTTAAATGTCTATCAGTAAAGGACTGGCAAAATAAATGATATCCTTATTCTGTTAACACAGTTTAAACAGCAGTTTAAAAGAGTGAGGAAGACCTATATATTGACATGAAATGATCTTCACATACGATAATAATAATGTAATCAAAAGTGGCGTCCGGCTGCTCACCACTCAAAAGCCAATAAAGAGGCCAGGTTGGTGGAAAGGTAAGTTTGCTTTATTTTGGAAGCCAGCAACTGGGGAGGGGGAGAGGGCAGACACCTGTCCAAAGGCTGACTCCCCCCTCCTACAACCAGTGGGCAAGAGCTTTTATAGACAGAGAGAAGGGGCTACATGCAGAAACAGCACAGTCAGCTCTGACAGTCATCTTGAAATTGGTCATGCGGCGGTCTGATCAGCGTCATCTTGATTGTTTTAGGTACAGTTAATCTTCAGTTCCAGGGTCAGTTTGTTTCCATTTCTTTGAGGCCAATTCTCGGAATTTTTGTGGCAGCTTACGTCGTGGCTACAGCCTGCTCGCCATGTAGTTCACTTCTTCCACCTGGTGGGGGTGTCAGTACCTATAAGGCAGCTCACAGGATACGGCTCAGAATATTATCTGTAGCCCTTGAGGCGGAACTAAAGGTCCATGACGTTGCTAAGTGACTAAACTATTATTATTTATTCTTGTTGGCCTGTTTTCCTCTGTTTCTGCATTTTCTCACTTCTCTGATTAAACTTATTCTTTGGCTAAAGTTTTTCCACAGACAAAAAGCAGGTGGAGGACATGGGGGGAAGGATCATAGATAGGGTCCTGCTCCATTTCAACAAGGGGAAAAAACATGTTAACAAAACAATGTATATAGCATGATCCTATTTACATAAAAATAACCAAAACGAACCAAATATGCATATGTATGTATAGAAAAAGGCCTGGAAGGAAACACACCAAACTATTATTGATTGAAGCTACCCATTTTTTAAAAAATTACTGAGCTGGAAATATGCCCAACATACTCTTAAGTGAAAAAAGTATGTCATAGTGAAATACGTATAGTATAATCCTATATATGTGTTTGAAAATCTGTATATGTATGTTTCAGTCAGTTCCAGCTGCTATAACAAGTACCATAGAGTGGGTGGCTTAAACAACAGAAAGTTATTTCTCACAGTTCTGGAGGCTGGGAAATCCAAGATCAAAGGGTTGTCAGCTTCATTGTCTGATGAGAGCCTCCTTCCTGATTTGTAGACAGCCAACTTCTCACTGTATCCTCTTGTGGTTGAGAGGGATCATCTCTTTCATGTTTCTTCTTATAAGTGCACTAATCCTATTCATGAGGGTTCTATTGACATGACCTAATTATCTCCCAAAGACCCCATCTCCAAATACCATCACATTGGAGATTAGGGCTTCAACATGTGAATTTTGGGGGGACACAAACATTCAGTCCATAGCAATGTACCTTGTTATGCTTGTATATAAATAGAAAATGTTCTGGGAGGACACATACCATGATTCCAAGCAGGCATCAGTGATTACCTCTGGGCAAGAAGGTAGGATGTGCGGGGGCAGCATGGATAGGGTTGATGGGACTAGTTGATGAAAGAACATGTTCACTGCTTATGATGTATGCTTTTATATTAGCTATACTTTTTATGACAAGCATGTATAAATTTGTAAATATTTGCTTATTTTGAAAAAAACATAATTATCAAAAAGAACAACACTAGGTTTGTATGCTTTCCATTCTGAACCCATTTGTAGACCACCTGGAAGTCACCCCAGAGCCAGTCAGCTGCAGATCATCACTTTGAGGACAGGTTGGCTCACTCTCCCCAGGGCCAAGTCCACCCACTGAGGCAATTAATTAAGGCCTTCTGATGTTTTCACATATGGAGATTCAGAAGGCAGATTCAGCAGGTGAGGCTCCAAGGATTGTTGCTGCCCAGACCGCCCCCTCCCCCTGCAACACACACACACACACACACACACACACACACACACACACACACACACACACACACTGCAACAGTTTTCTTGGACTTCTGGAAATTCTGTACAAAATCACCATGGAACCAGGCTTTGGTGCCTTGGTCTGGTGATGCTCTGGATGACTGGTTAGAGTGTAAATCGATCTGCTCTCATCCTTAGGCAATGTCTTGCTACAATACACAGTGTAGATCAAATGGCAAATTGCTTACAGATCTAGCTAAGGCACAAGGTAGGGTTTCCTTCAAACAACTGTAATTTATACCTCTTCTTCTTAGATACAGAGCCTGTGTGTTTCCTATAGACACACAATTCTTTCAAACTAGGCATACTTCTTTTGGAGCTGTCCACATTTGGGGCACTTGGTGTCTCCTGGGGATAATTGTAAGTCAGTGATTTATACTGACTGAAGATGGCTTTGGCACCACTGTTGGCTCCAGTTGTTTTATGATGTGCCACACTTTCAGACATTGCAGTTCTGGCGAATTGGTATAAACAAAGTGAAACTTATACTTAATAGAGCCCAGACTTTTTCAAAGTACACCTAGGAGGCTTCTATGAGGATTCTTCATGAAGTTTTATTTTAGTTGTTTTTAAAATTATTTTAAGCAGAAAACAGAACCCCTCATTTTATTTCTATCACATGACACTCATTTGTTCATTCAATCATTTCACTTCATTCATTCATTCAACTAATATTTTCCGAGTACCAATTATTTAACAAACATTTATTGAAACCTACTACATTCCAGGGACTGTGCCAGTCACTAAAATGCAGTGTTCTCTGTGAATGACAGTACTGGCAATAAATGCTGGGATGGTAGAAAATGGATATTTTCTGCCTTCATTGCTCTCAGAGATGTTGACACCTAACTAGCTTTTCTTAGCTTCCCTGCCATCCATTCATTCATCAACACATGTATATATTGAGTTCCATGCATTGCATTAGGTATTAGGAATGTAACTGTGAGTAAAATGAAACAAAGTCCTAACCTGGAGTGCTGCCTAATGGAGAAAACAGCTATTGATCAAATAATCACACAAGCAATACAAAATTGCAACAGTGACAAGTACATCAAGTGTCACTCACCTCTGTCCCCCACCTTCATAAAGTGCAACTAAAGCAGGTAAACTTTAATCCATTTGATGTATTGGACTTCCAGGTAAGATTTATTTAGGGGAAAATGGGATTTGATTGTTTAAAGATGGAAAATTAATTTTGCATTATTACATTGGCTACGACTTTTCTTTCTACTGAATCTTTACAACTATATGTCTCAAATCTGAGAAGTTTCTTTTTTAAATAAATTTATTTATTTTATTTATATTCATTTTTGGCTGCTTTGGGTCTTCATTGCTGTGTGCGGGCTTTCTCTAGTTGCGGCAAGCAGGGGCTACTCTTCATTGTGATGCGCAGACTTCTCATTGCAGTGGCTTCTCTTGTTGCAGAGCACAGGCTCTAGGCACGCAGGCTTCAGTAGTTGTGGCTCAGGGGCTCTAGAGTGCAGGCTCAGTAGTTGTGGCGCACTGGCTTATTTGCTCCACGGCATGTGGGATCTTCCTGGACCAGGGCTCGAATCCGTGTCCCCTGCGTTGGCAGGTGGATTCTTAGCCACTGCGCCACCAGGGAAGCCCCCTGAGAACTTTCTTAAAAGTTATTTCTTAATCTTGCTGACAGGTTCTTATTTCACTAGGATCTCACATTCCCTCATTTTATAATCATTTCCTCTGAGATTCTCATCTGTTTTTACATCCCAAATGAATTCTTATCAGTGAATAAAAATTAAGCAATAAGGAATTCACCTTGCTGACTCACCTACTTCCTGTACAAGGAGCTTGTCTCTAATGCAAGCAATTCATTCTTGATAATGGATATAACCTGTTAAACTGATTTAAGAGCAGACACTAAACTTCCATGACCACCCCAACTAAGTGCAAACCTGTTTGATGTGTCGAAGAAAATGGTCCTTACCTTCTATTTAGCCAATGTTTTTGATAGTGTCCAAGTATATCACACTTGTTCCTATCTCCTTCACAAATAGCAAAGTAATTCCTTACACTAGCAGAAAATGATACAATTTATAAAGAGCTTCAAATGCACCACCTCATTTGATCCTTAAATAGCTCAGTAACTTACAAGCGGTGTTTGAAAATGGAACAGTGCAACTAACCAGCTACATTTGTCAATGCTTTACTTTTGAGCTTTAGGAATGCCTGTTTTCTAGTGGTAGTATTCATGTTTATAAAGTTCTGAACTACTAACAAAAAAGGAGGAAGAAGCATTTATACATTTTCTATTTGATTAGATTTCAATTATGTCCTGACCTCTAATTTTCCACTTATTAAGTTGTCAAGAAATGAGATTATATTGGTTACAGGCAAACCTTACAGATGTGGAAGCTGATTGGTTAAACGTTGTATTTTGGCCAAACATGGGCTAATCAAGCTGCATTCATATCTTTATTATGCAAATAAGATATTGAGGTAAATCTATGCTTCTCCTAATTGTTTTAATGTTTCTGAGCACACAGTACAGACTGAACTCCACTGAAAGACACTGGAGTGGGTTGAATGGTGGCCTCCCAAAAGGTATGTCCACGTCCAAATACCTGGAATCTGTGCATGTTACCTTATTTGGAAAAACTGGTCTTTTAGATGAAATTAAGTTAAGGATCTTGAGATAAGATCATCTTGGATTATCCAAGTGGGCCCAAATCCAATGACAAGTATCCTTATAAGAAACAGAACAAGAGAAGACACAAACATATAGAGGAGAAGACAATGTAAAAATGGAGGCAGAGATTGGAGTGATGTTGTCACAGAAAAGGAATGTCTGGAGCCACCAGAAGCTGGAAGAGTAAAGGAACCAACTCCTATAGAGATCCAGAGGGAGTGTGGGCCTGCAGACACCTTGATTTCAGCCTTCTGAGCTGCAGAGCTGTGAGAAAATAAATTTCTATTGTTTGAAGCCCTCCAATTTGTTACAGCAGCCACTGGAAACTAATACACCAACCAAGTGAAATTTTCAAGTCATTACTTGTAGCCATTCTCCATATTAAAGTCTGGACATTCACTCTGTTCTTATTCAGTCAGATTCCTTGCAAGGCCAACCAGCTTTTATCACCATTGAACAAAGGTACATTTTAGCCTTTTTAAAGTTGCAATTCTACTTCAGAAGCCTTTTGAAAATTAATCAATATTTTTAAATTCCCGAAAAAAAAAGAGCTGAATTTCCCACTATGAAATCACCACAGGGAAATTACTTATTTCAAAGCATTCAGTTAAACCTTGTTATTTTGGTCTGTTATTGTGGAAAATGTAAAATACTGTGTCTATAAACATCTGAAGAAAAACTTCTAAAATCATTACATTAAATCTTGGTGCAATATGATTTGGGTTGGCTTCTGAGGTATTCTCTGTTTAATCTGACTAGCTTTTATTGCTCCAGTTCAGTTAGCTAGAGTGTTTTATATTTAGAGATTCTGTGTGCGTGTGTGTCTGTGTGTGTCTGTGTGTGTGTGTGTGTGTGTGTGTGTGTGTGGTAGTGGGGTAGGTTGTTTCAATAAACCACTAAGTTATTCAATTTATACGCTTCTGCTGTAGCTAGGTTTCATGTATGATATTATTTACTGTATTCTATGTACGTTAGGTAAAATAACAATGGAAAGAGAAAAATAATTTTTACTGAACATTGCTAGCATAAATTAAAAAATAAACAGAAAATCTATCAAGGTTTACTAAATATTAAGCCTTTTATCCTATTTGTGCCATAAAACTCGTAATCCAAGAAAAAAAATAGCTTATAATTATAATCCAGATAGTAGAAAACATTTCCCTTGGGAGTAAATATGAACATAAACTTTATCTGCATAAAAAAGTTCAGATTATTATTTTACTTCAAAATTTCCACAAAACATTATGTGACAATTTTTACTTGGGTAAGATGTAGCAGATTTATTTTGACTCTTATTATTTGCTTTGATCTTTCTTAGTTTTGGCAGCCTGGAGTTGTACAAAGACCATTGGATCTGCTGTTAGAAAACCTAAGCGTTATTTCTGCTCTGACACCATGTGAGCTTAGGCTCTCGACACCCCTGATCCTTAATCCAAAAACATAAAGATAAAAGCATCCACATCACCTACGTCAGAGTTGTTACCAGCATCTCTGTTGAAATTTCATTCATCTTTCAGCAGTAAGACCATCACACCTCCCTATAAAGCAATGGTTCCCACAGCTGCACATTGGAATCACCTGGGAGGCTGAATCCACTCACAGAGATCCTGAATTGACTGGTTTAGGGGTTGGGCATGGATATTAGAACATTTTTAAAGCCCCCAAGGTGATTTTAATGTATAGCATTTAGAATCATTGCTGTAAAGCCTTTTTCAACCCATAGCAGCAGAATTCATCCCTATCTTGATGATACTCTTAATGTAGCAAACTTTAAGTGCCTTGCCCAAACAACTGAAATGCTTCCTACTCTTTGCAGAACATTCTGTCTAGTACCCTCAGGAAATTCACACCTGATAGATTACTATCTGAAAAATAGCAATAACAGATAAAGTTTATGTAAGTTACTGTTCCAAGCATTCTGCAAGTACTCATATAGTCCTCACAATAACACTATTATTACCCCCATTTTATTGATGAGGACACTAAGGCACAGAGAAATTAAGTAAATTGCCCACAGTCACACAGTTGTGCAGGTGGCTGGGTTGAGATCTGAACCCGGGCCACTCACTAGGCAACACTGAAGAACAGTGGAGTGACTGCTCACTTTTGCTCCCACTGAATGAGTTATCTGCCTAAGAAAAATCTCTCTGGCTTGCTCCAACACCTGTTTATGCCTGGTGTATTATGGTTCCATAATTTAGTTAAAATATTATGTAAACACCCCCCGTCCCCCCCCAAAAAACGAGTACAAAAAGAAAGAGTTGCTATTTCTATGAAAACTGAAATGATTGTTTTGAAAGGGAACTCACTAAAAAAAACTGCTGTCAAATGAAGTGTGGGTGAGGCAACTCTAAGTTATTTGTGAAAAATCATTAAAATCTAGGATTCTGTGCCCTGATTGCTTTGTAAATATTTTTTTATTTAATTTAATGTTACAGTTTAAAGAAACTGACACTGTAACTCATTAGTAAAGCATTATGGATGTGGTTATGTAAGAAAGAGGGAAACTTCACTCAGCTGACCCATAATCAAGGAAAAGGCCTTAGACCTATATCAAAATATGGGCAAGTGTGGAAACTTACATATTTAAATCCTAACAAAACATTTCAGGCGTTTATGTAGCATTTCTTACAATTCTCCAATTTAATCAGTTTTAAATTAACTGACCAACCATTAATACACATCATGCTGGATAAAAGTCTAAAGAACTAGAATACCCTTTATAGTTTGGCATTGTGAACGTCTATTTACAATTCTGTTTCTCTCACCTCATTAGGAGTGCCTTGAGGACAAGGATACTGTCTTATTCAACATTTCATGTTCAGGCCTAAAACAGTGCCTGGCACAGAATAGAAACTCAACTAACATAAAATTTAATGAGATTATGTGCATGAAAGTACTTGGATGCTGGAAAGTGCTGTGGAGCTACAGGCTGTGTTTTAAATGGGCACATACATCAGTGTGCCATGGTTTCTCAAGGTAGAAACTCAGGAATACAAGCACTCTCAGTATTAATCAGCAACATTGGTAGAGCTGAGTGTTTAAAAGAGTGGGTCATAGAGTCAGACAGAACTAGTTTGGATCCTGGCTTCATAACGTACTAGATGGGTGACCTTGAGCAAGATACCTAACTGATCTGCACCTCAGTTTGCCCATTTTTGAAATTAAGATCATTACAAAACTACCTACCTCAAAACATGTAAATGTCTATCAACTGAGTGTTGATACAGAATAAGCTCCAAGCTAAATTGTTAGATTAAAAAAAGTGGAGGTAGATAAAAAATACATACAGTAAGTTCTCATTACTGTGAAAAAAAGGAATATCAATACAAGCTTGTATATACACAAGTAACTTCTAGAAGAATACAAAAGAAACCATTAAAAGTGATTACATCTGTGGAGTGGCCCCAGAAAGCAGTAAAAATTTGGAGAGGTAAAGGGTTTTGCACAAGAGGGTTGATAGCAAAAAAATTCTATTGCATAAAAAAGAACAATAAGAAAATCCCACAGCAGTTAGCTTGGGTCAGCATGCTGCTAGAGTTCTAAGGTTAGAAGCCAGTCCAAGCTAAGCCTTAGAGCAGGGATGTCAGATGCAGAGCACACAGCCACTTCTCCCTCCAAACCATATTAATCAGGACGTTCTTCACCACTGAGCCTGGGAAAGGCCTCAGAAACCTTCTCAAGTCAGTGATCCAGGCAGTCACCAATAGACTAGAATTGGCCAAAGGGATAAAAGCTATTTGCCACCCAGAATTAGAGACACAAAATGGGTCGAGAAGATTCTGTAAGGAAAGGAATATTTGGCTTACAATTACTGAGGCTGAAGGGAGAATAGCTCGTAAGTAAATTAACAGTGGTTTCAAAGAATATAAAAAACTCTTAAATGGAAGACGGTAGATGCTTAACACTAAAAGATTAGCTCCCAGTGTACCTTCAAGTCTGTTCTTCTAAGAAAACCAAAAGATTACAGCCCCTGTCTTTCCTATCTGAAATTAAGATCTCCACAGGAATAGCCATTATAATGAGCATTTCCACTTAATAACGTGGTGTCACTTTAACACTTATACAAGCAACACATTTTCACATAAATTGTGATCTGCACTTTGGTTTCGCTTTGTCCTCACCACCTTATGAGCTAGGTAGCATGGATTATTAGACTCTACTGTGTTGATCAGCACCCTTGGTTGCTGAACAGTTAACGAGTTTGCCTGGGATCACACAACAGGCCGGTGGTAGAACTGAAGTAGGATGCAGGGTTCCTGACAATCAACCTAGGTCTCTTTCCTTGAATGTCAATTTAAGTGAAGGTGGGTTGACTGGTGAGACAAGCTAGGGGGGCAAAGAGCAAAGGGTATGTAGGTTATTACAATGAGCATCATCTTTCTTGTATGCATAGGCTGATGGATTCTGGGGATCATCTAGATCTGTTAGTAATTGATCAGGCACAAAGTACGTGCTAGGCACTGTGCTGAGCACTCTGTGTTTATTGTTGCATTGAAGCTTCCTGTTTCTCTGGCTAAAAAATGTGGAGTCTCCTCAGCTCTACTCTTTCTCTAATATCCCACATCTAGTCTATCAGAAAATCCTGTCACCCCTGCCATCAAAATGTATCCAGTTATATGCCCACTTTTCATTCCCTTCGATAATATTCCCCATCATCTCTCACTTAAATTATGGCAATCACCTCCTCACTAGCCTCCCTCCTTCCACCCTTTCCCTACCCCAGTTTATTCTCAACACAGCAGCCACAGTGATCCTCTGAAAACCCAAATCACACTATGTCACTACCCTGCTCAAAACCCTGCTATGGCTCCCAATTTCACTTTCCCTCAGAATAAAACCCAAAGTCTTGACAGTAGCCTATAAGGCCTACATGAACTACCAAACTGCCCTCTGTGTGGTTTCCTTCCTCCTCCTGGCCTTTGCACTTGCTGTGCTGTCTCCTTGGAATGCTTTTTTCCAAGAATCTGCATGGTTTTTCCCCTCACATTCTTTAGATCTCTGCTCAAATACTATCTAATCGGAGAAGCCTTCCCTGACCACCCTACTTTAATTTATTTATTTTATTTATTTATTTTTGGTTGCATTGGGCCTTTGTTGCTGCATGCTGGCTTTCTCTAGTTTCGGTGAGTGGGGGCTACTCTTCCTTGCAGTGCACGGGCTTCTCATTGTGGTGGCTTCTCTTGTTGCGGAGCACGGGCTCTAGGCATGCAGGCTTCAGAAGTTGTGGAGCATGGGCTCAGTAGTTGTCGATTCTGGGCTCTAGAACGCGCAAGCTCAGTAGTTGTGGCACACGGGCTTAGTTGCTCCGTGGCATGTGGGATCTTCCTGGACTAGGACTCGAACCCGTGTCCTCTGCATTGGCAGGCAGATTCTCAACCACTGCGCCACCGGGGAAGCCCCACCCTAGTTTAAATGGCCTTCTTCTCCCTACCCCAGTCCTCCCTAACCCTTCCTGCTCCTTTTCCATAGCACGTATCCCCCATGATACAGTAAACCTTTTCTTACGTATTTTGTTCATTTTGTGTGTTTCCTTGCAAGAATGAAGCTCCATGAGGGAACTACTCTTGTATCTCCAACACCTGGAACAGTGACAGACACAGAGTAGGTTCTCACGAAGTACTGATTAATACAAAAAAAGAGTTGTGTAAAATGGGTACCAGAATTATTCCCATTTTACAGAAAAGAAAACATAGGGTCACAGAGTTTAAGTGATTTCTTGGGGTCACTCACTTAGTAAAAGAGGAGTCAGAAGTTGAATGCAAGCCTGCCTACCCTTGTAAAGATAGCATTCTCTCTCTGTGTGTCTCTGTCTCTGACTCTCCTTTTGTACGAAGAGTTAAATCTTTTTAGAAAAATTTTTCCATGAGAATCATCAGCTCTAGATACACTAAAATGTATATGTGGAAATAATTTATTACAATTTTATCCCAATGTTGTCACTGCCTATAAAATACTCTTAACAGCTCCAGTAACTGTTGTATCAGCTGAAAAATCACTCTCAAAATCAAAAATTATCAAAATATATTTGTGATCTTGCATCTGCCAAGAGCAACTGATGGTCCTTTCAGTTATATAAATTGAAAATAAACTTGTTAAAAGTATAAATTTTGGACTTCCCTGGTGGCGCAGTGGTTAAGAATCCACCTGCCAGTGCAGGGGACACGGGTTCGAGCCCTGGTGTGGGAAGATCCCACATGCCGCAGAGCAACTAAACCCGCCCCACAACTACTGAGCCTGCACTCTAGAGCCCACGTGCCACAACTACTGAATCCCACGCACCTAGAGCCTGTGCTCCACAGCAAGAGAAGCCACTGCAGTGAGAAACCCGCAGACCACAACGAAGAGTAGCCCCCGCTCGCAGCAACTAGAGAAAGCCCACACACAGCAACGAAGACCCAACGCAGCCAAAACTTAATTAATTAATTAATTTAAAAATAAATAAATAAATGAATTTTGATAATATAACAAATGAGTTTGCAGGAAAGTGAAACAGAAGGCTTGTGACCCATCAAGACATTACATTAATAAAATATAAACATTATCATTTACTTTATAAAATTATGACATAAAAGTATTATTCTTTGCATTTTGTAAGATTATGTTCTTACTCATGTATCACTATTACTCCCATTATGTTTTATAAGTAATAAAATATTTTTAAAGGGAAAAGCTTTATAATTTTTGTACCTGTAACATCACTTTTTCCTGCTTTTGAACAAAAAGCCCTGCATTTTCATTTTGCACTGGGTCTTGCAAAAGAAATACATGGAGATAATACCTTTAAAAGCTAATTCCTTCTTCCAACTTTGATAGGAAGCCTGCCCAACTTTAAGACTATACCATCCCCCCTGCCTCCTACTCTATCCCCCCTGCCATATACACACAGCTAATAAAATAAACTTATCCTTGTCTTATATATCATTTGATTAGGGCCTAGCATTAGCCAGGATCTAATTACCTGATTCATATTGAAACGCTCTAAATTGATAGTAAACACATTCTCCATCCCACATAATACATGGGTTTTAATAGGGATCTCCACTGCTAACTCTCAAGGGAATTATTCATCTGGATCTCCAGTTCCTACCACAGGTCCTGACACAGAACCGACACTTGATAAATATCTGCTGAACTAAGTATATAATAGGAAACTTTGGGACTCCCTAGCAGGCTGTTAGTGGTGCTATTCTTAGTCAAGGGCACCTTTCTTGGTGTTTCTTTGCCAATCCCTCTCAAACAATGATATGTAGGTCAAAGTAAAATTGCTTACTATTGTCTATGAAGACAGGGACTGCCTGTCTCATTTTTCAGTATCCCTTGAACCTAGAAGAGTACCTGGCACTCAACCAACAATTGTTGTGTGATAAATGAGCAAGTGGAGTGTATGTAGATCCCTGCTCCACTTTGACCCCACAGGGTATGTGAGGTCTAACCTGCGCTTTTCTGTGCAGACTGGAGCTTTGTATAGGAGATAACTTGGGCTCCTAGTCCAAGAACACCTTACTACAAGTAAGGGGTGGCTTTCCTTTTTAAACACAGCATAGAGATGTCCCTGAATTTCAAAGCAAGAGGCCCCAGAGAATTCCCATGATGAAAGGGTTGACTCAACTGTTAGCTCTGAACTCCATCATTCTTGTTTTATTTTCCCAACAAGTGTCTCTCATTCTGGTTCTTACCATCACTGCTTCCAGACTCCGTCATTAAAACATCGGTCTAAGTTTAGACAAGAATCCGTTTTGGAGAGCTGAGCAGGGTAGCCGATTATTACTCAGGAGTTTTACTAAATGCCAAGAAAATATAAAAGTTAAATTGACATTAAAAGAAATACAAAATACAAATAGGGAAAACAAGATTTCCTAAGTAAAGATACTTAATTCTGAGAATGTCAGTAAATGAGTCAGTTTGACTAGGTCTCAAATCACCTACTGAAAATGTATCCTCCTCCTCACCTCTGTAATGAACCTCTTTCCCTCCCAGCACCATGCCTATCTCTCAGCTTTTATGCACCACATTGTGAATAAAACCTAACACCCTCACACCAACTTCCACCACCAAAGACTTGCCAAATCCTTGGATGGTCCCCAGTCCTTTCTAGAGCTAAAGATTAACTAGATTATTGACTTGGATGCAAAACATTACTACTTTGCAAATCTTTGCTGGATTGGGTGTTTGCCCTAGTTTTAAAGTCCATTCTGTCACTCAGAAACAATTAATTTTACTAAAGCCCATTAGCTTTTTGCAAAATTCTATAACATCACTTTAAATATATAGCACTTGAAGTATAAATATGGCACTTATATAGAAGTATAAATATAGCATTTATACAGAATATAGCACATGTATAGAAGTGGGTAGGGATGTCAGAAATAAGATGATTTGGATCATGGTACTCAAGAAGTACCAAGATATGATGAAACAAATCACTGTAATGAATCTCTTCTAATACCCATAGAAAGAGATTTGTGTCTGTGATATTCCACGGCTCACACTTTGTTGCATCTCTCATAGAACCCAGAACCTAGCATGTTGTCTTCAACAATGGAATGCTCTATAAAGGTCTGATAAGTGATTCACTGGTTGCTGGTCTTTCTACAGAGAAAAAGAATCATTTTCTGGTGAGCTTTGTATTTAAGATCCAAACCAAACAAGCTAGATTATTTTTCTTCAAAAATCGTGATTATTTTCTCTGTTGTAAATAAATATAGAATGTCATGTCATAAAGGAAACATTTTTGGATCTAGTGGTGCATAGTCAAAAGAAATACATTGAAAAAATACCCTAAGAAAATATACCCGTCTCCAAGTTTGAAAAATGACTATTTTAACAAAATCTTATGAAATGAAATTGCTGTATGAATGAGACATTTTATGTCAAGTTCCAACCAGTAGCCGACAACATTTTCAGTGCAATGTTAACAATTTGAAATATATTGGAATAGTTTTATAAATTAATACTGTAGCTTTGAAAAGCTCAACCCCATAATCATTCTCCTCTGGAAACACTCCATTCCATCTTATTTTTATAAGCACTTTATATGGAAATATGATATGTTTTTCCTGTTAAGAAAACTACTTTAGGAGGCGATAAATGGATTTATTAAATAATTAGGATGCAGACAGAGAAAAGCTATGTGCCTTGCAGAAGATCTAAAATTGTTATTGGGAGCAAAGTGATATTCATATTTTTTAAACTATATCAGAAATTACAGATGTCAGGCACATTCACATTAACAGTACAATTCAGTCATGGATTAGGTATGGTGCCAGCATTTTAGTGTGAGAATAATTTCAGTAATAGAAATGTGAGCAAACCTATGAGGATTTAGAAAGGCCAGATAAGGTGTAAAATATATCCTGGCTGTGGCAGGGTAACAGAGTCATTCTAGGAAAAGGTTATATAATGTAGATTATTTATGACCTAAGAGAAGACATAGTGACACACAGAAGACTCTTACTAATAAAAATGGAGATGATGATGCACACATTTATTAAATGCCCAGAGAGCAGCAAGTATGATACTGGACATATAAAAAGGCCAAGTGCTTCTCTCTCAGCACTATGAAAGAAATATCAGAATGTCCCTAAAGATAGATAAAGCATAAGCCAGTGAGTTTTGTTTTAATAAAAGCTGTGGTTGGCAAAGACAATGGAAATTCATGGCTAAGTAAGTTAGTGACCAAATTTGCTCCTCTGCTATAAGCAGAGCCAAACAATTTCTCTGTCAAAGAAAAGCAAACAAACAAACAAAAAGGAAACCCTGTAGATTTGGGATGACAGCCAAGTTATTCTTTGCTTATATTCTCCTTCAGAATAGCCATGATGGAGGAAACATGAAAATATGACTGTAAGTTGAAGTTTTAGAGATGAAGGAGATAATTACCTGAAAGTGCTTTATGGGTAGTAAAGAATTATATGAAAGATAGTTATGATTACAATACAGCCTTGTGACTTCCCATAAGTGTTCAGATTCCTGCTTTGATTTGAACCATGTGTTTTTGCATATCTACTATTTCCTTTCATACTCAAAATGTTAATCATTCCCAGGGTAAACACTGATTCCAAAAGAATAAGTGACTTGCCTCTGGTTCGGTGGATCTGGGGGTCAAATTCAGATACCCTGATTCCTAGTCCAGAAACACAGCTATTAGAGTTCTGCATGGTTCTTAATCAATCTCTTCCTCTTCTCTCTGAGAGTGTACCCATTTGCTCAAGATAGAAGCTACCTCATGTTAATATTCTACCCAGAATGTAAACGCTGGCTTGAGGCATCGTTTTCTTCATGTTCCTCTCACTAGTCATTCTTTCCCATTTAATTAATTTTTTGCCCTTATTCCAAACAGTCCAAATCCCTTTTATCCTTTTCTCACAATAACAGTCACTCAAGAACTTTGATTAAAATGCTGGCTTGAAGATCCAGCATCATTTCAGCCAATACAACAAACAGAAACTAGTTGACTTACTGAGATGATGTGTAGCTCCTAATGTTTCTTCCCTGAGGATTCAGAGCTGCTTGAGGTAGAAACCAATGCAAATAAAAATGCCTCTAAGAAAAGGAGATGCTTGACTTTATTAAGCATATGCCATATTAAATAAAACTGCAATTTGAATGACAACAACTGTTAATCAGATCATTCCTTCAAGTAATTTAAATGCATCTAATTCTTCAAGTTAAATTTTGCTACTGCGTGATTTTCCAGTTTCCACATTTCATGCTCAACTTAGTATGAAATATTTCCTATATGCAAATAGGAACAGAGGTAAATTATTATTTCAAGGCTTTTGGGTATGCCATTAAAGTTTGGAAATATGCTGATTAACATAAACGACAATGCCCCGAGTAGCTGAAAGAAGTATCAGGTATATAGAAATATATCTCCTAGCACTGCTGAGAATGAGAGCTAGTAAAACTTCAAGATTTCCCACAGGCTGGCCTTGGCATTCAGAAATAGCCTGGGGATGAGCAAGTGACCAGTAGGCCAAAAGGGGAATTCTTTCTCCTCCTCCACTGAGAGACAGGAAACTGAACTTCTTGAAAGTTTGTTTATGTTAATAACTTAAATGTCTATAATAACAAATCTGAATCATTGACCCTTACTCCTCCTCCTTGTTATTCTTACAAAACAACTCCATAAAAGACAGCATAGAGAAATGAGAGGCAAGCATAGGCATAGCTTTATCAGATCTTCTAGGGGAAAGTAAAAAAAGGAACAGAAGATAAAAGAGATAGACAATAAGTCTGAACAACGTCTTGTGGTGTAAACTACAACATTATAACAAACACTCCAAAATGCTTGTGTCATAGCTTGAAGGGTCATTCAAATGTTTCCTTGTGCTGCTCAAGGTGAAAGTACTGGTTTCTATCTCCACATGGGCCAATTAGCTTTTACTCACCTCCCAGGTCTCTAACTGTGCCTCTAACCACAGATGACCCTCTTGCAAAGGTGTACCTGTGGCCAAAGAGGCTGAGTGATACTGTGAAGCCAACACTCGCCATGAGAAAAGCAATCAGAAGCACAAGTTACCATCCATTTAACCAAATCACTATGGTGGAGCAGAGCCTACAGAAAATTGATAGACACAAAGTTTGTCCCTAAGATCTCTTAGAAAGATGCTGAAGGAGATAACATAGATTTGAAGCAATAAGAGTGGAAATTCATAAAGACTCTTGGTGTTATTGGATTTCAGAGAAGAAAAAGATCAGGGCGTACCAGACTCATCAAGAAAGTCCACATGGAGAACTGGGTACTGAGGTGTATCTTAAAAACTGGGTAGGACTTGACTTGGAAGAGAATAACAGTATCTATGGCTTGAACACTTATTCTGTGCCGGGCACTGGGTTAGGTCCATTACATACATCATCTCATTGAGTTTTTCTTTCTTTTTTTTTTTTTTTTTTGTCTGCGTTGGGTCTTTGTTGCTGTGAGTGGGCTTTCTCTAGTTGTGGCGAGCGGGGGCTACTCTTCGTTGCGGTACAGAGGCTTCTCATTGCAGTGGCTTCTCTTGTTGTGGAGCACAGGCTCTAGGTGCATGGGCTTAGTAGTTGTGGCACGTGGGCTCAGTAATTGTGGCTCGTGAGCTCAGTCATTGTGGCTCGTGGGCTCTAGAGTACAGGCTCAGTAGTTGTGGCACATGTGCTCAGTAGTTGTGGCTCACGGGTTCTAGAGCACAGGCTCAGTAGTTGTGGCTCACGGGCTTCGCTGATCTGCAGCATGTGGGATTTTCCCGGACCAGGGCTTGAACCCATGTCCCCTGCATTGGCAGGCGGATTCTTAACCACTGTGCCACCAGGGAAGTCCCTCATTGACTTCTTACAGGGGAGGTTTTATTACCCCCGTGTACAAATCAGAAAACAGAGGCTCAGGAAGGTTAAGTGACTTTCCCAAGGTCAGACTGCTAGGAAGTGCCTTCACGAGAATGTCATAGACATAACTTACGAGGTTTTGCATAGTTGGCCCCTGCTTGCCTCTCCAGCCTCATTTGACACCACTCACCTGCTTGTTCAACACACTCCAACCATAAATTAACCAATCTCTTTCATCTAGGATGTTCACATTTTGGGTTCCCTCTGCTTGCACAAATCTGCCTCCTTTGCCTGCAAAACTTTTATGCATCTAGCAGATCTTTTTTTAAGTTACTTCTTTAAAAAGGTATTCTCTGAATGCTGATCAAATTAGGTTCCTGTTTAGACTCACTTATAGACATACTATTCATAGCACTTATCATAGTTTATATCTAAGTAATTACACACATGTTGTGTTAGTTAAGAGCTCTCCAGGTTGGCAGGCTGAAAATTCAGGTAAGAGTTGATATTGGGGTCTCGAGTCTAAATTTCGCAGTCTGGAAACACAGACAAGATGTCTATGTTGCGGTCTTGAAGATAATTCCTTCTTCTTAGGGAAACATCCATCTTTGCTCTCAACTGATTGGGTGAGCAATGCAGGGCATTCTGCTTTCCTCAAAGTGTACTCAGTGAAATATTAATCACATCTTTTAAAAAGTTTTCATAGCAACATCTTGACTGGTGTTTAACCAAACAATGATGCACCATAGCCCAGCTAAGCTCACATAATTAACCATCACACATGTCTATTTAAGGACTATTTCCCCTACTTGACTATAAACTCTAAGAGGATAGAGACTCAGTCCATTTTTTCACAGCTGCATCCACAATGCATAGAACAGCATCTGCCATAAAATAGTTGCTCAAAATTTATTTACTGCTGAATGAAAGGAATATCTGCCAGGTCTTGATGACTGGTTGATCTAGCACTGACAGAAAATGTAAAATAGAAAACAGTAACTAACTACAGGACAGTAAGCATTTCTAGCCAGCAAGCTTTAATTCAATTTAACCAACAGTTATGGACTGGCTTCCATCAACTCAAAACTATCCTAGGTATACAGAGGATACCAAAATGAATATAATAGGAGTCATACAAAGATCACAATACACAGGTGTTTACTGCAGCAGTATTTATAGCATCAAAAATTGAAAACAATCTATATGTCCAACAGTAGGTATGTGAATGGACAATTATTGGTGTTAGAGTGAGCTCTGAAAGCTAGCTTTGAAGAGTTTATGTACAGTGTTCATTTTCCACTATGGACTGATAATAACCCATTCATTTATATACAAAACTGTTATATTAAAAAACAGGTGTCATGAGGGAGCACTTGATGGCAGTTCTAGTAGACCATCATACTACTATTCTTTGTGAGCCTGGGCTCACTTACAGAGACAAGGATGTTCCAACAGGGTGGTCCCACCTTCAGATATTGAGTATCTACTATATGCCTGTCACTGTTCTAGGTCTCAGAGATAGAGTGATGAACAAAATAGACAAATATCCATGCACTCATGGAGCTTGCATTCTTGTAGGGAAAGATAGACAAATAAAATAAAAGACATGCTATGTTATTAATCGACACTAATAAGAAAAATAAAGCAGGAAAAAGAAAAACAAAATGTCTGGAATGGGCATTAACATATTAGATGGGAACACCAGGGAAGACTTCACAGAAGGTGACAATTAAGTAAAAACTTTAAAGAAGTGAGGGAGGGAGCTATTTGTACATCTGGAGGAAGAGAGTTCCATGCAGAAGAAACAGCACGCACAAAGACCTGTTGTCCTGGCATGTTTCAGTTTGGAGCAGAGTGCAAAATAGGGAGAGCAGTAGGGAATGAGATCAGAGATGTAATGGTAAGGGTGAGGGAGAGATGAGAGGGAGACACAGTATCATGTGTGAATGTGAGAAAAGACATAAATTTGGAACTGACTGGAGCATGTTTTTTTGAGTACAAGATGATAGAGAATGTTAAATCCATATGTAATTTCTATACCCACTAAATACAAAGGAAGACCTTGTCCACTGAAAACAGTGTATCTAAAGCCTATTCAAACCAGCAAACCCTTGTAATTATCTTATATAGCATTTTAAACCAGACTATAAAAACTTGGACATTCCTTGTAGCGAGACATCATTTTAATATCCATGCCTAAACACATCCCACCAAAGACCAGAATGTCTTTCTTCCTGCTCAGGTGTTGTGGAAGAAATTTATCTTATCCTTATAGGTTCCATAAGTGGATCCATTCAAATTGAGAAAGAATATTAATTTGGGGTTTCTGGATGAAGTGCTTTAAATAGCCAAGATCAAGGAGTCCACAAAGTAATCTTACTTCCCATAAAGAGACTCCAATTAAGCCTAATGAGAACACTGGGAATGCAGCAAAAGGGACAATAGAGCCAACACATGGCCTTCCTGATGCATATATGCTCTGAATGTCACCAGAACTATATCACCAGATTTACTCTCCATTTTATGATGTTCTAGCAAGATCTTTAGCTGCCCATCAACCTATGCTTCCCATTAGATAATGGGAGTGAAGAAGAGGCCAGTCTTGCACATATATAACTGGGCTGAAAGATCACCTCCAAGAAATTTATTCAGATTGACTGCTTCCAGAAGTCCAAAATCATATAGAGAGTCCACTACACTGCCAATCAGGATGTGGTCCTGTTGCACAATTTGGGAATTCCAAATAGTTAAGATAGCCTTCTGACCAAAGGAAAAACATATTACATTTGATATTACAGCAAGTAGAATTAATACCAGCCTAAACATTGAGAGCAGTATGAAATTCAGGACGGTAGCTACTTTGGTAGAGCGGCGTATTGACAGGGAAGGACTGTGAAGAGGGAATGAGTGGTGTTTGATATGATTGATGTATAAATAGGTATACTTCTGTTGTATAAATGTATTGAATTACATGTTTATGATTTGTGCACATTCATTTATCCATGCCTACTTCAATAAGAAGTATACTTAAGTAAATGTCAGAGTGGAAACCAGGGGTAGAGCTGTCAAGGTAAAGGAATGATCACAATCAGCAAATGGCTGTTCAGCAGCTGGTAGAGACAGATCCAATCCTGCCCTAGGAAAACTGGCAGAGTTCAAGGAAAGCACCTTTAACATGGCCCAAAAAGGAAGCCCTTCCCAGTTTTAGGGGAAGAATGTGAGGCTAAGAGAAGGATGGGAGCATAAGTAGAGAGGAGAAGTAGAGAGGAAGGATTGTTGGCACCCTAGAATGGGAGGTATGAACCCTCTCACTATGAAGGGTGGTGTGACAACTGCCATCCAACCATGATGGTGGAGGGTAAGAAGCAACCTTCCTTTCTTGTAATCCTACAGCAACACTTACATATCCTTGCCGTATACTTCTGAACCAGCAATGATAACTCTACCTGAGAAGGGTCTGGCTCTATTTCTAAAGGAATAGAGTCAGTGCCTGAAGGCAGAACATTTACCTGATATCTCTCTGGCTTAGGATGGATCATATGTTTCTCAGCAGAAAACACATCCAAGTGGTCAGAAACTGCACATTATGTAGAGCTCAGTGGCACTAAATTAGACACCGCCATTTCTCCATACTCATAAGCACAAAGAGAAATCTGCCCCACTCCCGTTTTTTTTTTTGAGAGTTTCGAATATTTCATTAGGGGGAGATGATGTCCATCACATGGCCTCCTGCTCTGGATAACTACAACATGATAAGCTGTAGGCCTGCCTACGTACCCACAAGCCGCGAGGCCATCCAATCTCTTTACACTCTTGGTGAGAACACCCCTAGACCCTCAACTTCTTGCCATTCATAGGCAAAACCACCAAATCATTGAACTAAGTATGGTATTTGGGTCTATAATTTGAATGTATTACCCACCTGCCCATACTCTTTGCCTCACTCACCTAGACTTTCCTCCCTATACTGCTCTCTATATTCCTTAATTTGACACAGTCACCTACCTATCCCTTTAAATTCTTGGGTACATGTTTCCTATTCAGTCTATTCTCCTATTTCTTCAACCTCTTCCCAGGATATCCCTCTACCTCCTCACCTTAACCAAGACCTGCCTGTCCCATGAGGACATGAAGCTGTCAAAGGCGAATATACTTCTCTCTTAATCCTTGAATCCCAGAGTCAGAGACAGCCTTATTCCTCACTGCTACTTCAAAGTTATTTCTCCTCTTTCATTCAAAAAATCTCAAGGTCCTATAAAACTCATGCCATCAGACAAAAACACCTGTTACCTCTCCTAGTTGCTACCAACTACTGACCTCCCAGCGCCTCTTCTTCATTCATTAAAGGCTTTGGCTATGGCTCTCTGGCATCATTTCCATTTCTATTCCAGTCATAATGTTTAGTGATGTCAATAACCACATACATGGAATGTTTAATACTCCAGATTCACAGTTTCTTCATCCAGTCTTCTCTCCCTCTACCTCGTCTAAGTCACTCACTCCCATGTGCATGTACTCAAGCTTAACATTACCAATAACTGTATCACTTCTGAGATCTTGATTTCAATCTCTCATTCTTCCTCCTCTACCCCCACTCAAACAATCTTTCAGTGAACTTGTAATCTCCAATCCATTAACCCCATCACCATTTCCATGTCCTCACTTCTTTACCCAAATTAGATCCCATTGTCCAGCATTATAATCATTCTCTTTCTTATACCCTGATGCTTCTATCCCTCTGGAGCAAGGAGTAAAATCCCAACCTTGGTTGAACCCAAGTATATCATTTTCTCACATGTAAAACTTAGCAGCTGAATATTGCTTGGGGAAAATCCTATTTAAATTCATAGTCACAGACCTCACATGGGTACTTTATAGTGCCAGGAAATCCTACATTTTCCTAATAAATTTGCTTTTACCATATCCATTTTGTACCTTTCTTTCTTTCCTCAAACCTTCTACAGACTCACCCACACACTCTCAGCAGATGGCCTTAGCTTATTGATTTTGAGAAATTAGAAGCAATTGACTTGAATTCTCTAATCTTCTTCAAAAGGTAACCAATGATACCCCATGTTTCCAAATCCAGTGGACTCTGCTCCTGTCTTAAACACTCTCTCTTTGTTGAAGGGTCCCGATATTGAGAGGCACTCTTCTCTAAAAATAGTTTATCCCCCAAAAAATCTCACCGAGGGATATGGCTTTAACTATCATCTATATACCAAATTTATAGCTTCAGCTTTGACCTCTTCTATGAACTTCAGATTGTTATATTCTCAACATCTTCATATAGTTCTCTATTAAGTTCAAACTTAATATGACCCAAGATCCTGATTTTGCACTCCACAACCAATGCTGACTCATTCCTCAGTCTTTCATGTTCCAATAAATGGCATTATCATCTATCCAGTTGCTCAAACCAAAAATCAAGAGGCCATCTTTGATTCTTTCCATTCTCTAGTCATTCATATCCAATCCAACAACATGTTTTGTTAACTTATCTTCAAAATATATCCCCAAATCCATGCACCTCTCTCCATCCTTACTGCTATCAGGATAATCCAAGTCACTGTTATCTCTTACCAGCTTGCTAATTGGTATTTCTGCTTTCAGACTTGCCCTTTACACCTAAGAGTCTAATCTCCAAACAGCAGTTGATTCTCAAACATAAATCAGAGCGTGTCATTCTCCTGCTTAAATCCCATCAGTGGCTTCCCATCACACTCAGAATACAGTTCCCAGTCCTTCTTATAGGTTATATGGCCTCCAAGGATCTGGCCCTTCCAATTTTCCAATCTTATTTTATACCTGTCTTCTCACCTTAACTGCACTGGCCTCTTTTCTGTTCCTCAAAGAAGCAATCCTCTTTCTCACATCAGCATCTGTGCATTTGCTGATTCCTCTGCCTGGAGTATTTCTTTTCTCAGATCCTCATGTGGCTGGCTTTTATCTGATTATGCAAATCTCAGGACAAATGTCATATCTTCAGAGAGGTCTTTCCTGAGAAGTCTTTCCAAAGCAACCACCCCTCTTCCCTACCTCACTCTAACACACCATATTGTTCATTCCTTTTATATCAAAACAACCTGCAATTATAGTTTTGTTTGTTTTCTGTGTTATTTTCTCTTTTCTAATTGGGTATTTTCTTATTATCTGTCCAGAATACAAGTTCTTTGAGGGTAGGGACCTTGTCTTTCATACTGTGAGGCATATGGAGCACCTTGACTATATGGTACAGTGAGTTGTAAGGAGCATGCCCCAACCAGAGACAACTCAACTGGAGAAACAACGACAATTCCAACTTTTTTTCTCCTTATAGGGTAGCTAGAAGCATAGCTTGGAGGTTTCTACAACCCAAGTCTCATACTATCCTCTGCTTAACTATTCAGAAAGCAAGTCTAATAATGAAAATAACCTGAAAGGATATTTTGTTGCTGCTCATATCAAGAACCAAAAAACTACTCTTCAATTCCATTAGCTAAATATTTATTCAGTGTCCAACTTGGTTCTAAGTCCTGCCTTCAACATAGGTGATACAATTATCAATAAGATAGGGACCCTCTTCTCAAGAAGCACACAGCCTGGTGGGAAAGGATAGCAGAAGCTTTGAAACATAAATATCTCTACTATAACTCTTTTATAAAGCAGTGAGGAGTACTGTCCTAAAGGTGCAAAAAGAGGTCAGAACACAAAGGAGGTGGGATTTGTGAAGACTTTTGCCAAAAAGAGACACACTTGGACTACTATTTGAAGCCAACATCACTGGAGCAAAGACATCAGTCATACACAAACTAACCCAGAGTGCATCTGGAGGTCTCAGAAATGGAAATGGAACACACTAACTATGGCATTTTCTATACCTGTTAGCAAGATCAAGTCTAACTCTGGGGTCCCTTGACTCTTGAAAAGCCTCACGCATCAGAAGCACTTCTGTGTCCTTGAACATTCTATGCAGTCAGAACTATGGAGTGACAGGGCAGGGGAATAACTTAGTGGAAATAATTATCTGCCTAGCTATCAAAGAATCGAGTACTCACAGTGTCATTTTTAAAGGGTCAAATGTCAGAAAAAGTACAAGTCCCTGATGTGCAATTGATTACATAAAAGCAAGAGGACAGTTTGTCAGAAACTTCTATTCCAGCCCTTGTACACTAGCAGGACAATATGTAAAACTACCACAAATTATTGACTGGTCCCAGCACTTAGAGAAGAGGCCAGGGCTTCCTCAATTCATAAATCAGAATCTCTAAATAGATGAATGATTCTTAGTGCACTGAATGAGGACTCATAAGGCCATGTAAGCTTAGGTGGAACATTCTATTTTCTGAACTCCAGTTTTCCCATATGTAAAATAATTTAGTAATACCAACATCTGTGAGTTATCCTAAGCACCAAATGAGAAAATAGGTGTTTTGCAATATCACCTATGTATTTAGAAGAGTAATATTACATCCATTCCCCAAAATTTGCCATTTTCCTCTCTTCAATTCAGAGGACAAATTTTACTATTGACTCTTGCCTCCCTAAGAAACATCAGCAAATTTACCCTGGTTCCATCACCAACAATGGAATCTCCTCCAAGAAATGTTGGAGTCCCTTGTAATAATCAGTCTATCATCACTCAGTAACTTCTAGAAACCCTGCCCATGTATTGTTGAAAATTGATCCCAGAACCCTGAATAAAATATTAACATTTTTACTTAAAAATAAAAGTAAGACCTAGCCAGTGCAATAAGGCAAGAAAAAGAAATAAAATACATACACGTTGGAAAGGAATTAATAAAACTATCTCCATTCACAGATGACATGATTGTCTATACAGAAAATCCCAAGAAAACTTAACAAAAATCTAGAAGTAAGTGAGTTTAGCAAAGTTGTGGGATACAAGGGGGTGCGAGGACAATATACAAAAGTCATTTGCCTTTCTATATGCAAGCAATGAAATTGGAAATTAAAATTTGAAATTAAAAAAGATGTCATTTGCAGTACCACCAAAAAGTGAAGTATTTATATATAAGTCCAACAAAATCATGTAGGATTTGTATGCAGTGACCTACAAAGCACTGATGAAATAAATTTTAAAACAAAGTATATAAGTAGAAATATAGTTCATATTCATGGGTTGGAAGACTCAATATTGTTAAGATGTTGATTCTTCCTCACCTCATCTATAGATTCAATTCAAACCCAAACTCCCAGTAAAAATTTTGTAGCTCCTGACAATTTGACTATAAAATTCATGTGGAAATGCAAAGGATTTAGAGTAGCCAATCAAAATAACTTTGAAAAAGAAGAATAAAGTTATAAAATATTACCTGATATTAAGATTTATTACAAAACTACATTAAGCAATATAGCATGGTATTGGCATAATGATAGACAAATAGTCCACTGGAAGAAAATACAAAGTCCAGAAAAGAAAGGAAAAAAATACCTGGATCTATACCTCATACCATATATAAAGTTTAATTCAAAATGACACATTGCCCTAAATGTAAACCTTAAAACTATGAAACTTCTAAAACTAAGCATGGAAGAAAATTTTGGGGATCCTAGGCCAGACAACAATTCATTAGATATGACACCAAAACACCAAATCCATTAAAAAAATAATAAACTGGGACTTCCCTGGTGGTCCAGTGGATAAAACTCTGTGCTCCCAATGCAGGGGGCCCAGGTTTGATCCCTGGTAGGGGAACTAGATCTTTCATGCCTGCCGCAACTAAGAGTCCACATGCCACGACTAAGAAGTCCGCATGTCACAACTGAAGATCCTGCATGCCCCAGCGAGGATCCCATGTGCCACAACTAAGACCCAGAGCAGCCTAAATAAATAGATAAATAAATATTTTAATTAATAAATAAATAAATTGATGGTTTAATTAATATAGACATGTCTTTAGAGTCATCAGCATTAAGAAAAGAAAATAACTAAATAAAGAAACAGTTAGATTGGGCTTCAACAACAACAACAACAAAAAACTTCTCTCCAAAACATTGTTAGGAGAATGAAAGGATAAGAGAAAATATTAGAAAATCATGTATTCAATCAAGGACTTGTATCCAGTGTATACAGAGAACTCTCAAAACTCAATAATAAGAAAACAAACAATCCAATAAAAATAAGTTTAAAAAATTTCAACAGACACATCAGCAGATAAGATATGTGAATGGCCAATAAGCACATGAAAAGATGCTCAACCTAGTAATCTGGAATATGTAGATTAAAACCACAATGATGTGCCAATACATACTTGCTAAATGGCTGAACTTAAAAAGGTTGACCAAACTAAGTGTTGGTAAGTATACCCTAATCTTTTCACTCTTCCATTCCCACTATCACTTTAGTTCAGATTCTTATGAACTATTGCCTTTACTGTTGAAATAGTTCCTTGAAAAGTATCCACATTTTTATTCCTGCCACCCTCCAAATGTTCTCCATGCTGTAAACAGTGTGCTATGGTCTGAATGTCTGCATCCTCCCCAAAATTCATATGTTGAAATCTTAATGCCTAATGCGATGGTATTAGTAGGTGAGGCCTTTGGGAGGTGATGAGGCCATGAGAGCACAGCCCTCATGAATGAAATTAATGATCTTATAAAAGAGACCCAAGAGAGCCCCCTTACCCTTTTTCAAGATGTGAGGATATGAGAAGTTTGTGACTAAGAAGAGGGCGCTCTGCTGAAACCCTGATCTCAGACTTCTGACTTCCAGAACTATGAGAAATAAATTTCTCCAAACATTGTTAAGTGAATGAAAGGTTAAGAGAAAATATTAGAAAATAGGCAAATAAATAAATAAATTGGATGTTTATAAGCCATCCAGTCTGTGGTATTTTATTATAGCAGACAGAACAGACTAAGGCAGAAAATTGGGACTGGAAGTGGGGTTGCAGCTGTAACAAATACCTAAAAATGAGGAGACAGCTTTGGAACTGAGTAACGGGCAGAGGCTGGAAGAGTCTGGAGGTGCATGCTAGAAAAAGTCTGCCTTGCCGTGAATGGACTGTTAAGGGTTATACTTGTGAGGGCTCAGAAGTAGAAGAGGAGAGCTGTAGAGAATGCCTCACTTTTACCTTGTGCCTCTCGCCTGCTTCACCAATATGCTCTACCTACACTGGCTTCTCTCGTCTTGCTTTTAAATAAATCGTATCTTATGCTTCTTCCTCTTGTGTATCTTATGCATCCTACCAGACAAAACTGTGTAATTTTTCCTGAACATGTTATTTTATTTCAGACTTTTGTGCCCTTTACAGATCTACTATTTTCTTTGTCTGGAATGTCCTCACTTCTCCTGGCCAACTTGTAACCATTTGTCAAGATTCTGCTACAACATCATATCATCTATGACTCAGTGCTCCCAGCATCAGCTCTTCTGTGCCCATAACATTTTACATTTCATCAGTCAATAACAACTCTCTCAGTGTATTATAAGAACTAATTTATATGCCTGCCTCTCCTACTGTGAGCCCTTTAATGGTATGAATTGTGACTATACATTTAGTGCCTATACAATTTTTTTATGACTATATGTTTTTTTGTGTGAATTGTGACTATACATTTAGTTATGATTAGCACCTAATTCATGGTAGGTGCTCAATAAATGTTTAAGAAAGAGGAATTTAAAATAATTTAATTTACATCTACTCTAAAACATTGTTTTATGCCTAGACCATCCTTAGGGTGTGGAAATGATTTTCAATTTAGAGAGATACTTGCCTGAAGTACAAGCTTAAATCTTGTTTTTTGTTTGTTTGTTTTTTTGTCTACTAATAGGATAGGATCATTAAGTGTCATTTGGGACTTCCACACTCCCTGTGTCTTGGTACCAAGCAAGACAAGATGATTCTTTTTTTATATATAAATTTATTTATTTTTGGCTGTGTTTGGGTCTTCGTTGCAACACGAGCTTTCCCTAGTTGCACTGAGCGGGGGCTACTCTTTGCTGTAGTGCGCAGGCCCCTCACTGCGGTGGCCTCTCCTGCTGCAGAGCACGGGCTCCAGGCGCACGGGCTTCAGTAGTTGCAGCACATGGGCTTTAATGCTCAGGCTCAGTAGCTGTGGCACACGGGCTTAGTTGTTCCGTGGCACGTGGGATCTTCCCAGACCAGGGCTCGAACCCGTGTCCCCTGCACTGGCAGGCAGACTCCTAACCACTGCACCACCAGGGAAGTCCCAGGATGATTCTTTTCAAAAATTGCAATTTAGTTAAAACAAATGAGCTCTCAGATCTGCAGAAGAGATTCCTGACTTTGAGCTCCTTTCCACAGGAGGTGAAAGACAAATCCATCAATTGTTTCAAGGTGAAGTTTTTGAATTTTTGTTTTTCCTTCCTTTTCTTTTGGTCTAAATTGTTTTTATTTTTGGTACTCCCTAGCATCATCACAGGCAGTTTCACACAGGTAAAAATGAAAGATTTAGACCATCCTTTGCCCTAATGTGTAGGTGTTCATGGAGTCCTGGCTTTCAGTTTCTCTTGCTGTCTGTTTCGAATGCCTCAGCCATTTACAAAATTTCTGAATGTTTGTTTGGAGGAAATTACATAAGAAGGGAGGGTGGGTGCTGGAAATCCAAGAAAATTTTTCAGACACAGCATGATGTTGTGAAATATTTATATCTTCACCTGTGACCCTGAACTGATGATTGTTTCCTCCAGGAGACTTCTGAGTTGTTTTTTGTCACAGTCATATATTACCTTCAAACCACTCACTACCTTAATAGTCCTCTGAGGAGCTTCATCTTACTCTCTCTAACATATTTGTAGGGTTGTTTACAGCTGTGTAATTTGTGTTTTTAACATAAATCTGGCCCCAGGACTTTCCTACCGTGATGGATGGTTCTCCCAGAAGTTTCTATTTTTAACTTAATTGTTCCAGATGCTCCTCCCAGCCCCATTGGGAGCTTCCTTTTTATTGGAAATGGTCACAAGAAGTGTGGTCTAACCTTAAATCAATTAGGCAATAATTATGTGACCCATGGCTAAGCTTACCATTTCTTGCATGCCCCTCAGGGCCACTTTTAAAATCCTTCTTTGAAATACACATGGAAGTTGAACTTTAGATATGTCAGGAGCTTTGGGGGCAGGAAAATCATCTTGTTTGTTCCCAGAAGTTCTGATATGGGTAGAAAACCGGGACTACGAGCAGAGTTAAGAGTGAAGTCAACTTTGGCTCAGTGTCTGAATAGACAATCTAAGCATCAAACTGGACTGAGATCTGATATGCTTTCTCAAGAATAATGACACTTTCACAATTTTCATCTAGGACAGATTTAGAGATGGCGCTCTAGTCACAAGTGGATTCTAAGGGATTGGATAGGAAGCTACATTTGCATAGCAATTTATGTAAGATTGTGGAAACATCATTTGTCCACATCAATGAATTGAGGAAAAGGGCTAGATACTTGGTGGAAAGCCAAACGCTCCCAAGCCACTTCTGCTGTTGCTGCTGCTCAGGGAATAATAGTGCAGTCTCCATAATAGAAAGTGTTTGACTTTTTGGTGCAATTATTGGAAAGGGGAATTCTTTTTTTTTGTTTGTTTTTCTTGGCCGCACCACAGCTTGTGGGATCTTAGTTTACTTCCCCGACCAGTGATTGAACCTGGGCCCTTGGCAGTGAAAGTGCACAGTCCCAACCACTGGACCGCCAGGGAATTCCAGAAAGGGGATTCTTGCTTTGAGTAGATTTTATTCTTCTATGTTTTCATGAATTGACTTTTATATAAACCAACTTGATTTCTGTCACTTCATGATATAAATCCTAGATATAATTCTTAAACAATTCTGCCGTTTTAAGGAGGGATAGATGTGAAATTGTACTTTCTGCCAATCGTGACTATACACAAAAACCCAAATGAAGTAGATAAGGCAGGTAGTTCTGGTCCTATTTTATATAAGGAAAAATGGAAGGTCAGTGGCCTGAAGTTATACATTTTAACATTTAACACAGATAATACTTAATAGAAGGAGAAAGCGAAGTTTAGGTGGCATTAAGGTATCACATTTAACATACTGGTAGACCCTAGTAAGGTACAGATCCATTCTTACATTCTTCTTTCCACAAGACAACTTTGTTACCATAAACAGCTGAGTTTATAGATGTAAATGGTAGATTTCCAGCATTTTAGCTATCTAAAGAATGCCTAAAGTTAAAAGCAATTTCTATTTCTACTTTTGTTAAATTTTTATCTGTTACTAGTTTATTCATCAGTTTCATACATATACATACACATACACATAAGACCATAAACCAAGCATGTTTGCATGCACACACTTACCCTCAATCCTGTATCAAAAGTTCGCAGTTACCATAGGTTGGAAAAGAAACTAAAGAATGACCAGCAAAGCAGCAGGCCAGCAGAGTTTTAGGTGAGTGTACCAGATCTGCTTCTTTTTAAAGAAGTGTGGGGCTTGGGACTAAGGTTCTACCTTCTCAGAGAAGACAGCTAACCATACAGTATGACCATGCCATCCCTCTGCCAACTACCCAAAATCAAGCATTCAGCCTATAAAACACTATGAGAAATTTTTAAAATTTTATTGTGGAAAATGTCAAATATATATAAAAGTAGAGGGATTAGTATAATGAAAACCATGTACTCATCACCCAGCTTCAACTATTATTAATTCATTACCAATCTTGTTTCACCTATACTCTCCTGTATTCATTTTCTATTGCTCCAAAGCAAATTATCAACACTCTTAGAGACTTCAAACATTATCTCACAGAAAGTCAGAATTCTGGGCATGGTGTAACTGGGTTCTCTGCTTGTGATCTTACCAAACTGCAAAGTATTTCCTGGAGCTATGATCTCATATGGAGTTTGGGGTCTTCTACCAAGCTTATACAGTTGTTGGCACAATTCAATTGCTTGTGGATGTAGGACTGAAGTCCCCATTTTCTTGCTGGCTGTCAGTCAGGGACCACTCTCATCTCCTAGAGACCACTCTTAAGTCTGTGGCATGTGGCTCTCTCCATAGGCAAACATGGTTGTTTACTTCTTCAAGGACAGCAGGAAAGCATCTGCTGCTGCTTCTTGTCTCTTTTCATGGCAATCCTGATGAGAATGGGCCCAACTAGAAAAATCTCCCATTTGATTAACTCAAAGTCAGCTGAATAGGTATCTTAATTACATGTGAAAAAGGTATCATGCCATATTGTATAACATAATCATGGGAGCAATATCCTATCATATTCACAGGTCTCACCCATACTCAAGGGAAAGAGTTCATACAGTTAAATATCAGGGGGTAGGATTCATGGGGGCCATGACAGAATTTCATCTACCTTATTCACCCATATTACTTTGAAACAAATCCCTGACAGAATATCATTTAATTTATAAATATTTATGTATGTATCTCTAAAATATAAAGACTGTTTTTTGGGGTTTTTTTTAATTGGAGTATAGTTGCTTTACAATGTTATGTTAGTTTCTGATGTACAGCAAAGTGAATCAGTTACATGTATACATAAATCCCCTCTTTTTTGGATTTCCTTCCCATTTAGGTCACCACAGATCACTGAGTAGAGTTCCCTGTACTATGCAGTAGGTTCTCATTAGTTATATTAAAGACTGATTTTTAAACATAATCACTATGCCATTATCACACTTAAAAATAAAAAATAATGTCATCAGATATCTAGTCAGAGTTCAAATTTTTCCTATTGTTTTATAATTTTTTAACTTATTTGTCCACGGCAGGATCCTAAATAGCTGCAAGTATTGAAGTTGGGCTATATGTTTCTTAAATATTTTTAAATATACAGGCTCCTCCTCCATCTTTTCTTTTTTCCTCTGTAATTTTTTTGTTGAAGAAACAGGATCATTTGTCATATAAAGTTCTTAGATGAGAATTTTGTTTTACTATTAAACTTTTTATTTTGAGATAATTGTAGATTCGATTCACATTTACATTTACCCCATTTCTCCCATAGTATCATTTTGCAAAACTGTATTATAATATATAGTCAAGGTACAGAATATTCCCGTCATCACAAGAATTCCTCATGTTGCCCTTTTATAGCTACATCTACTTTCTTCCTGCCCCAACCCTCCTTAATCCCTATCAACCATTAATCTGATTGCCATTTCCATAAATTTGTCATTTCAAGAATGATATATAAATGGAATCATACAATATGTGACCATTTGAAATTGGCTGTTTCGCTCAGCAAAATTCCCTAAAGACCTATCCAAGTTGTTCATTCTTTTATATTGCTGACTAGTGGTTCATGGTAGGGATATACGACAGTTTGTTTAACCAATCTAGGGTATCTACATTGTTTCCTGATTTTGATTCTTTTTTATATCATCTATTTCTTTGCTGAAACTTTATATATCTTTTCTGAGGCTATTTTTTCATTTGTTTTAATCATGCCCATAATTGCTCATTGAAACATTTTTGTGATGACTGCTTTGAAGTATTTGTTAGATAATTCTAACATTACTATTATCTTGTTGTTAGCCTCCGTGCATTGCCTTTCTCATTCAGTTTGAGATCTTTTTAGTTCTTGGTATGATGATTTTCAGTTGAAACTTGGACATTTTGTGTATTACGTTATGAGACCCTGAATCTTGTTTAAACCTCTTGTTTTATCTGGCTTTCTCTGACACTACTCTGGCACAGGAAGAAGGAGTGACACTACCTTGTTACTGACAGGTGGAGGTAGAAGTTCAGGCTCCCAATTTGGCTTCCATTGACATCTGAAAATTGAAGGTTCCCTCGGACTCTCTACACTGGGTGGGGTAAAATTCCAGGCCAAGAAGTTGTCTCTGTTGCCATCCAGTGGTGATGACAGTCCCCGGTTTCCTTTTGCCCTTCTCTGACACCACTCTGGCAAGGGGGTTGGGATGCCTTATTACAGCCCTGTGAAGATAGAGGTCTATGTTCCCCACTCAGCCTTCGCTGGTGTGTGTGGGGATGAAACCACAGTTACCTGTGTGTGGTGTTTGGCTGGAGTAGAGCAGTTATTGTCTAAAAGGTTTCTGTCCTACTAAGCTGCCCCTTTCTTTGTGCTTCAGCTAGAGAAAACAGGATTTTGCCAGGACTTTTCTTTTTGTCTACATCCACTGGTATTTCCTGATTGCTGATTTCTTCAGCTCCAAGATTGGGACATGTAATGCAAGAAAAAAAGAAACTCAGGGAACTCACTACTTTGCCATTTCTTAGACTCCTAGGCCCCTAGAAGTCTGGTTTGTTCTTTTCACCCTTCAGAGTTCTTTTATATTTGTTTTGAATATAATGTCTAGGAGTTTTAGTTGTTCACAGAAGGAATAATAGGAAAAAATACATCTACTCCATGTTCTCAGAAGTAGAAGTCTCCAGACTAGACTTTGATGATTAGATAAGGTCAGTGTATTTTCCCTCCATTTTTCAGATCAGTAATTTCTATTGCTGTCTTCTCAAGTTCACTGATTCTATCCTTTGTCATCTCCACTCTACTACTGAGCCTATCCAGCAAGTTTTTTATATCAGTTATTGTATTTTTCAGTTTTATACTTTCTATCTGTTTCTTTTTTATAATCTTCATTTCTGAGAATTTTTCTTCTATTTACAAAGAATTTGTAGTTGCTTGTTGAACCAGTTTTATAATGGCTGCTTTAAAATCCTTGTTAGATAATTCCAACATTTTATTCACCTTAGTGTTGGCATCTGCCGATTGTCTTTTCTCTCTCACATTGTGATTTACTTGGCTCTGGGTATGAAAGGTATTTTCCAATTGTATCCTGCACATTTTGGACATTATATTATGAATTCTAGATCCCTTTTCTTCTTTTTAGCAGACAATTCCCCTGTTGAGATATATGGCGGGTCCATGTTCAGCTTTCCTCTGGTCCCCACCAACATCTTCCCAGCAAAAGTAAGGTGCTGACTCAGTCTTATTACAGACAGATAGAGTGGAAGTTCAGCTCCCTCTTTGACTGAGCTGACACAGTCCTGGCAAATGTGAAGAACTAACTCACACCTCCTGCGTGCCTGCCATCCAGGATGTAAACTTGCCTTTCTGCTGGGCAACGTGGCCACCAACACGAGTGGGGAAGAGGGATAACTCAAACTGCTTTGCTGCTGTAGGGCAGGGTAGATTGTGAGCTCACCACTGCCCCCAATGATACTAGGAAAGTGGAGAGGAGGGGAGGAGTGGAGTGCCATATAGCTCGGTTTCAGACTGCATAGTCCAATGTCATGATGGGGAAGAGGCTCAGTAGCCACTGGATCCTGCTCACATTATCCTTGAAGGGGGAATCGGAGCACCTCCTACTTCTGCCATCTGGAAAATGGAAGATCAGCTCTCTGCTCTGCCCACCCACACCACCTTTGGGGGGAATCAGAGTGTTGCCTGTTTCTGCCAGGCAGGGAATGTGAATCTTAACTCTTTGCTAAGCCCTGCCAACATTAACATTTTCTATTGTTAGGCCAAACTTTTCCTGGTCTTTTGGCTAGGGACAACAGGTTTTTCTTGTAACTTTTTTTGTATCTTCCTGCTGGAAGTTCTTGGTTGGAGATCTCTGCAGCACCCTCCCACATATCCAGCATATATAGGAGTCAATATGGAAACAAAGAGAACTCACAGTGGTGTCATTAACTCAAGTCCCAAGGTCCCTCAACAGTCTGTCTTCTTTCTACATTCCAGAGTCCCCCTATGCTTGTTTGGTGTATTACGTATAGGAATTTTTATTGTAAGGCAAAGGGTCTGTGATGAATGGGTCTGAGGTAGGAGATAGAGAGGCCCCTGGGCTGGACAACTGGTGTTTGGCGAAGGGAGTAAAATTGAAGCTTTGGTCTCATCCAGACACTCCAGGGGCAAAGCTAGTGGCAGAAGCTGAGTTCTGCTGAAGCCAAGAGATAAGATGCCCACTCCTGAGGTCAAGGAAAACTTCCCTGTCTGCACATGCACAGGAAGGCTCCTTGGGGGTCAAAAAGGGAGGGGGTGCCACCCCATAATATGTGTGGACATGCACCCACAGGCCTCTGTGGTGGGATCCATCTTAGCAAAATGTTGCTCACACATCTTGGGGAGGGTTCTAGGACCAGTCAGGTGTGAAAAAAGAAACAAGATAATTGGCCAAATGTAAAGAAAGACCTGGAAGGACTGTCCTATATAAGTGATTTAAATCACCTCTTTACTGCACTCCTCATTCAGGACACCCACACTCCTCTCCAGGTGTGTATTTCTGCCCTGCTTCTGACTTAAATAAACTGTTTCTCTGTGTGCTGTGTCTCTAATAATAAACTTTGTACCTGTTTTGCAGTTTTTGCCTCCTTGAAACATTTTTGCTTTCAAATGGGATAAGAATCAGGGAATTTTGCTGCTAGCCTCTAGCCCCTGGTGGACTGGTGGCTAGGTTCTATCCCTGGACAGGGAAATAAGATCCTGCTTCAAGACTACTGTCCCTCTGAGAACAGGTCTATTCTATCTGGGCTGGAACTGGAAGTTTACTGGTATTTTTCCATATATTCTGTGTCTCAATTTTGTGAACATATAGAATACAGTTATAATAACTATTTTAATGTTTTGTCTGCTAATTCTACAATCTGTGTCAGTTCTAGGTCAGTTTCAATTTCTTAGGATAATTTTAATTTGCATTTCTCTTACCACAGGATTGAACATCTTTGCACATTGTTAAAGCTCAGTTCTATATCTTTTTTGTGAAATGTCTGTTCATGTATTTTTCCCATTTTTGTATTAGGTTTTGACATATTAGTGATATCAGCCCTTTATCTGTGATCTATGTTGCAAATATATTTGCCAGTCTGTCAGTTCTCCATGAATTTGTTCATGGTGTGTTATATTCTGCCTTCTCGAAATTTTAAGCAAAGTGATGTAGCAATGCCTCCTTAGTAAGTAAGCAACAAGCAGACACAAGGGAAGGAGGGATTTATCCATAGAAAACTGAAAGAAGAACCATAAAGTCAAATGTGGCATGCCCAGATGAGGATTACAAGCCCACTGTACCTACTGCTTTATTAGGAACATAATGCCTGTGGCTAATTCCACCACCCCTTTCTAGGGTCAGAAAAAAATATCAGAAGACAAAGGGTTTGGGAGATATGATAATTGTTTTCAAATACCTAAACTGGTATTATTCAGAAGCAAAATAAAAGTTTAGGAGGATATTATAATAAAATATTTACTTTTAAAAGAAGTCTATTTGTCAACACTACATGAAGATACTAATGTTTATTTTTATCTTTTTGGAGTTTTCTATTTTTAACAGCTTTATGGAGATTTAATTTACATACCATACAATTCAACCTTTTAAAGTATATCATTCAATAGTATGTAGTATATTCAGAGTTTTACAACCTTCACAATAATCTAATTTTAGAAAATTTTCATCACCCCTAAAATAAAGTCATATGCATTAGCAATCACCTACCATACCACATATACCAACTCAACACTAGAAGCCACTAATCTACTTTCTGTATCTATATATTTGCCCATTCTGGATATTTCATATGAATAGAATCATACAATATGTTGTCCTTTGGGACTGGCTTCTTTGCTCAGCATGTTTTAAAGTTCATCCATGTTATAGTATGTATCAGTACTTTATTTCATTTCATTGCCAAATAATTTTCTATTGAATAGATATACCACATTTTATTTATCCATTCATCAGCTGATGCACATTTGGGTGGCTTACACTTTTGACTATTATGAATAATGTTGCTATTAACATTCTTGTACAAATTTTATGTGGACATCTGTTTTCATTTCTCTTGTGTATATACTTAAGAGGGAAATTACTGAATCATATGGTAATATTATGTTGAACTTTCTGAGGAGGTGCCAAACTGTTTTCCACCATTTTACCTTCCCCCAAGAAATATATGAGGGTTCCAATTTCTCCTCATTCTTGTCAACACTATTATCTGACATTCTGATTATAGCCATCCTAGTGGGTATGAAGTGGTATCTCACTGTGGTTTTAATTTGCATCCCTGATGGCTAATGATGTTGGGTATCTTTTCATTTGCTTTTTGGCCACTTGTATATCTTCTTTGGAGAAATGTCATGTTAAATCCTTTCCCAATTTTTCAATTGGGTTATTTCCATTTTTATGTTGAAGTTGTAGGTCTTCTTTACATATTCTGGATATAAGTCCTTCATCAGATATATGATTTGCAAGAACTTTTTCCCATTCTGAGGGTTGTCTTTTCACTTTATTGATGGTGTCTTTTGAAGTGTATATTTTAAAATTTTGATGAAATACAATTTACCAAAAATTTTCCTTGTGTTTTTGATGTAATATACAAGAAAGTATTGCCTGATCCAAGGTCACAAGGATTTACCCCTATGTTTTCTTGTAAGAGTTTTATACTTTCAGCTTTACATTAAGGGTTTTTTTTTACATCTTTATTGGAGTATAATTGCTTTACAATGGTGTGTTAGTTTCTGCTTTATAACAAAGTGAATCAGTTATACATATACATATGTTCCCATATCTCTTCCCTCTTGCGTCTCCCTCCCTCCCACTCTCCCTATCCCACCCCTCCAGGTGGTCACAAAGCACCGAGCTGATCTCCCTGTGCTATGCGGCTGCTTCCCACTAGCTATCTACCATTAAGGTTTTGATGAATTTTGAGTTAATTTTTACATATAGTGTAAGTTAGTGTTACAATTTCATTGTTTTAAATGTGAATATCCAGTTATCCCAACACCATTTGTTGAAAAGACTACTCTTTCTACATCTTGTTTCATATCTTAAGGGGAAAGCATTCATTCTTCACAGTTAATTATGACATTAGCTGTAGTATTTCATATATGCTATTTATCATGTTCAGGAACACCTTTGTCAGCTCAGGCTACCATAACAAAATATCATAGACTAGATAGCTTAAACTATAGAAATTTATTTTCTCAAAGTTCTGGAGGTTGTAGGTCTGAGATCAGGGTGCCAGCACGGTCAGTTTCTGGTGAGATCTCTCTTGCTGGCTTCTATTTGACAACCTTCTCACTCTGTGCTCACATGGCCTTTTCTTGGTGTTTGTGCAGGGAAAGGAAAAGAGAGAGAAAAACAGAGACAGAGAGTTCTCTTAAAGACATTAATCCTATCCAAATCAGGGCCCCACCCTTAAAATTCATTTAAGCTCAATTACCTACTTATAGACACCATCTCCAATACAGTCAAGAGAAGCCGCAAAGTGCTTTCTTTAAGTGAAAACATCAAAGTTCTTGACTTTATAAGGAAAGAAAAAATTGTATGCTGAGGTTACTAAGATCTACAGTAAGAATCTTCTATCAGTGACATTGTGAAGAAGAAAAAGGAAATTTGCGCTAGTTTTGCTGTCATGCCTCAAACTGCAAAAGTTATAGCCAGGGTGTGAAGTAAGTGCTTAATTAAGATGGAAAAGTCATTAAATTTGTACAATAAGGTATTTTGAGAGAGAGAGAGAGACCATATTCACATAACTTTTATTACAGTATACTGTTCTATTTATCATTAATTATTGTTGTTAGTCTCTTACTGTACCTAGTATATAAATTAAACTTTATCATAGGTATGTATGTATAGGAAAAAACATAGTATATATAGGGTTTGGTACTATCCGTGGCATCTTGGAACGTATTCCCCACAGACAAGGGGGGACTACTATATATTTAGTTTTTGTATATTGAACTGTATCCTGCAAACTTGTTTTTCAGTTCTAGTATATTTTTAAAGAATTTCTTACTGATGTTCTATATACAAGATTATGTCATCTGTGAATAACTCCTTTCCAATTTAGATGCCTTTTATTTATTTCTCTTTGTTGCTTATTTTTTATATCTATATTTATGTAGGCTATTGGCCTGTAGTTTTCTTTTTTATGATTTATTTGTGTGTCTTTCATATCAGATAAAATTGGACCTGTAGAATGAGTTGGGAAATGTTCCCTCTTCTATTTTTGGGAAAAATTTGTGGAAAATTTACATTAATTCATCTTTAACTGTTAGGTAGATTAACCATTGAATCCATCCATTCATCATGATCAAATGGGATTTATCTGGAGAATGTAAAGCTGTTTCAATATTTGTAAATCAATCAGTGTAATCCACCATATAAACAGAATAATTTCATGATTATTTCAATTGAAGCAGAAAAAGCATCTGGCAAAATACAATATCCATTCATGATTTTTTTAAATCTCAGAAAACAAGAAATACAAAGGAACTTATTCAATCTGATAAACAGCATCTACAAAAATCCTACACCTAATGTCAAACTTTATAGTGTAAAACTGGATACCTTCCTCCTAAGATTAAAAACAAGGCAAGGATGTCTGCTCTCACCACTCCTATTCAGCACTGTTGTGAAATTATTACCAGTGGAATAAGGAAGAAAATTTAAAAGAGGCATACAGATTGGAATAAAATATATGTAACACTGTTCCTATTCTCAGAAGGTATGATTGACTATGTAGAAAATCCCAAGAAAACCCCAAAAGAGAAAAACGTGCTTAAACTAATACATAGGATTAGCATGGTCACAGAATGCAAGGTCAACACAAAACAATTATTTGTATTTGCATATAACAACAACAGAAAATTGGAAACCCAAAATGTTTTAAATATAATTCTCAATAGCTTGAAAAAATGGAAACTTAGGTATAAGTCAAAAAAATCATGTGTAGGATCTGTATGCTGAAAACCACAAAATACTGATGAAAGAAATTAAAAGAACTAAATAAATGTAGATACATACTATGTTCATAGACTGGAAAACTCACTTAGTGAAGATGTTAATTCTCCAAAAATTGAGCTTAAGGTTCAATGCAATGCCAACCAAAATTCCAGCAGGATTTTTTTTTAAACGATGACAAGCTGATTCAAAGTGCTTAACAAAGGGCAAAGAGACTAGAATGAGGAAAAAACAATTTTGAATAAGCAGAAAAAGTTGGAGAAATTACACTACCCGACTTTAAGATTTAGTATAAGGATACAGTAATCAAGGCAGTTTGGTTAAGGGATAAACATATAAATCAATGGAACAGAAAGGAGTACAGACCTAGTCCCCAAAAAATATGGCCCATTAAGTTTTTACAAATGTCTAAATACAATTTAATTGAGAATTTTTAGTCTTTTTAATAAATAATAATTGAAATAATTGGACATACATATGCAAAAAAGGACCTCATACTTTAAGCAAAAATTAACTCAAAATGGATCATAGATTCAACTGTTAAATGAAAAACTATAAAACTTTTAAAAGACAACAGGGGAAAGACTTCATGACCTGAAATTAGGCAAAGAAGTCTTAAACATGACACCAAAATTATGATTCATAAGACAAATTGCCTTCTTCAAAATTAAAGATTTTTGCTCTGAGCAATTCACTTGTTAGGAGAATAAAAATCAAGCTGCAATCTGGAAGAAAATATTTTCAAATAATATACCTAACAAAGGACTTGTATCATGAATATATAAAGAGCTCTCAAAAATTAGAAAATAGCCCAATGTTTAAAACGGGCAAAAGACATCAATTGACACTTCATCAAAGTGGACATATGGATAGCAAATAAGCAAATGAAAATATGTTCTACATCATTAGCCACTACAGAAATGCAAATTAAAACTGCAATGTGGTGCCACAAAACACATTTGAGAATAACTAAACTTTTAAATATGTATGTACAATATAAGTATTATAGTGTTATCAAGTACGAAGAACAACTTAAACTTTCATACATTACTGGTAGAAATATAGAATGGTACAGCCATTGTGGAAAATGATTTGGTAATTTCTTATAAAACCACATTTATCATATGACTCAATCTCATTCTTGGGAGAAATAAAAACTTATGTTTACACAAAAACCTATAGATGAATGTTTATAGAAGCTCTATTTATGTTTTCCAAAACCTGGAAACAACCCAAATATCCATCTACAGGTGAGTGAATTAACAAACTGTGGTGCATCCATAAAATGGAATACTACTCAGCAACAACAAAAATGAACTACTGATACACACAACTTGAATGACTCTCAAAGGCATTTTGCTGAGTGGAAAGAGCTGGTCTTAACAAGTTATAATCTTTATTATTGCACTGTTTTTAGGAAATATGAATCCATATTTTAAAAGGAAAAAATAAAACTATTATAAGATTATCCCATTGAAAAGAAATAATGTGCATATCTTTTGCAACTGAATATCTATAGAAATACCTTTGAATCAAAATCATTTGACAAAACTCAGGTACTGATGAGCTTCAGAAAGAGGGCCATGGGCCAAAATATAAAGGAAGAGAAATGCTCACAGGAAGAAAGAGGATGCATGGTTCTTCTAAAATGGAAAAGAAAGAACAAATAATACAGTGGTGAGAAAATTTCTGAGGCACAAAAATTATATATCAATGTGAAAGAAAACATTAATAATTTTGTGAGGACAATGTGTGAATGAAGCTGTTAAAATGGAAGAATGATAAATGCAGAAAACAAATATATGGGATCCAAGAAGCTAAAAATCCCCCAAACAATATAACAATGGGGGGGCGGATACTTTCATAATGCATATGTATATCAAATCATCATGATGTACCCATTAATATCTTACCATTTTATTTGTCAATTATACCTCAATAAAGCTAATCAAATTGCTTAAAACTAGTGCTAAAGAGAAAATCCTAAACGTAGCCAGAGGGGGGAATAAACAATTTACCTACAAAGGAAAAAAAATATAAGGATGACAGCAGTTTTTGTGAAAACAGTGATGGCCCAGACACAAAAGATCAAGTATTGTATGATTCCATTTATGTGAAATATCCAGAATAGGAAAATCCATGGAGACAGAAAGCAGATTAGTGGTTGCCTGGGGCTGGGGAAGGAGGCAATGGGAAGTGACTGCTTAATGAGTACGAGGGTTTCTGTTTGGGGTCATTAAAAGTTCTGAAACATTTTAGTAGTGATGACTGCACTTTAAGTGCCGCTGAATTATACACTTTACAATTGTTAACATGGTCAATTTTATATTATGTGAACTTTACCACCAAAAAAAGAGAACCAGAGAAACTGGAACAACATCTTTAAAGTAATGAAAGAAAAAATAACCCTGTCTACCTAGATTTCTCTTTTTTTTTTGGCTGCGTTGGGTCTTCATTGCTGCACATGGGCTTCATTGCTCTGCGGTATGTGGGATCTTCCTGGACCATGGCTCGAACCCGTGTCCCCTGCATTGGCAGGTGGATTCTTAACCACTGTGCCACCAGGGAAGTCCCTACCTAGATTTCTATACCCAGTTAAAATATATTTCAAAAACAAAGGTAAAATAAAGACTTTTTCAGAACTACAAAACCTAAAATAATTCATCACCAACACATGTACACTATGAGAAATATTAAAGAAAGTCCTCCAAGCAGACAGAAAATTATGCCAGATAATTTGGATTATGCCAGATTATCTGGATCTACAAAAGGAGTGAAGGTCAACTACATGGAAATTGGAACTCCATGGTATAATATAATTTCAACTACCTGAGTAAATATTGATTAAAAAAGGTGTTTGCCCTTTGGTGTAGTTATCTTTAAGGTATAATTGATAGTTTAAAGTAAACTGAACAGCAATGTATGGAGTGGTTTAAAACATGTGAAATATATGACAACTACAGACTAAAGACTGAGAAGGGAGAAATGGAAGTATACTGTTGGTTTTCGTGTGTCTAACTCTTCTGAGATCCGGTGAACAGAGCTGGCTGTTTTTTTCTTTGTATATTAGGCCCTGGCACAGTGACCAGGTGAGCCCTCACAACCCAGGCATTTAAAGAACACTCATCGTTTAAAGTGTGAACACAAAGTAACTAGAGGAAATGCTGTGAACCCCAGACAAATTATGCTTCTCTGTTCCTTGAATGAAAACCTCTTATAAGAATCACTTCACATTTAGGGTATTAAACTACACATCTTTAATTGATTGGGTTTGAGATTAGGCAACCTGGATATTAGTCAAGAGGACTGTGGGCCATGTTGGGGGAGCTGAGGCAACAGATGGAAGTGTAATGAATGAAGTTCTCTGCTCTTGTTGAAGGAGCCGGAACATGAACAGAGAATAGTTTCAAAAGAAGGAAACACAGATGCAAAGTTGGAGAAGGCCCTTCATGGTATTTGGTGCTGAGAAGCTACCAGGTAAAGGCGCTAGCAGGGGCTTATTTGCAGAAGAGAGTTCAAAGCAAGGCTAGGAAGGAAAGTAGAGACAAGGTTTTGGATAGACAGGCAGCAAAAGCCTGTGAAAAATCCTAACAAAATATTCAGGGGGGCGGTGAGTTGAAGGGAAAGCAGCCAACCTCAGGCTGAGAATGTGGACTAGATGAGTCAGTAGGACAGTGTGTGCCTTTGTGTCTGGATCAGGGGTGGGGCAATGAGGAGTTGGGGAACAAGAAATGGGATGGTAAGGTATGCTGGGGATGCAGAGGTTGGGGGCGCACAAGTTGTTGGCAGTGCTGGAAAGCCAGGCAGCAAAACTGGGATTCAGTGCATTGGGCAGAATGGAGTCACTGTATATATAATATGAACCACAAATGCACAGGCATATGTGTGTGTGTGTGTGTGTGTATGATACATGTGTGTTATATTACATGCGTAAGTATATATATTATGTTTATGTATGTATATATAGTTATACATATCAAGAAAAAGTACTCACCCAGAAATCCACCAGGGAAAGTTTTCCTGTGTTTCATTAAACTGGGTGAGGACTTTTTCGTGTTTTAAAGTTTCCCTTGCGGGACTTCCCTGGTGGCACAGTGGTTGGGAATCCGCCTCCCAGTGTAGGGGACACAGGTTCGAGCCCTGGTCCAGGAAGATCCCACATGCCACAGAGCAACTAAGCTCATGCGCTACTGAGCCTGCACTCTAGAGTCCGCAAGCCACAACTACTGAGCCCACGCACCACAACTACTGAAGCCCGCACACCTAGAGCACGTGCTCCACAACAGGAGAAGCCACTGCAATGAGAAGCCCGCGCACTGCAACGAAGAGTAACCCCTGCTCGCCGCAACTAGAGAAAGCCTGTGCACAGCAACAAAGACCCAACGCAGCCAAAACTAAATTTAAAAAAAAGAAGTTTTCCTTGTATTCATTAAACTTTGTGTGATTTTAGCTGCTAACTGGTTTTGCAGGAGAGGGAATGATATCCTATAGCATGTAGACTACTGTCTATACAATGAATGACCTCTATTGATGTGGCCTAATTCTCCAGCCCAAAACCCTCTTCTGATAATCCAACCCATGTTTCCTACTGCCCAAGGGACAGCTTGAGGTGGATAGCACACTCCACCTCACCATCTACATGGCCCACACTGACGTCATTCACCATGCCCTTCATCATCTCTACTCCTCACTCAAATCACCACCAGCTCTTCTTCCTCCATGCACAATCTCAGGTAGGAGAAACAGCTTCTACCTAATCATCAAACCTCAGAACTCAGAATCATACACTCTAACACCATTTCACAGAATTTTCCTAAAATCTGTCTCCTATCTCTTCCCACCCACAGCTGAATTAAGTCCCTTGTCATTTTGTTTTGCTTTGTTTACTCATTGTTTTTAACTCATTATGTGTTCAATAAATATTAGTTGAATTGATAAATGAAGGAATAAATCAATCAAAATGCTGGAGGATCACATTCAATGATTTAAAATGTAGAGCCTGTCCCCTGCCTGGGCCTTCTGCCTGCATGGAGGAAACCCAAAGTGTTACAGCTGCTCACGTAACTTCAGAAATCCCATGGGAAAATCTCACTGAGTGTGTCATTTTGGACATCTCCCCATGTGCAAACACCATTTTAGAGGTGGAGATGCTCTCAACAGGATAGTACCTGTTGCTTCCTGCATTGGACTTCACACATCCCCTCACTCCCAGTCAGTTTAACAAAGAAGGGTACCATCTCCACAGGATTCCATCAACCCTGCAAATGTTTGCACCATGGGTCCAAACCTCTATCCCAGTGTCTGGTGGCAACATAGACTGGCAGTCATAGCCACAGGACACCTGCCCTCTAGTGTCCCAACAGCTCAGAATCCGTGGGAGGCAGCCTGAGCTGGGGACACCACCTGGATCATTTTTCAATGCACGTTCACACCCAGCCGTTTTGCTGCAGTCTCTGAGGTGAGTAGTCCCAGGGATTGCCCCTCCAATTGCCCCCTCCTTGTGGCTGCACACTGCCTTCCACTCTTCATTGGTGCCCCTGGCCTGTCTCAAGTGGCAGACGTCGGTCACCACCCCACTCACTCACATAGCCCAGTTGCTATGGAGGGGTCCACTGCACACAGGGGCACATCCCAGCCTCCAGCAGGCATCAAGACAGCTCCCAGCCTGGGGACACTGGCAAGGGAGCACTGGACCACTAGAGGTGTCAAGAAATGTAGCTCACCCAAATGATGCAGGGGAGCAGCTGTGCTCTTCCTGACAGGACACAGGGGCGACTCTAAGGCAGCGGGTGGTGTCTGGCATGTGGCTGGTCCACTCCTCCCAATGACCTACCCACTCAGACCACACTGGGACTTCCAGCTGGTCATGAGGATGCCGAGATTTCCCAGCCTATTCTTGTAAGGCGTCCAGTACCACCCACCCAGATTCCCCACCATCTCTCCTTCTGGGCCCTGAACTCTGGACTCAGAGAGCCCTGACTGCCAGCCTGCCTGGGGCTCTCTGGACTCGGTTTTGTACGTGCTCTCTTGTGGGCTCTGGCAACTGCTCTCGCCAGGATGTTCTCAATGACCCTCACTGACTGAGAGTATCCTTCCTTGGCTCCTGGTCATTCTGGCCAAATCCTTGCTTCTCAGAGTAAAGGGGAAAGGTCCTGCTGACATTTCAGAACTTTAAGTCATGCCCAGAGGAATCCCTTTTCTCAGAACATCACTGCATAAATCCAGCTTCATATGGGTGAGGGATTAAGTTAATTTTCTGCTTAACCTAATGAGAAAACGGGAGACACAAATTAAAATAACTTTGACACAATATTTTTTCATTTGTAATTTTGACCAAAATTTAAAGTATTGGTAAAATAATATGTTCATGAGAGTGTAGGATATTTACATACAGTAATTTGTGAGAAAATATACTGGAATACAATGTTGGCAATATTTATAAAAATTTTAAATATTCATGCCCTTTGCACATTAACACAACTTCTATATCTTTATTATTAGAAAACATGTAAATTTTCCAAAAAAATTCATGTTCATAGATGCTGATTTCAGTTCTATTAATCATAGTAACCAATGGTAAACAACTTACGTGTCCATCAGGAGGAGAAGTGTTTAATTAATTATGGCACATACATACTTTAGAATTCTAGGGAGTAGGTGCTGTCATGGAAAGATCTTGCATTCATTTTATTAAGTGGCAAAGTTAAGTGGAAGGTTAATATATACATAATTACCAAGGATGTTAAAAGAAAACTGATATATATTTTAATATATACATTTATGGAAAAGCCTAGAATAGCCTTTAAAATAATACGAAGTGAGAGAGTGGCATACACTACCAAATGTAAAATAGCTAGCTAGTGGGAAGCAGCCACATAGCACAGAGAGATTAGCTAGGTGCTCTGTGACCACCTAGAGGGGTGGGATAGGGAGGGTGGGAGGGAGACACAAGAGGGAAGAGATATGGGGATATATGTATATGTATAGCTGATTCACTCTGTTATAAAGCAGAAACTAACACACCATTGTAAAGCAATTATACTCCAATAAAGATGTTTAAAAAATAAATAAAATAAAATAATACACACCAGATTTTTAATTGTGGTTACCTCTGAGAAGGGGTCTGAATTTTGGAGGAACTTAGTAAAGGGGGAAATTGTGATTGATTTTTATTTTTAGAATTTTTTACAAGAATATATGAACTAATCGCTTTCTAAGTAAAATATTTAAATAAGCTTAAAACCAGAAATAGGAGCTGTGTGTTAATCAGTTAAAGTAACTCCTTCCTGATGCAATAGAAAAAACCTGAAATACTAGTGACTTAACACAGTTGTTATTGTTGTTCACATAAATTCTGATTTGGGTTGGCAGGGACTTTCTGCTTTCAGGCGACTCAAGGATCCAGGCTGCTTCCATCTTGTAGCACCATTATCCCAACATAGGGTCTCCATGTTTGCTGCTGAATGGCATAGGAAGCATGGAAAGGGCATACTGGCTTCTGCCTAACAACAAGCGGACCACCCAGGAAGGTGAGGAAGACAAGATGTGGACGAGCACTTGTAGTCTATTCCATAAGCCACCACACAGTCTCTCCCATAAGCTGTCACCTAGTAGGTGCTCAATAAAAAGCAGCGATTATAATTTGATATGACAAAAACTCTCCATTTCTTGAAGGGAGTTTCTGATAAAATCAAATTTACCTTGAGATTCACCAACTTTTCAGGAATGAACCTACCATGTGACAAGTGCTTTCAAATATAGGACCACACCTAGTTGTCAAAGGATTCTGTAAATCTTAGCAGGGAGAAATCACCCTTCTTCACTCAATAGCACTTTTCTGCACTACTCTTTGCAATAATCTTTATAATCTCAACAGACCGAGAATTTTCTCCTTCCTTGTGATACATAGTCAAAGTCCTTTAATTTATGAGCCTCTGCTACCTTCTACATAACTGAACATTCCCGAACACCTGTACAGGTGCCTCTTGGCACACTGCGAACCAGGATTTTTCCTCTGTGGCAGGTACACAGACAAGGGGGAGTGGAAGGATGGTTGTTTTAGCCAGCTCAAACTGTTTTAATAAGATACCATTGACTTAGTGGTTTAAACAACAGAAATTTATTTCTCTTCTGGGGCCTATGAAGTCCAAGATCAGGCTGCTGATAGACTCGGTATCTGGGGAGGACCTTCCTCTTGGCTTGCAGACAGCCATTTTCTCGTTTTGTTGTCACATGGACAAGAGAGATCTCTAGCCTATTTCTCTTCTTAGAAAGACACTAATCTCATCATGGACACTCCACCGTCATGACCATATCAAAACCTAATTACCTCCCAAAGGCTTTACTTCCTAATACTACTGCATTGGGGGTTATGTTTTCAACATGAATTTGTGGGTGACACAAACATGCAGTTCCTAACACTGATGTTTTTTCATTTTTAAACAAAGCTAGCATGTCTGCTAAGGAACCATTTTCACCTCCTAGAAGGACTACAAAGATTTTAAGAATTTAGCCTCTGTAGGCTTTTGATTACACAGAGATTTCCACAGTCTTTCCTTATCTATCATTTATGAGGAAGGCTTGGGTTTTTAACCACATGGATAAGCACATCCATCTATGTATGTGTTCTGTGATCAATTTCAAAAAGACATCCCATTAAAATCCTACTGCAAATATTAGGGTGGTTTCAAAAATAATGTATCTAACTTCAGAGTTATATCCCAACAGCCAGTAGATCATGTGCCAAATTAGACTCTACTAACAAGCCTATTTGCAAAACACTTTGAGAGTTTGTTAAATACACCTAGGGGAAAGGAACATGTATTCGCTTCCTAGGGCTATCTGGAGACCTTGAAGGAGAGCTCCATCTCGTGGCTCTCTTCTACCCTCCGAAGATCGCCAGCAACCCTCGGCATTCCTTGCCTTATAAATGCATCATTCTAATCTCTGTCTCATTCTTCATACCCCCTTGTGTGTGTCAAATCTCCCTTTCCTTTTTCTTATATGTACACCATTCATTGTATTTATGGCCTACCCTAAATCCAAGATAATCTCAAGATTCCTAACATAATTACATCTGCAAAGACTATTTCCAAATAAGGTCACATACACAGATACTGCAAATTAGGACTTGGATATATCTATCTGGATATATATCATATATATATATATATATATATATATATATATATATATATTGGGGGTCACCATTCAACTCACTACAGATCAGTATAAACAACACTATCTATCTGAGCTTTCCAATTTGAACTTTTAAGTTGAAGGGGCTGTTGCTATTAGGGCTCCAGAGTGACAGATGGAACAGCCAGGGGACTTCTGCAGGGAGTAGGAATGTTCTATGTTAGGGGGAAGGCAGGTGCTTCTGGGTTGTCCACTGGGAGCAGGGTACAGCTTTCAGATGAGAAGACAGTGAGGAGCTGGCCAGCAGGCCAGGTTCCAGAGTTGGACAGGAGGGCACACTGGGGAAGATCAGGTGAAGCATGCTCTAAGTCAGGATATTGCTAGGACTGGACAGAAATGCAGCACCTGGGCAGAGTTAGCTATTAGGGTATCCTAGGTCTCTAAGCAGGAGGACCCTAGGTAAATAAAGCTCAGACAATCCCCAAATTATGTTTTATTCTCATTTTCCCTTCCTTCTCTATGCCTGCTTTTAGTACCATCACATGGTCCTTCTTTTTGTCACCTGAGAGATATTATACAGTATTGAGAAGAGAAATAGAAGACAGACCTGCCTTGGGCTAGGAGGAGTGGGAACAACATGGGCCCTAGATGAATTCAGACCATGGTCTAGTCCCAGCCCTGTCACTTACTAGCAGTATCATCTTGGGGAAATTACTAACACTATGAGCCTTGGATGCATCCTCTATAAAACAGGTTTGATAAGCCCTGTCTTGTAGGACTGCTGGAATGTATGCAAAGTAAGAAAAGCATCTAGCACAGTGCCTGGCATTTATTAGATCTTTAATGAATGGCAATTATTTCTAGTATTTTTTTTGTCCCCAGACCTTACTGCCCTCTCCTCTGGGATTTTGTTTTTATCCAGGACGTCTCAAATAATACACAGTTCAATCAAATGAGGCAAAAATGCAGCTTCACAAAACTCATTAAATTTTTCCTCTTAGAAGATAAATTAATTTGGGGTATGGGTTAGTCTTCCACAGCTGATATAACTCAAAGCTCTTAGAATTTAAGTGGAAGTCTAACTCCTTCCTTCTCTCCCAGGTATTCATCCATCTAAAATATTATTTTCATTCATTTCACTGCCACCAAAGCCTAGACCTTGCTTAGATTTGGCCTAATTACACTCAAGATAACCTACCTTTAATGTGATTTTAACAGAGTTGGCTCTGGCTTTCTTAGGCCAGGGAAAGGAGTGCCAGCCTAGTGGCTTCTGGGTAACAACTCAAGAGAGTATCACCCTATTCTCAAGAAATCACTGCAGATGATATGTATAGAGCACCTTCATGCACTGTATTAACTGCACTGGAACAAGAGTTCAGGGTACCTCTCATACCTGCCCCAGGTACGGATTTCCCTCTGGTTTATCCCTGATCCAAAAGTAACTACTAAGCAATTTTCCATTCCAGGCTCTTTTCTCACCTCTAAAACACAGAGTCTGAGAGTCTGGCCCTTGCCACCACCCAGAGCTTAATTTAAAATGAACTCCCAGGGCTTCCCTGGTGGAGCAGTGGTTGAGAGTCCGCCTGCTGATGCAGGGGACACGGTTTCGTGCCCCGGTCCGGGAGGATCCCACGTGCCGCGGAGCGGCTGGGCCCGTGAGCCATGGCTGCTGAGCCTGCGTGTCTGGAGCCTGTGCTCCGCGGCGGGAGAGGCCACAACAGTGAGAGGCCCGTGTAACAAAAACAAAAACAAAAACAAAAAAAATGAACTCCCATAAAGGAATTGTCATTTCCCAAAGCCCCAAACTGCCTTAGCTCAGGGCATTTCCACTCGAGTGCTCGCATCTGGAGTCCCACCTCCTCACTCTTCTTTTACTTGTTCTTTAGGTAATGGAGGACATCTCACCATCTTCCTGATATGATTGCTGCTCATAACCTCTACCCTTCTATAGGTAGGGGTGTGTCTTGCTTACCCTAGAATTTCCATTATTAACACAGTGCTTTCCAAAGAGAAAATATCCAGTTAATGTTTGATGAATAAATGAGTCAGAAGTTTATTTATTTATTAAGATTAAGATCACTCCTACTTTCTTGAGTAAACCAAGCAAATCCAAGTATATGTCCTTTAATTTTACTGAACAATAGACTAAAATGGTTAACGGAATCAAAAAATTAAGATTTGTTAAGATTACTCCTACTTTCTTGAATAAGCCAAGCAAGTCCAGGTATATATTTTAATATTATGGAACAATACACTAAAGTAGTTAAGGGAATCCAAAAATGAACCAGCTTTTACATTTTTTTCTCTATTGTCTGCTGAGTTCTTTCACAGTTCCAAGAAAATTCCTATTCCAATGTCATGTTATCTTGTTCCAGATCACAAAATAAGATGGAAGGTTCCCCAACTTGTTTTGCAAAATATCAAAACTCTTATTCTTTTTTTTTTTTTTTTTTTTGCGGTACGTGGGACTCCCACTGTCGTGGCCTCTCCCGTCGCGGAGCACAGGCTCCGGACGCGCAGGCCCAGCGGCCATGGCTCACGGGCCCAGCCGCTCTGCGGCACGTGGGATCCTCCCGGACCGGGGCATTTGAAAAGCATTTGAAAAAAATACCAAAAGGGAAGAAAAAGATAAACTTTCAAGTCACCCATACAGAACAGGAACACAAAGCTGTTGCACAGTGTGTTCTCCCCAGCCTGACCCTGACCCTCCTCTAAAACTGCTGAGGAATGCTGCACAATGAACATGGCAATAGTACTATCCAAGGGGCCAACTGTGGCCCCGACTCTCTTCGTCACCTCTTAAAGCTTCCTCATACCAGTGTGAGAAGGAAATGGGGTCAGTCTCATTGATCTTGGCCAAAAATTCCAGAACTTTCAGCTTGCTGGTTTCAGCATAGGCCCTTGGACCCCACAGAAAGTCGTACCATGGAGGATCACTATTAGGCACCTTCCGGTACTCCAGATAATTCTCCTGCACCCAGTCTCTGGTGAAGAGCTTCCTGGGCTCCCCATAAATGAAGTGCTTCCTCCCAGCATACACGCCTATCATATTCAAGAAATCCCAGATGTTTTTCTCAGAGGCACAGTTGCCCTCTATGAAAATCACACCCAGGATGATTACCAGGAGGCCATTTTTAGGCATGCTCTGGTCATCACTATGCATCTCATCATGGGTGAGGTCTAATGAGTTGACAAGGACATAGGAGTGGATTTTGGGGTCACTTCCTTCATATCAATGCCAGAGATCACCCCTAGACACTTAGAAGCTTTTTTGAAGATCACA